>NC_090444.1:1749416995-1749725210 GCF_031143425.1 Pleurodeles waltl
TGTCATTATTACCAGTGTTTGTAGTATTAATAAGTGTGATTCTTTTAGAGATAATTTGATTGTCTTATTCAAATTGAGATATATAAGACGTTTCAATCAACCGCTACTGATCTTATATGCTTATCATTTGTGTTTGAGAGTTATCTTCGTGTCATTAGCATTGTTAATATAGGGAAATAAATCTATGACTTCTTCTTAATAAACTGGTGTAGTTATTGACTGAAGATTTACAATATTAATTGTTATTTAAATTGTTGATCCTCACACCTTTCATTGATGACATACCCTCAAACCTATGTGGCTTCGATCCATCGTCCTTCAGCGCAGAATCCACTATTCAGTGTAGGTAATAGCTAGGATTCTGTGGAGCGTTCACAAGAGTAAGAACCAGCAACCCCTGCATGCCAACACTTCACCAAGGAAGGGCATGAAACAAGGAGGAATGTCTTTCTGTTGCCAAAGAGAAGGTTTCTTGGAAACTAACAAGAGCTAGGAAACGTTGAGAACACGTCTGAGGGTTAAATGAACAACAAATCACCAGTTGTCTACTGTTTGTCTGTAAACCGGTTCAGTTCTTCCCCTGCCCCGCCCTCATCTTCATTTCATCCTCTCTCCATCACATCCCTTTCCCTAGATGAGGTTAGATGGCTTGCAAACACTTTGAACCTATAATTTTATTGTGTGGTGTTATATACATCATGAAATCTATAAATATATACGTTTCGCGATCACATGCAGTCTGGTATGTGTAGTCTGAGTTTGTTATAATTGTAGCTCTGCACGATCGCTCCAGGTTACAATGGTTTGCAGAAAGAAACAAGCATTTTCAATGCAACGGGTCTCGCATTTGCTCGAGTTAGAACTATTAGCGCTGTAAAGAAAAAAAAACGCAGCGCAATCGCACTATGTAAAATGCAGCACGATGGTGCTGCGTGGAAAATAAACAGATAAAGTAGTCCGGACCCCAGGCTCAAAACATCGAGACTCGTATGTTTCTAGTAGTTTACCAGTAATGTGTAGGTGGGCTAAACACCAGAAAAGGCATGACGTATGCATGCCTTTCACAAATGAAAGCAAGCTGATTTTAAAAGGCAAGCCCACGAACCAATGTAAGTGACTGACGTGACATGGGCGTGGTTTGAAGCCCAAAGACGGATTACTGAATGGACTGAGCACTTTGCGCTCGCCCATAATAAAGGTTAAGCACTGCTTAATTAGTGCTTGTTGTTTCCGTTGCGGATCATGGGCACTTGTTTTTGAGGGCCGGCGCTTATTCTTCCGCCTTAAGCACTTGCTGCGAGCAAAAGACACATATGGGAAAAAATGGAGGAAGTGCAAAATGAAAAAGCGTCACAATTGGAGAAAGCAGAAACTGCAAGAGTGAGCTGAAGGTGCAGGGTGCGGCTTTAAGTGGTTGGAGGAGGCCTGAGATGGTTTCAGGATTACGCTGCCTTAGTATTCTGCATCTGCACATTTAATTGCAGCATCCGCGTGTTTCAGAGGAGTTCTTTGGGCACTGGCAAGTTTTTATTTACAAATTAAGCACTGAGGACAAGGATATTGTATGATGCCTTGTCAGAGGTGGCAAGCGTTCTATAAACACAATTAGAGTCATTCGGGATATGGATAAGCTGGCAACCTCTAAAATGATAATGATAACCTTATGACAGTAGGCTGTACTTGCACAACCAAAGTCGCTGAAATAGGGGTCACCACTTGAGTGATTTTGCACTGCAAAGCACAGATATGGGACCTGTAAGTTTCATCTATATTTGTGACAGAGCACATGCAAAGAGAGAATGGCCCCTGTTCTGATTGCTGGAAGAAAGCCATGGGATACAGAACTGAACACTTCAGCTAAATGTACTAGAGAAGGCATGAAATAAATGTCCCCGCGAGGAAAGGAAAAAGAGAGAGAAGGCTACAGCATGGTCTTACCTTGGTAGCTTTAATGGTAAAAAGAAACCAGCTGATAAACAGAGTACACTAGCAGTGCACCGCATCCTCAGTCTAGTCCAGAATGGTATAGTGGTCGGAAAATAGAGTTTGCACCACAGTGAGCTGAGTTTTGTGGAGGAGGTGCCACTAGATGCTTTAGGGAGAATGCAGGATGTGAGTTTTTGTGTTATAACAGACTGGGGAGTTTGACTACAGAAGCAGATCTCATTGGTCCCCTGCCACACTGTCCTCTCCTTATATCAGGGGTGGCTCCCTCGCAATGGCGAAGGAATGTTGCCCCCCTGGCTAAGCCAGCAGCTGACAAAGAAGGAGTCTATCCAGATTCAGTGGCATGAGGCATCACAGAAGGCCTGGCCCAAGTATTGGTTTAAGGAAGGAGATTTCCTTTGTACTGCATGGAGCTAAACTGGGTGGGTCTGGGTGGAGATAGGTGACAAAAGAGATCTTCATGCAATGGAACCAAGGTGCCACTATTTTGGGTTTTGGGTACATGAAACTCTGTGATAAAAGGGTTGCCACAAAGCAGGTCTCCAACAAAGAAAGTAGTTTCTTGGTTCTGCCAAACTAGAAATGACAATCCTAGGAATTTAATTAGTAATCACTACACCCTCTTCACCAATGGATGACTTGTCTATCTTTTAACATTCCCTGCTTGATGAACTCTAAGGAAAGAATCTGTCGGACCTGACGAAAAGAATACTTCTCACTTGCTGCACAGGAAAACTACTGACAGCCTGCCTAAATACTGGAGAGAGCAGCCTCTGGTTTGGTCTTGATCATATGCCTGCCGCAATCTTCCCCAGACCAGACTCCTAAATTCTTATCCGCAGAGACCGACATTTTGACAGCCTAATGAGAAACGCCTCGGTACTGGAAGAACTTGCTCCATGAAACCTGAGTACTGATGAAATTAGAACATCTTCTGCTGCTCGGTGCTACCCTCCCTCCCTTTGTACAGCTTGCCTAGCAGTTGGGTTGAAATACAGCCAGTGCTCACAGGGAGGTGCACGAAGACCAACTGAATTGAGTAGAACCATTCCTGAAAAAACAGACATGTACTGTTCGGTTTGTATATGTTTCCCGTCGATGTCATTGAGCCTCCAAGATGGTTCATGTTAGAGTCAAAGTCCAAACCAGTTTCCATCCCTTAAGCTAGCATCAAGCCACAGCAACAGTTAGAACCTTGCATCTGAGTAGCGACACCACACAGCAACGTCTGGACCCTCAGGACTTTGATCCACGAGCATCCAAGATCAATCCTACCTCCTTGTGATTCAACCAGTGTTCAATATTTCTTAGCAACACAATTGAACTAGCTCAGCCACCTGACTTCTTCAAACCAGAGCTCCATTCATTTGTGCTATGTTTTTTAATTAAATGCAATACCACTTCAACTGGTGGAAATGTGAAGATTCTTTTACATCACTTTTGGACCACGTTACAGTGGATTTTTTTACTTTGCAATATTCCTTTTTCTGATGGATTGCATTGTTTTATTATGAATTATGGCATATTCACCTATACCTATTAGGGGTGTAACTCTATGCAGATTTTTTATTATTCTCACTTCCTTGTGGTCTACCTGTTTCCATAGAAGAATGACTTATTAATTAGCATTATTATATATTCATTCATATTGTGCCTTATAACGTAGGCCATTCATATGCAGTGTTCTCAATGTTCTACACATGCATAATCCTAAGACCTGTCAGCCTTTGGGTGGTCTTCCCCCAAACGTTTTGTCTTCCTCCCCTTATT
The DNA here is from genome assembly GCF_031143425.1 of Pleurodeles waltl. Classification (NCBI taxonomy): domain Eukaryota; kingdom Metazoa; phylum Chordata; class Amphibia; order Caudata; family Salamandridae; genus Pleurodeles; species Pleurodeles waltl. Next base: position 1,749,420,713 of record NC_090444.1, read on the forward strand.
TTTGCTAATTTAAGGCCACATGTACGAAATTCAGGTTTTGCGAATTGCAAATTGCGAGTCATAGCAACTCGCAATTTGCGACTCGCAAAACCTGATGTACAACAGTGTCAATGACATTGTTTGAGATTCCCAATGGGGTCGCAAATGACCTACCTCATGAATATTCATGAGTTAGGTCGCAATTTGCGACCCCATTGGGAATGGCCGCCCTCACAGGGATGGTGGCCAGCTGGAGACAGCAGACCACCATGTCTGTGACTGCTTTTAAATAAAGCAGTGGTTTTTTTTTTTTGCAGCCCATTTTCCTTAGAGGTAAATGAGATGCATTTCAAAATCAGAAATGAAAAGTTTTCTTTTCATTTTTTCAGAGCAAGCGGTGATCCGTGGGACCACTGACTGCTCTGAAAAAATATTTTCGCTGCCATTCACAAAGAGGAAGGGGTCCCATGGGGCCCCTTTCTCCTTTGTGAATGGGTTAGCACCAGTTTGAAACTGGTGCCAACTGCGATTGTTTTGCGACCGCATTCGCGGTTACAAAACAATCATACATACCATCTGGATTGGGTATTAGGAAGGGACACCCTTGTCACGCCCCTTCCTAACACTGAATCGCAAAACCCAAACTGCGATTCGGTAACAAGTTACTGAATCGCAGTTTGGGCTTTGTACATCCCAAATAGCATTTTTCAAGTCGCAAACGGCCCAATTAGCCGTTTGCGACTTGAAAAATGCTTCGTACATTTGTCCCTTAGTTTTTTGCTGACTTTAAGACATTAGGCAATTTACAATTGCTGACCAGTGCTAAAGTGCATGTGCTCGCACCTTAAAACATGGTAACACTGGTTTGTTCCCAATTAGCATATTTAATGTACGTGTAAGTCTCTAGTGCAGTGGTACTCCATGTGCCCTAGAGCCTGTAAATTAAATGCTACTGGCGGGTCTGCAGCACTGATTGTGCCGCCTACTTAAGAAGCACTTTAAACATGTCTCAGGCCTTCCATTGCAGCCTGTGCGTGTGCAGTTTTAACCAGCCATGTCAACCTGGCAAAATACACCTTTTGCCAGGACCAAACTTTCTTTTTAAGTTTTACCTTCGTTTTTCACTACTGCAAAGCCTACCACTCCCATAGGAGAACACTGGAGTTACCGTATTACATTTTATAAGTGTAATTTCCAAATGGGAATGGGTGACCAGTTCATGTTTGGTGTCTTCCGAATTGTAATGAGAAATCCTAAGTTATGATGAAATTGAATATTAAATTGCAGTTTTGAAAATGCTACTTTCAGAAAGTTGGCATTTTCCTACTTTAACAATTTAGTGTCTGTAGCCTGTATCTGGGTCACATGACTGGGTGGAGTTGACAGTTTGGCTTTGTGTATTCCTCCTAGACAGCCACATACAATAGAGAGCCTAGGCGTGCCTGGATGGCTGATCACTGGCAGGATGGGAGGGATGAGCTGGGCACAGCCCTTGTTACACTTGGATAGGCTGTGTCCCACCTCCACACAAAGGGCTGCATACCCCCTGTAGTTAGTCTGGAGCCACAGGTACCTATGCACTTCAAAGTAAAGCCTCTAGAAGGTAGGGCTGCTCCCACACTTCAAAGGCAGATCTGGTTATAAATCTTAGACCTAAGACATCAACACTTCAGTTCACTTCTAGGCCTGTGGATACTCTGCAGGAAGAATTACTGCTGTGATGCTGAAGGACTGCCATTCTGCTGGACTACTGCTCTGCTGGACTACTGCCTAGCTGGGCTGACCTGATGCCCTCTTGCCTGGGTGGGAAGGACTGGACCTGCACCTCTTGAACCCAAAATACAGAGTGATTCCAAGGGCTAGTTCGCTGGCATCCTGATCTGAAGCCTCAGGTAAACAGCAGGCTTCCAACAACCGTGTGCCTGCATCATGACTCTGCCATCTGAGTCTACTCTGTCAAAAGGTGGCAGTCCCATTCCTGGATCCTTGTAAGTTGGGCAGCAACTGTTAATCCAGTGGAACCAATGCATATCTTTGTTGTGTGGCTCAAATCAGAGCAGAATTGACATACTGCAGCACTTTGTGGAGCAGAACAACCACAAAGACCTCCATCGCATCACAGCCTGTCACTGCATCAGAACCGCCACTGCACAATGCCTCTATGGCACAGGTCCTCGCATCTATCAACGCATCTATCAAAAACGATTCTGGACTCTACATTGCAGCTATACAGCTCATCAGAACAGATGCCCGGACTGCATGACGCATCCTTGACTTTAGACTTCGTATCACATGCCGTAGTAGATGGGATTCTCGACGATGCTGCAGACTTCACACCACTGCAGTTTGGATCCGACACATCGCTTCAGTTGTGCAAAACATCTTCGACACGGATCCTGCCAATGCTCCACAAACCAGCATTTAAGGTTTTCTGTTCAGTGGGCCCAACTGGGTTTCTCTGGCTGGCCCCCAGTCCATTGTGGTCTGCCTGAACTTGTGACTTTGTCCCAGTTGGGCGTGACCGGATATCCATAGGTGGCACTTTAAGTATTTTGGTGCTATTTTCACTAAAATCTTTAAGAGTAAATATCTCTGGTTCTACTGATTGGATTTTTGTCCTTTTGGTCTTCATTTATTTACTAAAAATTACTCTTGTTTTCCAACCTGAAGTAGGATCTGTTTGTGGTGTGTTTTCATTGTGTTAATGTTTGAAGTGCTGCACAAATACTTTACACACTGCCTCTACATTAAGCCTGACTGCTCTGTGCCGATCTACAAGGGTTTAAGCACAGGTTAATTTTAGGTTTGCTTGTGCCTTACCCTGACAAGGATTGTATCTGCTGCATGACAAGGGTTCACACCCCAGTCAACCACCAATCCCATTACTTACACAGTTAGCATATTTTTTATTTAGTGAGACAGTGCATTGGAATCCAGCCTCTAAGCGAATAGGTAGTGAGGGAATTCTGTTCCTGAGGGGGCGAACAAAGATGGAGAGACAAAGAGCAATGGATCCTTGACAATAGCAGGGATCACTTTTTCCAGAGAGCCAGAGAAAATATATTCATGGATTTCAGTACATTTTTAACACAGAATATAATTAAAGCTCTTTACTAAAATGTTAAGTAACCTTTTTCCACACAACTGTGCTAATTCTTTAATTACTGATACTATGATTGCTTGCCGTTTTTACACTCCATGTTAGTTTATAATAAAGACTGCAGATACATCAATGTTGTACTCCTTGACTTCTTAGAACAAAGTGGTCAGTCCCGCTCATACAATTCACCCCGCTAGGGTGAGCGGGAGTCATCTCAGTTCTGACCTGTCCCTGAGATTCTGCAAACAGGTGTGCCAATGAGACTCCTATCTGTTTACATCTGCATGTCTTCAGACTACCTACACGCATCTAGGGCCAAGAGGAATATTCCCACGCTGCAAAATATCCTATTGGCTACCAACACTGAAATCATTTTATCCTTTTCCCCTTTGTGTAATTTGATGGTTTATCGCATTTTAATCTTTTATGTATCTTTATTTGGGCCTATAAGTTATTTATATCTTAACTGTGTTGTTGTTTGAACAATAGTAAATATACCCATGTTTCTCTGAAGAAGACCATTGGTGTTTCCTTCTGATTTTCAGATATATCTTTTACGGAAAGCAGATTAAACTTATGGGTTACGATATTTATTCCTCATCAAGGTTAACATAAAGATTGCAGTCCCTGTTTCCTGTAGTCTTATATTCTGATTCATAGAGCATCACCACAGCTGCAGTTAAAACAACAAACTGTGAAATGTATTTTTGTTTTTCTAATCAGTTAGAATACCCCCTGCTGTACTTTAAAAGGATATTGCTAATTATTTAGGAGTTCCAAGGCGATATAGAGGAATGAGGCCAAAGGTGAAGGTGAAGGTGAAGTTCCTTTATAAGGTCATGGAACTCCGAGGTGACTTGTAATATCCTTTTACTGCACAGCAGAGGGTTTTTTATTCCTCGTAATACATGGTCACACTGTTGCCCTGTTGGCTTTAGGTCTCTGTGCACTTTACTACTGCTAACCAGTGCTAAAGTGCTTGTGCTCTCTACTTCAAGCACAGTAAAGGTACCTTTCACCTAATTTGCACATTTAGGGCCAGATGTAGCATTGTTCCAAATTGCGAGTTGCAATTTGCGAGTGCCAGCGACTCGCAAATTGCAACTCGCTATTTGGAATGCAGAAAGGTGTCTCAGACACCTTCTGCGAGTCGCTATGGGGTCGCAAAGACCCACCTCATTAATATTAATGAGGTGGGTCGTAATTTGCGACCCCATAGCGATTCAGGGCACTCACGGGGATGGTGGCCTGCTGGGAACAGCAGACCACCATGTCCGGGACTGCTTTTAAATAAAGCAGTTTTTTTTTTCAAAGTGCAACCCGTTTTCCTTGAAGGAAAACGAACTGCACTTTGAAAAAAAAAAACCCGAAACCTTTAGTTTCAGTATTTTTCAGGGCAGGTAGTGGTCCATTGGACCACTGCCTGCTCTGAAAAATTATTTTTAATGCCAGACACAAAGGGGAAGGGGTCCACTTCAAGTGGATGGTAACTGCGAGTCCATTTGCGACCGCATTCGCGGTCGCAAATGGAATTACATCGCATTGCGAGTCGCAAATAGGAAGGGACTCGCAAAATGCATTTCTACATTACAAAGTGGCTTTAGCGACTCGCAAACGGCGATTTTCGCCTTTTGCGAGTCGCTAAACCTTTGCTACATCTGGCCCTTAGTTACTTATGACTCAATAGTAAATGGTACTACATGTACCCAATTATTGTAAATTAAATGCTACTAGTGGGCCTGCCACACTCATTGTGCCATCCACTAAAGTAGTCTTTTAAAACATGTCTCAGTCCTGCCACTGCAGCCTGTAGTGAGGTTTTAAACTGCCATTATGACCTGGAAAAATAAACCTTTTGCCAGGCCTAAGCCTTCCTTCGTAATACTTATAAGTCACCCCTAAGGTATGCCCTTAACCCCTTCTGTGCCCAGGACGTAATGGTTACGTCCTGAGGCACAGTGCTCGTGTGCCCAGGACGTAACCATTACGTCCTGGGCACAGAGCCCCCCTCTGTGGGGTAAAGGCAGGGATGAAAGGGAAAGCCCTTCCCCTTCCACCCCTGGACCCCCCCACCCCCCACCTGTGACATCAGCGCGCGATCGCTCAGCTTCCAGCGCGGTCGGAAGAGAAATGCTAAAGCATTTCTCTTCCGATCATGTGGAGGAGGCCGAGAGACTTTAAAGGAAAGGAAAGTTATTTCCTTCCCTTTGAAGTCTCTCTCAGCATTTTGGCAGCCGGATTGCAAGCAATCCGGCTGTCAAAACGCCCACTAGACACCGGGGATTTTATTTTTTTAAATGAAATTGGCATGAGGGAGCGACCCCTTGGGCAAGGGTCGCTCCCAAGGGGGGCATTTTTTTTTAAACGCCTGGGGGGGGCAGAAACCTCTAGGCACCAGGGAGCATTTTTGTTTTGTTTTATATTTTTGAGGTGGGGAGCGACCCCTTAGGCAAGGGTCGCTCCCATAGGGGGCAAATTATATTTAGGCCATTTCTGCCCCCCTTGGGGGCAGATTGGCCTATTTTTATGAGGCCAATCTGCCCCCAAGGGTGGCAGACACCACTAGATACCAGGGAGTTTTGTTTTTTTCGTGAATTTCACGCAAGGGGAGAGACCCCTTGGGCAAGGGTCGCTCCCAGGGGGGGCATTTTTTTAAAGGCCTTTTCCGTCCCCCCTGGGGGCAGATTGGCCTATAATTAGGACGATCTGCCCCCAGGGGGGGCAGAAACCTCTAGGCACCAGGGATCATTTTTTTCTTTTTTGTTGTTTTTGTTTTGTTTTGTATTTTTGAGGTGGGGAGCGACCCCTTAGGCAAGGGTCGCTCCCCTAGGGGGAAAATTATATTTAGGCCATTTTTGCCTCCCTTGGGGGCAGATTGGCCTATTTTTATGAGGCCAATCTGCCCCAAGGGGTACAGAAACCACTAGACACCAGGGAGTTTTTTTTTTCACGAATTTCACGCAAGGGGAGCGACCCCTTAGGCAAGGGTCGTTCCCCTGGGGGGCAAATTAATTTTAGGCCATTTCTGTCCCCCTAGGGGGCAGATCAGCCTATTCTAATTAGGCCGATCTGCCCCCAAGGGGGGGCAGATACCACTAGGCACCGGGGATTTTTGTTGTTGTTGTTGTTTTACAGATGGGGAGCGACCCCTTAGGCAGTGGGTTGCTCCCCTGCAGGGGCAAATTGTATTTAGGCCATTTCTGCCCCATCGGCCGATTTTAGGTCAATCTGCCCCCAAGGGGGGCAGAAACCACTAGGCACCGGGGATCTTTTTTTTTTGCGCCAACGTCACGCAAGGGGAGCGACCCCTTAGGCAGTGGGTCGCTCCCTTGCAGGGGCAAATTTATTTTAGGCCATTTCTGCCCCCAGGGGGGTCAGAAACCTCTAGGCACCAGGGCAATTTTTTTTGTGTGTTTTTTTGTGTTTGTTTGTTTTTTTAGAGATGGGGAGCGACCCATTAGGCAAGGGTCGCACCCCTGGGGGAAAAATTGTAGTTAGACCATTTCTGCCCCCCTTGGGGGCAGATCGGCAGATTTTGGGTCAATCTGCCCCCAAGGGGGGCAGAAACCACTAGGCACCAGGGATCTTTTTTTTTGCACCAATGTCACGCAGGGGGAGCGACCCCGTAGGCAAGGGTCGCTCTGGGAGGGGGGCAAATTTATTTTAGGCCATTTCTGCCCCCCCCCCGGAGGCAGATCAGCCTATTGTTATTAGGCCAATCTGCCCCGGGGGGGGCAGAAACCTCTAGACGCCAGGGCAAATTTTTGTTTTGTGTTTTTTTTTTGTTTGTTTGTTTTTTTAGAGATGGGGAGCGACCCATTAGGCAAGGGTCGCTACCCTGGGGGAAAAATTGTATTTAGACCATTTCTGCCTCCCTTAGGGGCAGATCGGCGGATTTTGGGTCAATGGGCAGAAACCACTAGGCACCAGGGATCTTTTTTTTTGCGCCAATGTCATGCAGGAGGAGCGACCCCGTAGGCAAGGGTCGCTCCCGGGGGGGGCAAATTTATTTTAGGCCATTTCTGCCCCCCCCCTGGAGGCAGATCGGCCTATTGTTATTAGGCCGATCTGCCCCGGGGGGGGGGGCAGAAACCTCTAGGCACCAGGGCAAATTTTTGTTGGGGTGTTTTTTTTTGGTTTGTTTGTTTTTTAAGAGATGGGGAGCGACCCATTAGGCAAGGGTCGCTCCCCTGGGGGGCAAGTTGTATTTAGACCATTTCTGCCCCCCTTGGGGGCAAATCGGACGATTTTAGGTCAATCAGCACCCAAGGGGGGCAGAAACAACTAGGCACCAGGGATCTTTTTTTTTGCGCTAATGTCACGCAGGGGGAGCGACCCCGTAGGCAAGGATCGCTCCCCGGGGAGGGTTGGGGGGGGCATTTCTGCCCCCCCTGGGGCCGGCTGAGCTACAGGCCAAAATCCACAGGTAGGAACTTTGTAAAAAACACCTCTGTTTTCTGTGAAAAAAATGTGATGTGTCCACGTTGTGTTTTGGGCCATTTCCTTTTGTGGGCGCTAGGCCTACCCACACAAGTGAGGTATAATTTTTATCGGGAGACTTGGGGGAACGCTGGGTGGGAGGACATTTGTGGCTCCTCTCAGATTCCAGAAGTTTCTGTCACTGAAATGTGAGGAAAGTGTGTACTTTAGCCACATTTTGAGGTTTGCAAAGGATTCTGGGTAACAGAATCTGGTCAGAGCCCCACAAGTCACCCCATCTTGGATTCCCCTAGGTCTCTAGTTTTCATAAATGCACTGGTTTAGTAGGGTTCCCTAGGTGCCGGCTGAGCTAGAGGCCAAAGTCTACAGGTAGGCACTTTGCAAAAAACACTCTGGGCCTGATTACAACTTTGGAGGAGGTGTTAATCCGTCCCAAAAGTGACGGTAAAGTGACGGATATACCACCAGCCGTATTACGAGTCCATTATATCCTATGGAACTCGTAATACGGCTGGTGGTATATCCGTCACCTTTGGGACGGATTAACACCTCCTCCAAAGTTGTAATCAGGCCCTCTGTTTTCTGTCAAAAAAATGGGATGTGTCCACGTTGTGTTTTGGGGCATTTCCTGTCGCAGGCGCTAGGCCTACCCACACAAGTGAGGTATAATTTTTATCGGGAGACTTGGGGGAATGCTGGGTGGAAGGAAATTTGTGGCTCCTCTCAGATTCCAGAACTTTCTGTTACCGAAATGTGAGGCAAACGTGTTTCTTTAGCCAAAGTTTGAGGTTTGCAAAGGATTCTGGGTAACAGAACCTGGCCAGAGCCCCACAAGTCACCCCATCTTGGATTCCCTAAGGTGTCTAGTTTTCAAAAATGTGCATATTTGCTAGGTTTCCCCAGGTGCCGGCTGAGCTAGAGGCCAAAATCCACAGGTAGGCACTTTGTAAAAAACACCTCTGTTTTCTGTGAAAAAATGTGATGTGTCCACGTTGTGTTTTGGGCCATTTCCTTCCGTTGGCGCTAGGCCTACCCACACCAGTGAGGTACCATTTTTATCAGGAGACTTGGGGGAACGCTGGGTGGAAGGAAATTTGTGGCTCCTCTTAGATTCCAGAACTTTCTGTAACCGAAATGAGAGGAAAACGTGTTTTTTTGGTCACATTTTGAGGTTTGCAAAGGATTCTGGGTAACAGAACCTGGTCAGAGCCCCACAAGTCACCCCATCTTTGATTCCCCAAGGTGTCTAGTTTTCAAAAATGTGCTGGTTTGCTAGGTTTCCCCAGGTGCCGCTGAGCTAGGGGCCAAAATCCACAGGTAGGCACTTTGCAAAAAACACCTCTGTTTTCTGTGAAAAAATTTGATGTGTCCACGTTTGTGTTTTGAGCCATTTCCTTTTGTGGGCGCTAAGCCTACCCACACAAGTGAGGTACCATTGTTATTGAGAGACTTGTGGGAACAATGACGTATATTTGAGAAATGCCCTGTAATTCACATGCTAGTATGGGCACCCCGGGAATTCAGAGATGTGCAAATAACCACTGCTTCTCAACACCTTATCTTGTGGCCATTTTGGAAATACAAAGGTTTTCTTGATACCTATTTTTCACTTTTTATATTTCAGCAAATGAATTGCTGTATACCCGGTATAGAATAAAAACCCATTGCAAGGTGCAGCTCATTTATTGGCTCTGGGTACCTAGAGTTCTTGATGAACCTACAAGCCCTATATATCCCTGCAACCAGAAGAGTCCAGCTGACATAACAGTATATTGCTTTAAAAAATCTGACATCGCAGGAAAAAGATACAGAGTAAAATGTGGAGAAAAATTGCTGTTTTTTTCACCTCAATTTCAATATATTTTAATTTCAGCTGTTATTTTCTGTAGGAAACCCTTGTAGTATGTACACAAATGACCCCTTGCTGAATTCAGAATTTCGCCTACTTTTCAGAAATGTTTAGCTGTCTGGGATCCAGCATTGGTTTCTCACCCATTTCGGTCACTAACTGGAAGGAGGCTGAAAGCACAAAAAATCTTAAAAATGGGGTATGTCCCAGTAAAATGCCAAAATTGAGTTGAAAAATTGGGTTTTCTGATTCAAGTCTGCCTGTTCCTGAAAGATGGGAAGCTGGTGATTTTAGCACTGCAAACCCTTTGTTGATGCCATTTTCAGGGAAAAAAAACACAAGCCTTCTTCTGCAGCCCCTTTTTCCAATTTTTTTGAAAAAAAACGAATTTTTCACTGTATTTTGGCTAATTTCTTGGCCTCCTTCTGGGGAACCCACAAAGTCTGGGTACCTCTAGAATCCCTAGGATGTTGGAAAAAAAAGGACGCAAATTTGGCGTGGTTAGCTTATGTGAACAAAAAGTTATGAGGGCCTAAGCACGAACTGCCCCAAATAGCCAAAAAAAGGCTTGGCACAGGAGGGGGAAAAGGCCTGGCAACGAAGGGGTTAAGCCTCATAGGGCGGGGTGTACTGTATTTTAAAGGTAGGCCATGTGTTCTTACGTTTTACATGTCCTGGCAGTGATAAACTCTTAACGTCACTTTTCACTCTTGTAAGGCCTATTTGTTCCAATTGACTTAAGTCTCGTTACCTAAAGTTACCTAATAAATAGTAACTGTAGATTGGGAGCAAGTAGAAGGGTGTTTGGACAAAATAACGAGTTGTAAGTATCAGAAAGCACAAATATCAGAAATAAAATATTGTGATACAAAAATATTGTGATGCAACATATTGTTACCAAGAATATTGTTTTTTAAGATAGGTAATATTGTTTTATGAATATTGTTGTTTCTAATATCGCTTCCAGTAACATAGTTGTAAGAAATACTGTTGTATAATTATTTTAATGTGTTTTAAGTCAGATATTAATTTGTGTTAATATTTGTATAATTGTTATTATTTGTTTTAAATATAGTTTGTAATTTTAAGTGATTTACAATGTTTTATTTAATTGGTAATAGTAAGTTCTAGTGTTATAGCATGTTGATGGGTTTGTGGGGGACAGGATGGAAAGCAATTAAGTACTAATTCATTAATAATTGATTATTAACTCTCAAATATGTGATTGATAATAATTATGCCATGGGCATGAGCAGTGCATACCCTCTGTAACCTCAGCACTGGCTTTCTGCCAGCCTTTCCTTGGTGTGATCCCTGCCATGGAAAGGTTGGTGGAAAGCTGAGTTGTAATTAGCCAAGCGGCACTGAATTCAGAGCCACCCTGGCTGAGTATAACTCAGACAGCTGCCAGCCTGTCAGGAACCATGTTCCTGGAGGGGACAGCGGTCCCCTGGCGCTCCGTCCGCCAGGGTTGTTATGTGGCAATCATACTGCCACAGTTGCCGCAGCCCGACTATCACTGCGAGTCTGGCTGAAGTGATGGCAGCTAATCAGAGCTCTAGTGATCTCTGCACAAGCTCTTATTATTCGTGAAGTCGTCGGTGAGGAACCACGGCCCTAGATATACAAATTTGGTTTTCATTTACTTTCTCTTAAAATACTGAACGGATTTGCACCAAGTTATAAAAAATGTAATCTGAGGACCAAAAGCTACCTTTCTGCCAAATTTTGTGTAATTCTGTCCAACAGTTCAGGCTGTGGTCGTGTTCAAAACTCCTATCTGAATTAATATGGGAAATGCATGTTTTTTAAGCCCCCTTTTTCTTGGGCCCTGCTTGACGGATCACCCCAAAACGTTCCATGTGCAACAAGAATCACTGGCAGACTCTGGAAATTTTGCGAAGACTCGTCAAATAGTGCCAATGATATATGCTAGTCAAAAAAACGCTTTTCTATGGAAACATGGTCCTAACTAAAACTGTCACATGGCGACCACAAGTCGGTGACATATTAATATATATACATGTATAATATTTATGTATGCAGTCCCCCATAGGTAGTTATAGTTAGGACCTAGTTTCTGAAGAAAAAGCTTTTGTTTGCTTGCCTATATCTTTAGCACCGCTTGACGAATCTTCACGAACATTTCCCAAACAATTCGACAGTCAGGTGATCTGCTGTATGGAAAGTTTCGGGGTGATCTGTGAAGTGGGGGCCAAGATAAAGGGGTGGGGGCGAAATTTAGAGTGTTTCGAATGTTAATTCCCCTAGGAAAAACTGAACCTCAATAGCGCCAAAACCACTGGACGGAATTACACCAAATTTGGCAGAAAGATAGTTCTTGGTCCAGAAAGAGCCCTTTTTGTTATTTGGTGTAAATACGTTCAGTAGTTTTTGCGAAATTAAAGGAAATCCAAATTTGTTTATATAGGGATGCAAAGGATTTGTGATCCCTCCCGATCTCGTGCTGAGATCTGATTGGCTGCCAACACTTCAACATGGAATTGTTGGCAGCCATGTTGGGACTCAGCTGACTCCCCCAAAAAAGTAAAAATAAAGAAAAGGGGGCAGGGTAGGAATATCCTGACGTCCTCGCCTGATTAGCTGGATAGCTAGATAGCTAGATAGCTAGATAGATAGATAGATAGATAGATAGATAGATAGATAGATAGATAGATAGATAGATAGATAGATAGATAGATAGATAGATAGATAGATAGATAGATAGATAAACACTAAAAAACCAAAGGTTACAGGGATGTTATAGTTACATTCAGATTTTACACACACAGAACCATAGAAATTCAGCAGTTATAGTTATACTTATCACAAATGCTGCAGTGATATTATCAATGATGTCATAGAAGATGTCATGACTGATGTAATATGTGGGGTGATCAGAAGTGCCTTGGGAGGCGCAAGTTATAGTTACCTCAGGGCACACGTTAGAGCTTCTGAACATATCTATAATGTCCCTTTAACCTTTGTTTGTTTAGTGACTATATATGTAAACATATATGGATATGATATTTTGTATGTTTTTGGATGATATTAGTTAAACAATATTTTATTTGCAATATTTTTGTACTTATCATTAAAAGTGCAGGAATATAATATTTTGGCAAACAATATTTTTGACATAATATTTTTGTCAAATGATATTGTTCACCCTGATATTGTGTCAGCGATCAGGTGGAAATATACTTTTTACACTCAAATGAATTGCAATTTAAGATCATTTTTAATGATAAAGTAAGATTTTAATTCACAATTCTGAAAATGCCACTTTTAGAAAGTTGGTACTTTTTTGTCCCAACCATGTGGCCTTTGGCCTGTGTCCTGGGTCACATGACTGTGAATGGATCTAATGCTAGGGGTTGTGTACTGCTCTTAGGCAGTAACACAAACGGGACTTAGGTGTGGACAAAGGTCAGATCATCTAGGGAAGTATAAGTTAAAGAGGCCTAAAAAGTATGAAATAATTAAAGTATTTTATCTGTTACTGTCAGGCAACACAGTCCCCTGTCTGCTCTCAACAGACAGACGGAGTGGGGGGCAGATAGAGGTGGGTGGGGGCGGGTTGGGGGTGCAGGGTGGGAGGTCAATCCATAGTGTGTGTGTGTGTGTAGTCATGAATCCAATTAGTGGAGTTTCAGTATCCAACATGCTGGACTAACACTTTCTAATTTGATGAAGATTGAAAACAAAATGTATTATAATTTTAGAAACTATGGAGTGTGTGCCTATCCTTTGGATTTTACATGCTCAATACATCAGCTCAGCATCTTGGACACTGGGACCTCTACTAATTGAATATGTGAATAGGTAGACTTTGGACTTTGAGTGCTTCCCTTTTATTGAATTTGATGTAGGTGTGTTTAAGGGGGTTATATAGCAGAGCAGCTCTAGAAATAAATCACTGAAACTAAAAACGAAATTGTAATGTACACTAGTGGGGTATGGTTCTACAGTTTTCTTTCAATAACAAGTAATTTGCCATTCCTTTGCCATATAATTTAGTCCTTGATTCCTGCAAATTTCAGGCCTACAATTGCCTTCAAAATGAACAAAAGCAGCCCTGCAAGGGTCTAGGAGACATGAACCTGTCAGCACACCTGCCTGATTTCAGGCCAAAGAAAGAATGTAGAAAGAATCACATCTGGCTGACAGGTGATTCCAACACTTTCTGCATTCTCAGTGAAATATATTTGTAATCGGGTCTCTTCTCTTGTCCCCCTCCCCTGTGTGTCATGAGTAAACATTTAATTTGCAAAGCTATGCACTTATTTTGCAAAGTGCTTTTTTACAGGTCACACGCTTTTAAAACTCTAATAAAAATGATAATTGAAAAAACAGAAACGGATGGGTAGGGCAGGCACGCAGACAATAAACCGTGTAAATAGCGGAGTAACATACCAGTTTCCCATCTGTTTAATTGTTCCCCATTAAATTAAACTGACCTTGGAGGGGCGCATTTCTGGCAAAAAATATTTTTTATTGAAGTGTTCATTGAGAGTGTTACGGTACGACTGGTATTCTTACAGCAGGCAGAGATATGGTGCTAACAGTTTTTGTGGTGTGTGTAACAAAGCGAATTTTGCATACTTTGTCATTTTATTCATAATTACCTTGTATTTCTTTAGCCTACCACTGTATATGTGGGAGGGAATTAAACCAGTTAGAGGCAAATTGATATAGGTGGAGAAGCGAAATAACACTGGAGCCAAAACTCTGCCTCTTGTTTGGTTTAAAGATATTTTGATGGTGGGGACTAATGTGCGGGACGCGTCTCTCACAGAAAGATCCACGGAAGAGCCCACTGTTACTGCACTGAGTACCAGGGAAGCTAGTTGTTAGAAATGGGGTTTCTGGTTGGATAGGGTATGCACCTAAGCCAGGCAGAACCCACCCACTCTAGTCAGGGCGAGGGAGTTACACACCCAGGATAACCCCTGCTCACCCCCTTAGTAGCTTTGCAAGAGCAGTCAGGCCTATCCCAGAGGCAATGTGTAAAGCATTTGCACGACACAAACAATACACGTGACGCACTATACCACCACAAAGGAAACAGAACACCAAGTTATGTAAAATAAAACTGTATTATACGCAACATCTTTAGACCAAACACAACATGTCAGTAATACGCTACTACCCAAGCAGTTGTCAGAACATTACACAGTACTCATACTCTGCAATAGCCAGCAGTAGTCACATAAAACACATAAGTTGCTGGTTAAGCTGCAACATAGGCAGTAGTCAGGTAAACATTACAAAAAAAATGCACATGTCATAATACCATCATAAATGCCTATAAAAGGAACATCAGAAAACACATGCAAAGTCATAAAAACATACCATCATAAATGTATGGGTCATAGTAAAAATATACTCATAAATGCCCATAACAGAAACTATATTTGCCAAACCTTTCCTATGAATGTACCAGCATGATTCATATTGCCACAGTCACCACGACCTCAGAAATGCACATTAATAATGAGGCCTCCTCTGTAGGTTATATGCCCGGTTCCTGGGACCACATGGGGGAACTCCTGTGCTCCTGCAATACTAGGGAGGAGGAGTCCAAACACCGGCCTTGCGAGGATGGGGCCTCCGCTGAGGTTTCCCTCCCGTCCCACAAGCCGTCTAAATGTGGGTGAGGGAGGGGGTCAGCATGCACCCCTCCGATCTCTGGGGGAGGTCCCTCTTCCTTCTACCTGAAACAATGCCCAAAAGGGGGCGCAACTGCCCCAGTGGCCCTTGTGGGCCACGACCAGCCCTCAGGGGGGAGGAAAACAAAAAGAACCGTAACAAAGTTCGGAGAGTCATGCTCCTCTTGCATCAACTGGGGAAGAGAGGACTTACCCTCGCCTCCCCACATCCTGCTCCTCAGATGCCCCCTCCTCGTCTGGGGACACCGTGCACACCCTCTCTGCCGGGTGGAAACTCCCATGAGGTCTTCTTGCCACCTGGTAAGAGGAGAGAGGCTCTTGCAGCCTCTTGCACCTCGGGACACCATGCGCCTTCCCCCGAGCACGCTCAGTCGTCGTCCAGGCCCCGGGGTTGCCCTGAGAGGAGGAGGGACCTTCGATGAGGTCTCCCTCCCTCCTGGGGCCGCTCCAACTCAGTCGCCTGCACCCAATCTGGTGCACGAGTGTCTTTGTTGTCCCCGGGCCGCTGCGGTGATTTCAAGCTAAAGTTGGGGCCTGCTGGTGCTCTGGGGGCACTCTATTCCGAACGCCTCGCCCCAGGGTACTGCTAGGACTGCTTGCTTTGGATTTTGCTCTTCTTGTACCCTAGGGGCACCTTACTGAGCACGCTTCGGACACACTCTGATGTTACAGCCTGCCTGGTTCGCGGCTTTGATTTTTCTCCATCTGGGGCAAAGAAAACCCTCTCAAAGCACGTCGGACAACACGGAAAAAGCGCTCTCAAAGTGCAAAAAATGAATTGCTTGTCCGGCGCTTATGCTCCAGCACAGGAGGTTCAAACACAGCACTGTCCTTTCACTGCAAAGTAAATGGTTGCAGGGGTTAGGGGCCACACCACCCAGCCCCTGGGGACACCTTAGTGGAGCAGAGGGTGGCAGGGCCCAACAAGCAAGCCACCACAAGGGTGATGCAGTCAGTGGCAGTTCCTCCTAGTGACCTAGCAGGTCACAGGTCAGCACAGCAGCAGCAGTCCAAGGCAGTTCCTGGTGAGCCCCTCCAGCAGCATTCTGTGTCAATTTCTTCAAGAATGTTTCCTGGTGTCAAAACTTGAGGAAAAATCCCTTGTATTTATACTCAGTTTTGCAAAGCACTTTCAAAGAGGGGGAGAAGAGGTTTCAACCAGTTACAACTGGTTCTAGGAGTGTCCTGACTCTCCTCCAGCACAGGTTCCAGACATCAGTTGGGGAGAAACGAGCCCTTTGTGTAAGCCCAGAGCACAGCCTTTACAAATACATGTGTGCCCCACCTCCCCTTCTCTCAGCCCAGGAAGACCATTCAATATGCAGATGCACCTACGTGACCTATGTGACATCTCCACCCTCCCTGTGTACACGCTGTCTGAAAAGTAAGCACAGAGCCCAGCTGTCACTCTGACAAAGACGTGGACTGGAGTCAAGCTGCAAAACACCAGAGTCATAAGCTCTGAGAAATTCTCACTTTCTAGAAGTGGCATTTCTATAATTGTAATAAAAAATCTACCAACACCAGTAAGCAGCATTTCTCATTACCATTACAACCATACCAAACATACCTACGCTACCCCTCTTAAATCAGACAATACCCCCTAGTCATAAGGCAGGGCATTTCCTATGCAATCTTATGAGCAAAGCAGCTCTCACAGCAGTGAGAAACCAAATAGGCAGTTTGTCACTAACAGGACAGGCCACACAAACAGGCACACGTCCTGCCTTCTACATACATACATAGAACCCTTCCCATACGGCTAGCTAGGGCCTACCGTAGGGGTGACTTACATGTAGTAAAAGGAGGGTTCCAGGCCTGGCAAGTAAATTTAGATGGTAGGTCCCTGTGGCAGTAAACTGTGCATGCAGACCTTGCGGTAGCAGGTCTGAGACAGGTTTGAAAGGCTACTTCTGTGGGTTGCGCAAGAGGCGCTGTAGTTCCACCAGTACCATTTAATTTACAGGCCCTGGGCATAGAGATACCACTGTACAAGGGACTTACAGGTAAATTAAATATGCCAATTAGGTATAAGCCAATCATACCACTTTAGATGGGAGAGCACCTGCACTTTAGCACTGGTCAGCAGTGATAAAGTGCTCAGAGTCCTAGAGCCAACAGCGAGAGGTAGGAAAAAATAGGAGGAAGGAGGCAAAAGGTTTGGGGATGACGCAAAAAAGGCTAGGTCCCATAGTAGTGGAGAGTCACTGTGTCCTCATTTGCCTTTTTACTAATGCAGCACCAGCCCAGGGGGTTTGTCATTAAATTGTTGCACGTACGTGTAAGGAGTGGTTGTTTAGATAATTCCTGGGCACCAAATGAAGTCATATAGAACTTTAGATGGATACCAGTATTATGGGGATGTTTTTCACTGACATCAAATAGACATCTAGAGCGAATCTGGATGTGTATGAGGTCACTAAGAAACCCAAAGTGAAAAACATCAGTATTAAATATTTTTTTCCCCATCTATAATTTTATGCTATCTATGCCCCCAAAATCACCTGCCCCTGCTTTTAACTGCTATGCAGGAATAGAGGAGTAATGTGGAAGCCATACATAACATGGCCTGACCTCCCAGACCCAAATGTGAAAAAATACATCACCTGCCACCTTACCTACCCCACCACCTTGACTAAATTCCTTTCTCCTCCTGCAGCTATGCTTTCTGCTTTCAGTCAAAGTAGACAAGCAGTGCTGGGCTGACAGGCTCTGTGAGAGGCTTGTCAGACCGACTTGGAAGGCTTTTTTGATGTAGCATTAGTGGGTGCCGAGTTTTGTTATCAACTATTGCTACCTCTTAGCAGTGAATTACCAGATTCAAAAGTTGGTGTAAATGATTGAGGTCTTCTATGGAATCCATGCATGACAATAATATAATTAAAGTACTTTGAGCGAACCCTGGGGCAGATTTACAAGCCAATGGCACTGTCTTAACACCGCCCTCGTGTCATTTTAATGGCACAAAGGTGGTGTTAAGGTGGCCATTCCTCCACACCATATTTACAAAGTGGCACAATGCATGCATTGTGCCACTCGGCAACCCCTTGCACCACATTATGCCTGCATCAGGCATAATGTATGCAAGGGGGGTATTCCCACACAAGGAGGCCTGAAACAAATGGCACAGTGGAATTTACAACATTTCCCTGCCACTGCAGGCATTAAAATGAGGCACCCATTATATTCAAGGGGCCTTCCTGTGCTTTGCTGCACTAGCAGCAAAAAGGTTGACGGTAGTGTAGCAAAGTGCGACAACAGCATCAAAAATGTTGACGCTGTTGTGGTAACGACCACCATTGTATGCCGTATTGTAAATACTGCGCAACCATGGTGTCGTTGGGGGGGGGGTGCAAGAAAAGTGGTGCATCAGGACTAATGCGCCACTTTCTTGTAAATCTGCCCCATTGGATCTGAGTTACAATTTAGAAGGTGGGTTACACCTCACAGAATGTGGCAGGTATCCAGTCCACCTTATTACAAGTGCCGTTGGATAAAATGTACTTGCAATAAGACAACCAAGAAAAGTCATATGTCATAATGTCGCTGCAGTTGAATTCAGTTTAAAAACCCAATCCCCTCTCTTTTTTTTTTTTTTGATAAATCTTGTTATTGATATTTCAGTAAAAAATAAAATACATGGCATAGCTGTGCACTGACATTTCTTTCGGTTGTACAATCATTTCAATACCCAACTTTCCTGGTAATACTTATTTTCCATCACATAACTCAATCAACACTGGTGAGGGATATCATTGGACCAGATTGCTACTCCACCAGGCCAGGGGAAGCAAAATCATTACAAATGTTTCCCCTGTGAACATTCCATGTTCCCCAGATTTTACCCCATTTTTGGGGGCAACCCTAATGACCATATACCACCTAATCAGCCAACGTACATCAATCCATTTCACATTTCAAGTCCCCCAACCGTAGTGTCTGTTCCGCGCCCTCATAGTCCTGCTATATTGCATTTTGCAACTGACAGACCCAGTGTCCACCATATTTGTTCCTTACAGTTCAGGTATGTTGCGCTCCAGATGTTTACAAGACACCATTTTGCAGAAGCGGTCATAGCACACTCAGATACCTCACTCAGACAGGCCATAACTGCTGCCCAGTACATGTGTAGTGCTGGGCAGTCCAAGACGATGTGATAGAATGTACCAACTTGCCCCAACTATGCAGACAAATCCTATGTCATTACCCTATCTATTTTAACTAGGGTTGACTGGGCATAATAGGACGGAGGTAGCAATTTACCACTTCCCTCTGTGATGGCAAGGCCTCTGTCCATTTATGGTCCTCCATCTCTTCTAAATCTTGGGCCTATTGTTTCCTTAGATGTTGCAGGGCCACATGCAAGTTATTGATTAACTTTTTGTATGGCAGAGACATGGCTTTCCATAGCATATATTCATCCAACAGCCGGTCCTCAAAGGGTGAAGACTCGGGGAGCTCCACTCCAGTTGGCAACACCGCCCTGAGTGCGTGTTGTATTTGGAGATAGCAGTAATCTTGGAATGGCCTAGCTGATAGTCACGCTGTAGCACTACCCATGAGTGAACATCCCCCTGGGCCCAAAGGTTCCCCACTCGTGATAGCCCAAGTGCGTCCCACTTGTCAAATCCTGGCAGCACTCCCATGGTTCCCAGCCACACTTGGTCCCATTAAGGGTGTAGCTTGCATGAGTTTACTCTGAGTTTACATGAGTTTAGCTGTCATTGCTGTGTGCCAGAGACCAATCACGGTTGCTTTGGGGCAATAGAGGGAAGTGTTCCTAGCTGTGCCATAGAGTGCTCGGAGATATCCCCACAGCTGCATTATCAGCTTATCCATCGGTATTGCAGGTTTTCCTGGGGGTGAGAATACCCAGCTGTTGATGGTAGTAGGTTGTGCAGCCCAGTGATATTTCTGAATATCATGCAGGGCTATCCGATCCTCATACTACCCGTGGCAAGCTTTTGTGTTGCAATCCTTGTCAGTCCCCCACTCCAGAGCAATGTTCTAATTGCCCCTTCAATGGCTTTGAAGTATGAGTTCATGCACTGGATAAGGCACGTATTGTAAAGCATAGAGGAAGCAGGGCAGGGACACCATTTTAAAGAGGGCAGCCCGACCGAGGAGGGACATTGGTAAGGACCTCCATTGCTGAGTGTCTCACCTCAGCCTGTCTAGTGGCAGTGAGAGATTTTTGCTGAAACACAGGTCTTGATTGGTAGTTATGTATATACCCAGATATCAAACCCCATCTGTAGCTATGGTACCTCACAATCACAGGGCATCCTTTCAAAAGATAAATGAGAGAAATTTTCCAGTTTGCAGAATAACGAGTAGTAGCAAAGTTGGTTATGATCTGCATCAATCTATCTAGAGTATTGACTGGATCTGTTACACAGAGAAGAATGTTGTCAGTGTATAATTAGATTTTGTCTACTGATTGATCATTTCACTGCAGACCACGGACCAAGGGTTCCAGCCTGACCCAGGCTGCCAGCGGCTCAAGGATAAGGGTGAAAATAAGCGGTGACATGGGGCGACCCTTGCAGGTTCTGGGCCAAAGTTCAAGCATGTGGGATCTCCCACCAATTACTTTCCCCTGCGCAACCGGGACTGTGTATAGTAGTCTCACCCACTTGATAAAGTGTGGGCTGAAGCCCAGCCTGAGACCTCAGTCATATAATCCCATTCTTCTGTCTCAAATGCCATCCTAGTGTCTAACTAGAGCACCAATGGGGTTTCTTGAAGATTGTTCGCTTGACACAACATCCCATGAAGGCATCTGAGATTCAGAATGGGTCTTTTGCAATGCATAAAACCCAGATGCTCTGGGTGAATAAAGTGGTGATAACCTTAAGAAGGTGAGAGGCCAACCCCTTGGCCAGTATCCTAACTTCAGTGTTTAGTACTGCTATTGGTCAGTAGGAGATACAGTCCTCCGATGGTTTCCCTTCTCTATGAATAACTAAAATGGTGACAAGGCGATGGTTCTTCAGCAGTGACCCGTGTTGCAGACTCTCCTCAAGCATACAAAGCAAATGAGGAGCTAGCTTCAGGGCCAGGAGTTTATATAGATCAATCGGTACTCCAATGGGGCCGATGGTTTTACCTGAGTAGAGGTCATGTATTGCTTGTACTATTCTTCGGTAAGCTCTTCATCAAGGAGGGCTTTATCAGTTTGTTCATGCGTAGGAAGGCGAATGTCAGCCAGGAGCTCCCTAGAGTCCTCTGCCCTGGTTGAACCTGTCGGGGAGTATAGATGCATGTTGTAGGTTGCAAAGGCATCACCTATACTTTGTCTATCCCTCACCAGTGAGCCTTGATCCATTTGAATCATCAACAACCATCGGCCAGCCTGCTCTCGCCTATCCAGCCAGGCCAAGAGCTTTCCCACTTCGTTGCCCACTTTGTAGAGGTGGTGTTGCATTATTCTATGGCTTGCTCTGGCCGCATCAGTGGCCTCATCTTTGTATTACTTCTGCTTCAGCTGCAGTGCATGGTGGGTGTCAATAGTATCTTGCGTGACAAGACCCTGCTCTAATTCCAATATCTCACTTTCAAGGGTTTCTAGTTTGCCTCTTTTATTTCTTTTATGGTCCACGATCAGGAAGAGTCCCTGCCCTTTGATCACTGTTTTGTACGCCTCCCGTAGGGTCCGTGGTGAGGCAATTGAGGCCTTGTTCTTAGAGAAGTAATTTTCCGTTGTCTCCATGATGCCCTCTCTAATATGTGGCACCTTGAAGTACCAGGGCCTGATCAATATCTCACCATGTTCAGGATCCCCGTGAAGACCGAATGCCTCCCAAATTGGGGAATGGTTTGTAATACCTCTGCCAAAGTGCTGGACACCTGAGTAGAGATGAAGCTGATGCATGAGGGTGAAAATATGACCAATTCGGTAGATACTGCTGTGTGCCCCAGAGTGGAAAGTGTAATGCTCAAATCTTTGTTTTTGGGAGTGCCAGAGATCAGCAAGATTAAGGGCTGAAAGGAAGTCGAGCGGGGGTGGCAGGGCGATTTCTCTGGCCTAATAGGCCAACAATCATGCTCCTCACACAGCACCTGGTTGAAGTCCCCCCATCAACAATTTGCCTTCCGGCATGCAGATCAGATAGGTCATAGTCATGGAAGCACAGTGGAACATAGACTGAGCAAATATTGATTGTCATCCCTCACAGTTTCCTGTAAGGTCCGCATATCTCTCGTTCATATCTGACCCAGTCTGTTTAAGGGTAAGCAGGAGTGATTACTTTATGATAATCCCCATTCCCCTGCATCCTGTAGTATAACCTGTGTGTACTGCCATAGTGTATCCCCATTCATTTAGTCCTCAATATATGGTACCCTTTATCTGTGTCTTTTCGAAGGAGGACAACATCAGGAGCTCAGTGTTTGATGTATTACATCACAACCCCTCTTTTGATTTTATCACCTAGGCCATTCACATTCCAGGACAGGATTCTGATCTGCTCCCTGTGTGTGGAGTCACACATTTGTAGACTGAAGACCAAGGCCTTTCCAGCCCATCAATTCACCCTCCCACTATAGAGGTTGTGAAGAGGCATATTAGTGGGTATGTAAGTGTAGTGTCAGTGCTAGTGCTATGCACAATACTTTAACTGTCCAAAACACACAAGAAAAAACTATTAACCCCCGGAACAACACCCACCACTCTGCCTCCTTGCACAACAGACCTAAAAATGCCTGTTCCCCCAACATTGCACAGTGCCTAGTACAGAAGGAGGATACAGCAGTAGCGGCCACCAACAATAACTATGCCTCCACTACCCCCCTTTTACATTGCTGACATGTTATTGCGAGTCATCTGTCCTCACGAATAAGTGAAACGTTCAGCTCTGCATTCACAATCCGGCCAGCCTCCTGCAAAAGAAAGGAAAAACAAAGAAGAAGAAGAGAACTGTCTTCCGCCCTGAACTTTTGCAGCGGAATAGAGTCTGGCGTTCACTGGGCTCAATCTGCTCCATCAAACCAGTCTCTGCGCATTTCTTGTTGGATTGGCTACTTTTCAGTCTGTTGCTGCGGCAAGCGCTGTCCATGTCTTGCATCCTCATCCCTGTCGTTTCTGCATTCTAAGTGCCAGGTTAGTGTCATTGTTTTTTGGGTTGGTTCTCCAGCCTGGGTCCAGTAGCTGGTCTCCATCTGTCGAGCCATTCCCATGTCGGCTCAGCAGTTGTGAATTAACAGGTCTTCCCCTTCTCCACTACCCTCAATTGTGTCCAGAACATCATGGAATATTTCAAGTCCCACTCTCTCAGGGTTAGTTTCACTTCCATAATGCAATAGCACAGCTGCTGTAGACATAGCATTAAGTTTCAGAATACGATAATTTTCATATTTGATTGGCGGGGCATTTCGAGCTGTGTGCAGAATGATATTGTGATCTCTAAAATTGAAGATTCAGGCGATTATCACAAGGGTTTTGGCATGTCACCCGGGTTTCTATGTGCCCCCTCAACTGAAAAGTACTTAGAGAGTCCTCTAGGTTACATTAGTCTAAGGACATGGTCTTTTACAAAGAGAGGTATAGCTTGGCCCTCCCCCTTCCCTGGTACTGGTGGAACTACAGCGCCTATTACGCTAATGTTGTTCCTCCTCGAGTAGCCTTCGAAGTCTTATAGTTTGGCCCCTATGGCCTCCATGGTTACATGTAGTTCTTTTACTTGTTTCTGCAGGGTTGCAGTTTCAGTTCTGAGGGTCATAAGGTAGTCTTCTGCTTCCTTCATTCGGGCACTCATGTTGAGGAGGTCCGCCATGAACCAGTGTGACCTCCATAAACACTGTGTCAATATTAGTCTCCAGGGATCCCCTGACTCCCATGATGACTGCTATATTGTCTTTAGGCTTAAAGGTCTCATTTTCAGTTGAGGGCTGTTCCACAGAACTCAACATCGGCTCCACAGTCGTCCCACCTGTCCTTTCTCAGGGGAGCGTTAATTTCTCAAGTTTGGTCATGTGGGCCACTTGGGTGCCTCGGCTACGTTCAACTTGATTGTGAAGCCGAATCAATGTTGTTGAGAAGAGTCAAATCGAGATACTCACTGCTGCCAGCTAGGGAGAGTTCTTCGCTGAGGTTCCTCCCCACAGCCTGTCAGTTTTCCACCACACAACCCTCAAATATCTGAAGTCTGCAGTGGTGCTCGACCAGATCCTCTGTACTATAAGGTAGAGGACTCACTGTTACTAAGTCGGATTAAATCTGGGACTCTCTTCTTCCCGGTCTACCTGCAGTGGACTCAAAGGACTGTGGTGAGTAGCAAGAGGGGGAGGGGAAGAGAGCGCGGACGGTCTGGGCAATGCATTGTTATAAGTCTTCCAAGGCATCTCTTGGTAAGGCCAATGGAGCTATTACAGTTATGGCTAGTGAATAGAATTGAGTCTTCTTTGGCTGTTGAGTCTCCAGCGAGGCTCAGGAATGATGGCTTGGGTACAGCAGCGGCTCAGTCTGGGTCTGCTGGTGACAGCAGGCAGTGTTCTCTAAGTGATTTATTATTGGCTGGTGACAATACTGTGTCTTTTGGCTCCCCTTTCTCTCTCTGGGCCCTCCCATATCACCAGGGGCTCCACATTCCACAGGTGCACACCAGTCTCACCATCACATTAATCAGGCCACCGAGGTCAGCTTAGACTATGGGGAAGGGGCCAAAAGAAGCGCTGGCCTTTCACTATATGGGGGACCCCTTTGACTAACGAGGGGTCCCATTGGGCCATGCAGACATTTGATGCAGCATCAGTGCCTCAGGACTGCTCCTCAGCTTTCCTATGCACCTGCTGAGGTATCGGAAGTGATCCGAGTTTGTGAGGCAGGCTGCCACTGCAATTCGCTCCCTGGTCGGGTTCCCCGCTGAACCGGGATCTATGCAGGGCATCAGGACATGAAGCAACACCAATGTCAGGTGCGGCTCTCCCCCAGACTACCTCTGCATATGGCTCCGCTAGGTGGCAGCTGCAGGAGTGCCCAGTCCAGAGAACGGTTCTTGCAGGCACAGCCTCTCACTTCAGTCCGAGGCTTAGCATGCCACACCAGCTTCTCTCCAACGTAGCAGCAAGGCTTTAATGCCGGACAGTTCCCCATGGCCTCCGGTTTCTCAGGACATTGAAGGTGGCTGTGGGAGATGGATCAATATACGGATATTTGGGGGTTTGGGCCAGTGGAGGACAAGAGCTGCTCTAACTTGCAGCCAGTTCAGTTGGCAGTGGGCTACGTCCCCCAAGCCCCACAATAGAGAGCTTGGGTGTGCCTGGATGGGCCATCACTGGCAAGGGAGGGGGCTGACACAGCCCTACTTACGCTTGAATATGCTGTGTCTTCCCTCCACACAAAGGTCTCCATGTAGTTAGCCTGGAACCAGGGCAGGGGAAGCAGGAATCCTGTGCACTTCAAAAGTAAACCTCTAGAACTTCTCCCACTTCAAAGGAGGAACCAGGTATAAACATTGGACCTCAAGCATCAACTCCTAGGTACACTTCTGGACCTCTGGAGATGCTGCCGGGAAGAAGGATTGCTGTGCTGCTGAAAGGACTGCCACTCTGCTGGACTACTGCCTTGCTGGATTGCTGCCCTCCTGCTGGAATAGGAGGGATTAGAACTGCTCCTGAACCCAGGATTCCTACAGTGACTCCAAGGGTAAGTCTGCTGGCCTCCTATTCAGGGACACAGAGGCTAACAGGCTCAGAAACACCTAACTCAGCAACCAGATCCAGCTAGAACAAGCCCCTGACCCCCCAAGTGGTACTCCTCATTTCTCGGACCATTGATGTGGACCAGGTTTAGATGAACTGAAGTTTTTGGCGTCTATGGGACCGGAAATGGCCTGTTGGTGCCAAAACCTTGTCCCTTGCACTACCAGCCAATGCGAAGTTCCATCAAGCCAACCTTTGGCGCTACAGCATCAACCGCTTGCAGGGAGTGCCAATGCAGAGCACTGGTTGGACCATTCACGCCAACAAGATCTTTGCACTACAGTGACAACCATCTGTGGTGCCAGGCCTGTCCTTTGCATTACACCGACGACCATCTGTGACTCTGCCCTGCTCCTTGCGGCCCCCACCACTGAAAGCATAATTCCTTGGGCTGGACTGAGAAGGTAACTTTTTAGCGGGACCACCCTGGTCCCTGTATCTGACCCGCATGGTTGGCTTGAACTTGTGACTTTCTGCTTGTCTCACGCGACCAGATAGCTGCGAGTGGCACTTTGGACATTTTAGCACTATTCCCACGTCAATCTTTAAAATTGCATATATCCAGTTCTACTGACTGGGTTTTTGTTGTTTTGGTCTTGAGTTTGCTAAGTTTGCTCTATTATTCTAAATTTGTGCGGTTTTTTTTGTGCTGTGTTTTCACTTTATTATTGTTTGAAGAGCTGCATAATTACTTTACACATCGCTTCTACGTTAAGCCTGACTCTCAACCAAGCTACCAGGGGGTTGAGCACAGGTTAATTTGGGGTTTGCTTAAGCCACACCCTGACAAGGATTGTGGTTGCAGCTTGAGCAAGGGTTTTACCCCATCAACCTGTACCCAGTTTCTTATAACAGAGATTTGAATAGAACTCTGTTCCTAGTTTCTCTACGTTATGTGAGTGGGGTGGCACCTGGTTCTATAGGATGTATTTTTCTCTAGGTATTCACTTAGTCTGAAGAATTTGGTGTTGCTATAGTTCAGGTTGAGATAGATGTCCTTGACCCACAGGTCCACACCTTAAAACAAAATGTGATGTTTTTGATCTGACCTTTTGCAATTGCACAGACAAACTTATATTTGGATATTTTCTATTTATATTTGAGACTGGAAGCATTGTTGATGTCTGAACATGTGGTCTCATATAAATATTTAACCCCTTTGCTGCCAGGCCTTTTCCCCTCCTGTGCAGTGCCTTTTTTTGGCTATTTGGGGCAGTTCATGCTTAGGCCCTCATAACTTTTTCTCCACATAAGCTACCCATGCCAAATTTGCATCCTTTTTTCCAACATCCTGGGAATTATAGAGGTACCCAGAATTTGTGGGTTCCCCTGAAGGAGACCAAGAAATTAGCCAAAAGACAGCAAAAATTTCGTTTTTTAAAAAAAAAAATGGAAAAAGGGCTCCAGAAGAAGGCTTGTGTTTTTCCCCCTGAAAATGGCATCAACAAAGGGTTTGCAGTGTTAAAATTACCATCTTCCCAGCTTTCAGGAACAGGCAGACTTGAATCAGAAAAACCAATTTTTAAACACAAGTTTGGCATTTTACTGAGACATTCCCCATTTTTACTATTTTTTGTGCTTTCAGCCTCCTTCCAGTTAGTGACAGAAATGGGTGTAAAACTAATGCTGTATCCAAGAAAGCTAAACATTTCCGAAAAGTAGACAACATTCTGAATTCAGTAAGGGGTAATTTGTGTAGATCCTACAAGTGTTTCCTACAGCAAATAACAGCTGAAATAAAAGAATATTGAAATTGAGGTGAAAAAAACTGCTGTTTTTCCTAATGTTTTACTCTGTAACTTTTTCCTGCCATGTCAGATTTTTTAAAGCAATATACCGTTACGTATGCTGGATTCCTCTGGTTGCAGGGATATATAGGGCTTGTAGGTTCATCAAGAACCCTAGATACCCACAACCAAAGAATTTGCTTCACCTTGCAATGGGTTTTCATTCTATATCGGGTATACAGCAATTCATTTCCTGAAATATAATAAGTGAAAAATAGGTATCAAGAAAACCTTTGGCCCATATTTATACTTTTTTAGCGCCGCAGTTGCACCGCTTTTGACACAAAGGGGGTTATTACAACTTTGGAGGAGGTGTTAATCCGTCCCAAAAGTGACAGTGAAGTGACGGATATACCACCAGCCGTATTACGAGTTCCATAGGATATAATGGACTCGTAATACGGCTGGTGGTATATCCGTCACTTTACTGACACTTTTGGGACAGATTAACACCTCCTCCAAAGTTGTAATAACCCCCAAAAACGGCGCAAACGTACAAAATACAATTGATTTTTTTGCAAGTTTGCGATGTTTCTGTGTAAAAAAATGACGCAAATGCGGCGCTAAAAAAGTATAAATATGGGCCTTTGTATTTCCAAAATGGGCACAAGATAAGATGTTGAGAAGCAGTGGTCATTTGCACATCTCTGAATTCCGGGGTGCCCATACTAGCATGTGAATTACAGGGCATTTCTTAAATAGACGTCTTTTTTACACACTGTCTTACATTTGGAAGGAAAAAATGTAGAGAAAGACAAGGGGCAATAACACTTGTTTTGCTATTCTGTGTTCCCCCAAGTCTCCCGATAAAACTGGTATCTCACTTGCGTGAGTAGGCCTAAAGCTCGCGACAGGAAACACAACATGGACACATCACACATTTACATTGAAATCTGACATGTTTTTTGCTAATTGCCTAGCTGTAGATTTTGGCATTTAGCTCAGCCGGCACCTAGGGAAACCTACCAAACCTGCGCATTTTTTAAAACAAGACACGTAGGGGAATCCAAGATGGGGTGACTTGTGGGGCTCTGACCAAATTCTGTTACCCAGAATCCTTTGCAAACCTCAAAATTTGGCCCAAAAAACACTTTTTCCTCTCATTTCGGTGACAGAAAGTTCTGGAATCTGAGAGGAGCCACAAATTTCCTTCCATCCAGCATTCCCTCAAGCCTCCCAATAAAAATGGTACCACACTTGTGTGGGTAGGCCTACCGCTCGCGACAGGAAGTGCGCCAAAACACAACGTGGACACATCACATTTTCCCAAAGAAAACAGAGCTGTTTTTTGCAAAGTGCCTAGCTGTGGATTTTGGCCTCTAGCTCAACCAGCACCTAGGGAAACCTAGCACACCTGCACATTTTTGAAAACTAGACACCTAGGTGAGTCCAAGATGGGGTGACTTGTGGGGCTCTGACCAGGTTTGGTTATCCAGAATCCTTTGCAAACCTCACAATTTGGGCAAAAAAACACTTTTTCCTGTCATTCCGGGGACAGAAAGTTCTGGAATCTGAGAGGAGCCACAAATTCCCTTCCACTTAGCGTTCCCCCAAGTCTCCCGATAAAAATGGTACCTCACTTGTGTGGGTAGGCCTAGCGCCCGCAACAGGAAATGCCCCACACCACAATGTGGACACATCACATTTTCCTAAAGAAAACAGAGCTGTTTTTTGCTAAGTGCCTACCTGTGGATATTGGCCTCTAGCTCAGCCGGTACCTAGGGAAACCTACCAAACCTGCACATTTTGAAAACTAGACACCTAGGGGAATCCAAGATGGGGTGACTTGTGAGGCTCTCACCAGGTTCTGTTACCCAGAATCCTTTGCAAACCTCAAAATTTGGCTAAAAACACTTTTTCCTCACATTTCAGTGACAGAATGTTCTGGAATCTGAGAGGAACCACAAATTTCCTTCCACCCAGCATTCCCCCAAGTCTCCTGATAAAAATTGTACCTCACTTGTGTGGGTAGACCTAGTGCCCACGACAGGAAATGCCCCAAAACACTGTTTTTGCGGGGAAAGCACCTGCATTTTTCGTCCTGGGCTCAGCAGCCATATAGGGAAACCTACCAAACCCAGACATTTCTGAAAACTAGACACCAGTGGAGTCCAGGGAGGTGTGGCTTGCGTGGATTCCCCAATGTTTTCTTACCCAGAACCCTCAGCAAACCTCAAATCTAGCTTTAAAAAAATCACATGTTTCCCACATTTCTGTGTGGTATCACCGCACCGGGACAAATTTCCTACCACCCAATGTTCCCCTCAGTCTCCCGGTAAAAATTATACCTCACTTGTGTAGGTGGGCCAAGTGCTTGTGAGAGGGCAGAGCCAAAAACATGTCGAAATTGAGGGGGAACCAAAGTGGTTCCAAAAGGGCAGTTTGAAAAAAAACATTTTTAGGTTGACAAGTGCAGCAGAATTTGTATTGGTATAGATGAGACAATGCTGGGTGGTAGGAATTTTGTGGATTCATGTAGATTCCAGAAGGTTCCATCACAAAAATGTGGGAAAAATGTGTGATTTCCTGCAAAGTGGAGGTTTGCAGGGCATTGTGGGTAAGAAAATGGTGCGGGGTGCATGTGAAGCACACCAACCTGGAATCACCCAGATGTTTAGTTTTCAGATGTGTCTAGGTCTGGTGGATTTTTATACATGGCAGCATCCCAACGTCCATAAAGTGCAGCCCTCACCATTCCAAGTGGGACGATTTTGAGAGTTAGCCAAGCTCTCATGGCCCAAATGTAAAACCAAAACCCAAAATAATCAAATGTTCTCTTGCTTGCCGTGGGATAAGATGTTTTAGTGTGTGGGGGGAGAGCTGAAAGACTGTTACCCCCTTCAGTTGGGGTGGGGGCATAACCAGGCCCATACTTGTCGGTAGCTACCACCCCACATTTTTTTTTTAATTCCCTGGCATCTAGTAGACTTTCTGCCCCTCCCAGGGTGTGGATTGGGGGTAATTGCCCCATCTGCCCACTGGTGGACAGAACAACTTTGGCCCCATTTATTTGGGGTGGGGGTATGGCCATACCCCACCCTCTTATTTTGAAAAACAAATCTTCCCTGGTCTCTGCTGGGCTTTCTGCCCCCCTTAGGGGCAGATGGGCCTAGCAAAAATAAGCCAAAAACAACAACAAAAAATGATCCCTGGCGCCTCGAGGTTTCTGCCACCACCGGGGGCAGATCGGTCTAATAACAATAGGCCAATCTGCCCAATAACCTAAAAGAAATTTGCCCCCAGGGAGCGACCCTTGCCTAAGGGGATTGCTCCCCTTGCGTGAAATTCGCCTTTAAAAATAACTCCCTGGTGTCTAGTGGTTTCTGCCCCCATTGGGGGCAGATTGGCTTAATAAAAATAGGCTGATCTGCCCCCAAGTCAGGCAGAAATGGCCTAAATATAATTTGCCCCCTAGGGGAGCGACCCTTGTCTAAGGGGTTGCTCCCCACCTCTAAAAAACGGCAAAAAAACAAAACCAAAAAAAATGATTCCTGGCGCCTCGAGGTTTTTGCCTCTTCTGGGGGCAGATCGGCCTAATAACTATAGGCCGATCTGCCCACGGGGGGCAGAAAAGGCCTTGAAAAAAATTGGTTGCTCCCTTTATGCCAATTTCCTTATTTCAAATAATCCCTGGTGTCTAGTGGGCATTTCAGCAGCCAGAACGCTTCACAATATGGCTGCTGAAATGCTCTGAGAGACTTAAAAGGGAAGGAAATTCATTTCCTTCCCATTGAAGCCTCTCAGGCCCCCATCACATGATCAGAAGAGAAATGCCTTGCATTTCTCTTCCGATCACGCTGGAAGCTGAGCTTCCAGCAAAATGGGAAGTGGCCTCTGAGGAGGACAGCGCACAATTGCACGCTGACGTCATCAGATGCCACTGGGGAAGGGTCGGGGTGGAAAGGGAAGGGTTTCCCCTTCCATCCCTGCCTTGGGGAGGTAGAAGAGAAGCCCACGGAGGGAGCGCTCCCTTCGAGCTCATGTGCCAGGATGTAATGTTTACGTCCTCGGTACAGGAGCACTGTGCCGGTGGACGTAACCATTACGTCCCTGGCACAGAACGGGTTAACAAAGAGGGCATAATGGGGAACCATGTGAAAACTTGCACATGGTGGG
The DNA here is from genome assembly GCF_031143425.1 of Pleurodeles waltl. NCBI lineage: Eukaryota > Metazoa > Chordata > Amphibia > Caudata > Salamandridae > Pleurodeles > Pleurodeles waltl. The sequence goes on from NC_090444.1 coordinate 1,749,452,357, forward strand.
CCCGATTCACAAAGGTAAACTTAGACTAAAGGTGTAAGCTTAGACCTAAAGTCTAACTTTACTACAAGTAAAGTTAGACTTTTGGCCTAAGTTTAGACTTTGATGTAAGTTTAAACCAAAAGTCTAAAGTTAGACCTAAAGTCTAACTTTACTGTGAGTAAAGTTAGACTGTTGGTGTAAGTTTAGACTTTTGGTATAAGTTTAGACCACAAGTCTAAACTTAGGCCAAAAGTGTAACTTTACTCGTAGTAAAGTTAGACTTTAGGTCTAAGCTTACACCTTTAGGTCCTGATTTATACTTTTTGGTGCAAAACTGCACTAACGCAGTTTTGCACCAAAATGTTTAGCACCGGCTTGCACCATTTCTGTGAACCAGCTGGGCACCATATTCATGGAATGGTGCAAGCCGGTGCAAAGGGTAGGCTAGTGTTTAAAAAAATGACATTAGTCGGGTGGGGCTGGCGGTATGGAAGAAGGGGGTTTTGCACCTAAAAATGACGTTAGGCAGGTTAGAGTCAAAATAAATGACTCCAACCTGCCTAGAGTCATTTTCTGACACAAAACCATCCATATCACATGACTCCTGTCTTAGAAAAGACAGGAGTCGTGCCCTCCACCCCAATGGCCAGCACAGGGGACCACGGTCCCCTGGGCATGGCCCTTGCACCCAGTGCCATGTAGGGGGGCCCATTTCAGGGCGTCCGATGGCACTTTAAAAAATAAAATAAAATATTTACCTGTGCTTACCTATACTTAACTGGGATGGTGTCCCCTATCCTCCACTGTCCCTCTGGTGTAAGTGGGGGTGTCCCTGCGGCCTGGGGAGGGCACCTGTGGGCTTATTCCATGGTGTTCCACCAGGGCAATAGGCCCACAGTTCCCCTAACGCCTGCCCTGACCCAAGCATTACAAAACGGTGCAAAGAATGCTTTGCACCATTTTTTTACCCCTCCTCCCTCCCATGTGTGATTTTAGCACGGGGATAAATATGGCGCTAAGGCCTTAGAGTCATTTTTTGCACGGGAACGCCTACTTTGCATCTTATTGACGCAAAGTAGGTTTCCACGTCCAAAAAATGACTTTAACTCCATAAATTTGGCACTAGATGGGTCTAGCGCCAAAGTATAAATATGGAGTTAGTTTTGCACCGAATTTGCGTTACAAAAAATTACGCAAATTTGGCGCAGTACAAATATAAATATGCCTCTTAGTCTAAGTTTACCTTTGTGACTTTTGGTCTAAACTTAGACTTTTGGTCTAAGTTTACCTTTGTGACTCGGGCCCATTGACTTTAATGAGTCACAAGAAAGCGATTACTATTTGTTCAGTTTGGTTTTATAAGATAGATTGGAAGAAATAAACAGTTTTTCTTTTGATACAAGGCCAGTGTTTAATTTGTGTGCTTATTCCTTAACACTGGCACATGGCAGTGCCATCTGTCTTTCTTTGAGCACAGCACATCAGCAGAATACTTAACAACTCAATAGACATTAAAAGATCATAATACAAGGTTGCTTATTCTTACAGCTTTGACATGGAATAGCACAAATTGACAGCACTGGCAAACTACAGTAGTCTTCCATGAACTAGCTTTTGCTCTGATATAAATTAATCACTGAAGTAGTGTCCTGTGGTCAGCTCCATTATACATTTCTGACAAATCAATCTGGATTAGTGTTTCACAGGGTCCAGACTAACTGTTGTAAAACTTAGAACAATGTTTGAATAAAGGGTGATTTGATTGAATGACAGGATAATGATGATGCTGCTTCCTGAAATGTGTCAGGGCAGTGACGATGTTGTCGGTTCATTTTGGTACCTTGCTCAGGCACATACACTCTAGCTTAGCTTAGGCCTGCAGCCTGTGCCTTTTTATCAAGTTAACATGCTCTATTCTCATTTACTACTTTTATCCATTTTAAAATAGCTTGGTTTTCAGTGGGGATGTTTTATTATTCCTAATCAGCTGCTGTTCTGCCAGAGCGCTGTTGTTATTGTTTTTATGCACAACATTTCTCATGATGTTCCTGACCAAAGGTTGACAAGGAACATTACGAGACCAACATGAGGTAATGTTTTGCATTGCCTCCACAAGAGCACACGCACAGTTTAACACTTGGGCACATGCTCACGTCAGGCCTTTTTCTCAGAACAAAACATGCTTTTCAACGAAACACCATGTAGGAGAAAAGGGTGTTGAGAGGGGTCCTTCTGACCAGGATTTCCATCTATGCTGCATGCCATTTTCAAGCAAGACCTCAGCCTTGCCTCTGCAGGCCAGCTAGGGAGACGAAGGGCAGACCTTCATTCTAAGGTAATGGGGGTGGGTGCTCCTCTTAAGGACTAAGGGCCAGATGTAGGTAGATTCCAATTTGCGACTTGCAAATTGCGAGTCAGAGCGACTTGCAATTTGCGAGTCGCAAATTGGAATGTAGGATGGTGTCCCTGACACCATCTGCGACTCGCAAGGGGGTCGCAAAGGCCCACCTCATTAATATTAATGAGGTGGGTCGCAATTTGCGACCCCCTTGAGAGTGGCGGCATTCACAGGGATGGTGGCCTGCTGCGGACAGCAGAACACCAGGTCTGTGCCTGCTTTTTAATAAAGCAGTTTTTTTTTGTAATGCAGCCCTTTTTCCTTAAAGGAAAATGAGATGCATTACAAAAACGAAAAATGAAACGTTTTCATTAATGTTTGCAGTCTGGCATTGCACTGCGGCTCGCAATTAGGAAGGGGACTCCCCTTCCTAATTGTGACTCGCAAACCCTTTTTGCGAATTGGTAACCAGGTTACCGAATCGCAGAAGGGGTTTTGTGCATTGCAAAGTGCAGTTTGCAAGTCGCAAACAGCGAAATTCGCTGCTTGCGATGTGCTAACTGTTTCTTACATCTGGCCCTAAGGCCCTCATTATGACATTGGCAGTAAATCCCACTTACCGCCACAATGACTGCCGCCAACTTACCGCTGCCGCAAGGGATATCCATTTAGCATATTATGACCATTCCGTCACAATTCAGCCACATGCACAAATCCGCCAGCCCAAAGGTCAGTGATAAACTGGTGGTATCAAAACCCACACCGTTACGCCAACAGAACGACGCCCACCACATTATGACCCACGAATCACTGTGGCGGACATTCAATGGTGGTAAACCATTGGCGATACAACACACACCTGACACCAATACACACACCACACCCACCCACTCACACCACTATAAAACACCCACCCACATTACCCACAACTGTTTATCATTACAAATCATTGCCACCGGAGAGGCAGCAAGATCACAGGCACAACCAGAGCCACACACTACTCACACCTATACACCACTCACGCTGCCCAAATCACACACCCAAACACATTACCCAACACACCCTCACCTACACCCCTCACACAACACCCATGGCACCACAAAGATACCCCCGCTTCACAGAGGAGGAGCTAAGGGTCATGGTGGAGGAAATCATCAGGGTAGAGCCACAGCTATTTGGAGCACAGGTGCAGCAGATATCGATAGCTAGGAAGATGGAGCTATGGTGGAGAATTGTGGACAGGGTCAACTCCGTGGGACAGCACCCAAGAACTAGGGATGACATCAGGAAGAGGTGGAACGACCTACAGGGGACGGTACATTCCACTGCAGCATGACACCAACTCGCTGTACAGAGGACTGGCGGTGGACCCCCACCTCCTCCCCCACAACTAACAGCATGGGAAGAGCAAGTCTTGACAATACTGCATCCTTAGGTCTGGCCAGAGTAGGAGGAGGACTGGACTCTGGTAAGTCAACTCTATACTACTACTACCCCCTACCTGCATGCCATCACATACCCCCACCATCACTCCTATCACTCCACCACTGCCCACACACCCCACCATCACTTTTCACTCATCCCAATGCCAAGCCCTGCATGCTCCACAAATGCATGGAAACCACTCACAGCCCTGCATGGACAGTCATCACTAAAGCATGCACAATATAGAGAACTAATCATCCCACCATACACCAACGTACACAAGTGAAAGCTGCCAGTGTAAATACATCCAAAGAGGCCAGGCCACGGATGCACAATATGTCAGACACAGAAACCATAAGACATCATTTACACACCCACAGGTACCCCATCCCATGTCACCAGAGAGGAGGTGCCAGCAATATCCAGTCCCCCAACAGAAGAGGCCCACAGTGAAGACTGCAACTCTGGTCTTCAGTATCTGGATGACCAACCTAGCCCACCAGGGACCTCTGGACAGCTGGTTACCCAGGGCCAGTCACACACCACCACAGAGCCTCCCCCATCAGGAAACACCACCACAGCACCCACCCAGCGTACTCATACCTCTGTCCCCAGGACACATCAGCAGTGTGTCCACCATCAGCAGTGTGTCCAGGGAGCCCAGGCCTAACCTCATACCCATGACAATCAGGGACCTGGGGGTCAGTGGCAGTGGGCACACGGTTCCGGGGACAGAGGCACAGGCCAACAGGGAAACTGGGAGGACTGCTGTGCGCCAGGGGGAGGACAGGCCCAGGGAACCGACTCTCCAGGAGGCACTTGCAGAGATCCTGGGAGCATATCAACATTCCCAGAACATGATGGGCCAGATCCTGGACAACGTGCAGGAGAACAGGTGGCTGAAGGAGAGACAGTACCAGGAGATCAGGGAGGACTAGCAGGCTATCAAAAACACCCTGATCTGCATAGCATGGGTGCTGGCAGACATGGCCAATATTATGAGGGAGGCAGTCACACACCAGCAGGCCCCTGCCACTAGCCAGACATCTGAACAGCCTTCCACCTCCGCTGCTGCTAGTGGCCAGGAAGCCCCGCCACAAGACTCACAGGCCACCAGTAGCCCTCCCCCTGCAGAAGGAGAACCACCCCGCAAACGTTCCCTGCGATCTAGACAGAAGACAGAGACACTTGCCAAGACCCCCACCAGGAAATGAGACTCTCCTGATTGTCACCCTTGTGTCCAACTCAGTCACCCTGTCCACCTTGAAATGCCATTGCTCCCCTTCCTATGTCCCCTTGGACAATGCACCTGTGCTACAAACAGAATGGAACAATACCCTGGACCTTCCTCCATCATCACCCCATCCCATTGCACTTGCCCCTCCATATTTTAGCACTTCAATAAACACCCTTGGGAAAAAAAGAAGTTTGGAGTATGTCAGATTTTTCAAGTATGTGTTCATTTAAACAAGTACAAACATTGCAATTCAACTGTACAAAAAATGAGCATAGCTTAATGACCTGTAGCTGGCTGCAGTGATCACATCAGGAGCATATGTGAGGACACCAACATTCGCAAAATTAATTGCCAAAGGGTACAGTAAGTGGACAGGACAGTTGTCAGGGCACTCATGATCATGAGTGCCCTGACAACTGTCCTGTTCATTGTTAGTTTCCCTTGAAACATTTGAGGATTAAGGAAGATCCTCTTGCCAGGAGCACCGTGCCACATTTGGAATGTCAATGCTATTTTATGGACTCACTGTGAGCGCCCAAATCCTATGACTTTCTTCCTATGTGCTTTTGGTTTGAAATCTGGGTACAGTAAGTGGGCATAGAAGTGTGAAAAAACAGCATGCCAGTGCCACGGAAATTCAAACAAATGTCATTGAAATGTGAAGTAGCACTGTCTTACCTTTGTGTCATTGGAAGTATTGATTGATCACTGATGTTCTGTGGTCCTCATCCTCATCCTCTGCCTCCTCATCCTCACTGTCCACAGGGTCCACTGCTGCCACTTGGGCATCTCCAGCCTCCTCCTCCTACAGAAAAGGCACATGGCATCTCAGGGCAAGGTTGTGCAACATGCAGCATGCAGCATGCCACTAATATCTGGCAGATCTTCTTGGATGAGTAGCACAGGGATCCACCTGTTAGATGGAGGCACCGGACCCTGGCCTTCAGGAGGCCACAGGTCCTTTCTATTATCCTTCTGGTTGGCCCATGTGCCTCATTATAACGTTCTTCTGCCCTTGTCCTGGCATTCCTCACAGGGTCAGCAGCCATGATAGGTTGGGGTAACTAGAGTCACCTTCAAATTTTGAGGGACAACATTTAGCCACACACTATCCCATATGGCCCACACCATACCCATACACCAACATATACTGGGTGGGAACCAGGGCTCAGCTATTAGCCACACCCTGTGCCTCTGTAGTTGGCCCATCACATTTGGGATGCTGCTATTCCTCAGAACAAAGGAATCATGCACTGAGCCAGGATACTTAGCATTGACGTGGGAGATGTACTGGTCTGCCAAGCACAGCATTTGTACATTCATAGAGAGGGAACTTTTACGATTTCTGAACACCTGTTCATTCTGACGGGGGGGGACAAATGCAATATGTGTTCCATCAGTCGCCCCAATTATGTTGGGGATATGTCCCATTGCATAGATCTCGGCTTTCACTGTGGCCAAATCTACAACCTGGGGAAATACAATGTAGCCGCACATGTGTTTAATTAGGGCAGACAACACTCTTGTTAGCACTATTGAGAAAATTGGCTCTGACATTCCTGCTGCCAAGCCCACTGTCACTTGGAAAGAATCAGTTGCTGGGAAATGGAGCACTGATAGAACTTTCACAAGATGGGGGATTCCAGTGGGGTGACGGATAGCAGATATCAAGTCAGGCCCCAATTGGGCACACAGCTCTGTGATTGTGGCCCTGTCAAGTCTATAGGTGAGGATAATGTGCCTCTCCTCCATTGTTGCCAAGTACACCAGGGGTCTGTACACGGGGTATGTCTCCACCTCCTATTCATCTGCTGTGGTAGCAATCTATGGGGCAAAAGAGTGAGGAGCCGGTCACAAACTGAACAATGGGGCTACAACAGAACATTGCATGCTGTGAACCTGTAATGGGTAACTGTGATTTGTACAGTAGGTCAGAATTTCACTAGTAACGGAGCATTTATCCAGGACCCCCCCCCGAAATGGCGCCGACCTGTCCTGTGTGGTAGAAGTGAGGTAATTCTGCTGACGTTGTGCGCCGCTGTGGTAGGCGGTCAGGAACCGCTGTACAACTCCTCATTGGTTAACATTGGGCCCTATGGGATACAGTGGCCAATGGTGATCTACGCCGGTGGTGACGGTATGCATCGCCGCGGACGTGACCGCCATTTTCTATCTCATGCCTCACTTGCTACCTGATCTTCAACAGGAGAGGACCTACACTGCATGTGCTGCTGTGACCTGTGTCTGGAACCTACCATAGCCCGTGTGACTGGGGAAAGGGCCCCAGCCTTCACTTCGGCAGAGTTGGAGAAACTGGCGGATGGGGAACTACCCAGAACGGACTGCTGTATGGGCCTCCAGACCAATAGGTGAGTATGCTGTGGGCACGATGCATGTGGTAGGAATGCATGGAGTGGTGTGTGTAAAGGCCTTGTGTAAGGGGGGGTGGGTGGGTGGATGTCCTCTGGGTTGCGTATTGGTTGTGTGCTGGGCCATGTGTGTGTAAATGGTGATGTGAAGGGGTATGGTGGGCAATAAGTGTAACAGACAGGACTGTTTGACTAATTCTAGTTTCCTGTGTGTATTCCCTCTGCAGGTCAGCGCCCATCAAAAGAAGGGTATATGGCGTGCCATCACCAAGGACGTGCGGACCCTGGGGGTCTACGTCAGGCAGAGCACCCACTGTCGGAAACAGTGGGAGGACCTGAGACTCTGGGCAGGGAAGACGGCGGAGACCCAGCTGGGGATGGCCTCCCAATGAGGAAGGGGTGCCTGTCGAACCCTGACCCCCCCCATACTGGCGGTGGCCTATCCTGAGCTGGAAGGGTGCTTGAGGGCATCACAGCAGACACAAGGGGGTGAGTACAGTGCCCATCCTGACAACTTACGCATGGTAGGGTGGTATCCGGGTGGGGGATGTGTGTCAGTGGGTGCCCCTAGGCCAGGCCTTACATTGCAGCATAGCTCCCCTGGTGGCTAGGGTTCAGAAGGGAGAATCTTGCTACCTAGCTCGTAGGCATCCACAAATGGTCAGGGCTGGGTGGGTCCCAGGTGTGCTGCATTTAGCAGTGTGTGCCCCTCCCCATGGCTTGGCTGCTAAATATTTCTCTGCTAGTGATATGACATATTGCGTAGAGCTGTTCCCTGTGTGTGAGGGTGCTGTGTACGCCAAATGTGGTGTTGGTGCAGCCACTGACCAAGTGTATCCTTTGTCTCTCCCCCCCGTTTTTGTTTTGTCACCCTGTCCATTAGTATCATCTGGCGGAGGAGCAGAGGCACCGGCGACGGAGGGAGCTGCATCCCACAGGACCCAGGAGGCAGAGTCCACCGACGATGAAGGCACCGGTGGGACAGAGGGAAAGGGAAGCACCACGGCAGAGACTGGCGGGGACAGTTCTGGCACAGATACCTCCTCCGATGGAAGCTCCCTGGCGGTGGCGGACACCTCTGTGACTACCCCAGCTACAGGTACATCCACCACCCCCGTACCAGCACCGCCATCCCAGCAGGCCCTCATCGAGTTGCCTCTGTCCGCTCACCCAGGAGGGTGGGCATCTCCTTCGCCCCAGGCACCTCAGGCCCTGCCCCAGTTAGCCCTGCTGCCCTGAGTGAGGAGGCTATTGACTGCCTAAGATCCATCTCTGTAGGGCAGTCAACCATTGTGGGCTGGCATCCCAGATGCAACAGATTAATGTATTCCTGGAGGGCATTCACACTGGATTGGCGGCCCAACAGAGATCGATCCAGGCTCTGGCCTCCTCTCTGATGGCAGCCATTGTCCCTATTACTACCCTCCCCTCTCCAACTTCCTCTTCCCAAGCCCATTCACCTCAACCCCAACCCATCCCAAGCACACAGGCAGAAGAGCATGCACACAAGACAACACACAAGAGTGGTTCAGGCAAACACAAGCACCACACTTCATCCCACAGGCACTCACACAAACACCATCCAGATGCAGACACACCAACATCCACTGTTTCCACTGTCCCCCCCTCCTCCTCCACCTTCTTCCCAGTTCTGTCTGCACTCACACCTGCATGCACTACATCATCATCCACTACCAGTATCATCACCACACCAAGCATAACACACACCTCACTGGCAGACACCTCCACAACAGCCATGCACACGTTCCCTGTGTCCTCTCCCACTGTGTCTGTCGCCCCCCAAAGGTACGCAAACGCAAGCACTCAGACACCCAACAGCCATACACCTCACAACTGCATCCAGCCCATGCACCTGCTCCTAAAATCAGCAGACACCTCCAAAAACCACTCCCTCTTCCTCCACTCCCATTCCTTCTCCCTCTTCCTGCCCCAATGTCCCTACAAAACTGTTCCTATCCACCATTGACCTTTTCCCTCCCCCTGCCCCCCGTCCTGCATGTATGGCCAGGGTGGGAAGAACCTAGCCAAGCACCTCAGCCACCCAGTCCACGGGCCCAGTCGTCACCACACCCACTTGTGGTTTAAAATAATCCAGGCCACAAGTCCTGAAGGTGAAGGAGCCTGCACCAGGCAGCCTCAAGGGAAAGGAGCCTGCCCCAGCTGCCAAAAAGAGCAAGGAGCCTGCAACAGCAGCTGCTAAGAAGGTAAAGGAGCCTGCCCCAGATGCCAGAAAGAGCAATGAGCCCGCACCAGCAGCTACTAAGAAGTTAAAGGAGCCTGCCCCAGCAGCTGCTAAGAAGGTAAAGGAGGTTGCCCCAGCTACCAGGAAGAGCAAGGAGCCTGCACCAGCAGGCAGGAGAAACAAGGGGCCTGGGGCAGGAACTGTGACTGAGCCCCCACCACCAACCATGGTTGTGCAACCATCCGAGGTTGCAGGGGATGGGTAGGAGCCTCCCCCCACCAGCAGCACCACCACCTCCAGTGACCAGTTGTCTGAGGTTGCAGGGGATGGGCAGGAGCCTCCCCCACCCACCAGCACCACCACCTCCAGTGGGCAGCCGTTCAAGGTTGTAGGGGATGGGCAGGAGCCTCCCCCCACCAGGAGCACCACCAGCTCCAGTGGGCAGCCGTACAAGGTTGCAGGGGATGGGCAGGAGCCTCCCCCCACCAGCAGCACCACCACCACTGAGCAGCCATCACCGCCGGTGGACGGTACGTAATCCTGCCTCCATGGGCTGCTGTGTGGCCTGCCCCCTGCAAATCCAGTGAGTATGACACCCACCTGAGAGACTGTGACCTTGCACTCCTCAGGATCAATAGCACAGGGCACGAGGCCCCCTCCAGAACCAGTGGGTAAGTCACCCACATAGCCAAGACTCCCCAGGATCAAGAGCACAGGGCACGAGGCCCCCCTCCAGAGCAAGTGGGTAAGACACCCACATAGCCAAGACTCCCCAGGATCAAGAGCACAGGGCATAAGGCCCCCTCCAGAACCAGTGGGTAAGACAAGAGACTGTGGCTTTGCATGCCCCAGGGCCAAGCACAAGGCATGTTGCCCCCCCCAAAGCAAGTGGGCAAGTCACCCACTTGAGAGACTGTGGCCTCGCACTCCCTTGGATCAAGCACAGGGCATGTTGCCCCCTCCAGAACCAGTGGTCTTGTTTCCACCTCCCAGCTGAGGTGCCCCCTTGCCTCCCGTCCCCCTGAGGTGCCTGCCTATTTATCAACTGATGCCCCTGCAGTGTTCTGTGTTGATGCAGGTGACATGTGTGGCCTTGGACTTAGCCTGTGGCCATTTGGCCTACGAACATTGTGGACTGGGCTGTGTTCCTTTTTGTGGACATATGTATATATCTATTATCTTGGAAAACTTATTTATCTTGATGTGTTACTCTCATTACATTCCCTTTTCCAAAATCATTTTGTCCTTGCATTATTCATCCGCGTTACGGGGTAAAAATGTTTTTGTGATGCAGCTGATTGTGTGTATGGTATTGGGGGGGGGTGATGCGTGTGTGTGTCACTGTCGTTTTCCTCCCTCCATCCCTTGTGTGCTAAGTGGCTGTACTCACTGCCGTCGTCTTCACCGGCGTTGATGTTTGTGGTGGAGCAGCACGTAGAAGATCATGGGGAAGACATGCAGCTCGGGCTCCATGGCGACATGGTTGTTCCCTGTGTCTCGAATGGTGAGTCCTTTCCCTTCTGAGCTCTGTTTCCGCCAGGCTTTTGATGTCATTGGTACCGCCCCTGAAAAGGTGGCGGTTTGCTGTGTCTTAATATGGTGGGCAGAACATTGACTTCCGCCTAGCTGTAGGCGGCTACCACCATGGTGCCTGTTGTTTCCGCCCTGGCGGTCGGTGTGGTACATTGGCTGTCTTTCAGAGATCTTTCCGCCATGGTCATAATTAGGCGGTAGTTACCGCCAGCCTGTTGGTGGTATTACCGCCACTTTAACACCAACTGCCAGGGTTGTAATGAGGGCCTAAGTATGGACAGATTGGGATATCAGCGGTAGTGCTCTCTCTGGAAGCTAGACGTGAGGTAGGAATTCTAAATACATGTTCATTGTAATATGTTGGGATTGTTCATCTTTTTCTCACTAACAGTCACAATCCTAATTTTGTTATGCCTCATTATCCTAATAATTGCAGCTCATATGTTTTATCGTAGACTGCGGCCTATTCAATAAATATATTGAAAACTACCCTGCATCTCTTTATTGCCTGTGTGTGTATGAGACCTTTTGTTAACAAGAGGAAGGGATGAGATCTCTTCACCGCGACTTCCCTGAGAGGTCACTAAAGTGCCATTGATACGCTGCTACAAGTCACCTTTCCTTCTTGGGTTGGGTGAGGTGCTGCTAGCAAGCTGGTAGGGTTGGGCCGGCAGCCTCCAACTGGTGTGGGAATGACTCAGTCACCAACAAGCTTTGGCACTGCCGCCCTGAATCCAGCAGTCTTGTTCAAATAACTAGTGTCCTACGACAAAGGCTTAATGCAATTTTGTTGGATGGACCCTTCTCTGGAGTCTAAGTTTCACTGCAGTAATGCTATGTAAAAGTTTCAGTCTTAGGTGGTTGCATCAAGATTTTGAGATAAATATCATATAATGCCCAATGTATGTGCTGGGCTTTAACTTCTTAAGTATTAATACCATTGGTGAAGTCTATGTTGATTGAATGACCAGCAGCCTGGGTAGTTGAGAGTATTTGGATGAAGATTAGCACCTCCATGTTTTTAATAATTTCATCAACCTATTTGTTATTCAATGTGTCCAAAAAAAGACTGAAGTTGTCCATTCCCATGATTTTATTAGATAAGGCCTTGGTCCCTACTGCGGTGTCAAAGATTTCATTCAAGAAAGTGATGAGAAAGTGATGAAAAAGATACTTACTTTCAGAAAGAATATTCCTTGTTGATCTACTAACACTTCCAAGTGCAAGACTGGATCCTGAAAATCACTTTCCCAATAATAGCCATCTAGCACTACTAGGTGGCACCACATGACTACAATCTCAGCTCCAGTCACTCTTAATGTAATGACATCTCACCATCTATGACATTGACAAGTGTGCTGCTATCCTTTCCTTTTGTGTTTTCCATGCCCTAATGAGGTGTGTGGGGAGGAACTGAAATCATTTTCACAATAGCAAAAAAACATCAGAAACACGTTTGTGTATCGTGGGGAATCTTATAATCTTCTGAACTAACCTATTAGGACAGAAGGGAGGACAGTGAATAAAGTGCAGGAAAATATAAGTTCCACCAGAAATACTGTTACTGAAGGTAAGTAACTATTTCTATTGATGGATACGTCTTCCAGAAGATTCCGTTGTGGTGATGGGTTATGGTGCACTTAAGATGTTCTCTTATTAGCAAGAGTCCTGCAGTTTCACCAGCCAATCAGCCACATATGAAACTAAAGGACTCCTAAATCCAGCAACATAGCCAACACTTTGCTGAACACTTCTAGAGTTATTGTCGGTCATCATCATTGTCAGTTATCGTCAGATGAAATGGTAGTACTGAGGTCTGGCAAAGTTGGGACTCCACTGTGCCTCACAAGTAATGCCTATAGGTGGCATATGGAAACTGAAAGATATAGAAAATTCACCCAACACCTTACATAAAGAGCCAGCAGAACCTGGCATTTTGAATTTGTCCTCTTGAATGAAGAGGTTCGGGGGCCATTGGTCAGGATGGCCCAAAGACTGCTGTCCTTTACAGCGACAAAGGAATAAGGAGTAAAATCCAGTTTTTCTAGTGCTCCACATTTTCAAAAGCACTAATATTATGACTCTTTTTTCCAAAACTGCACGAGCCTCCACTTGCGGAAATGAGATATGTGGGTGTGCACTCATATATCCATTTTACGCATCTCCCAAATGATGGCAAAGTGGGAGATCTTCTTCCTTACTAGAAGCTTGTGGTGAAGAGTGAGGAGTCATAGGTGTTTTATAGTGCCAGACCCAGCAGAAAGTAGGGGAGACTGGGGTTGTTGGTGATGCTGGCACATGTTGGATCCGATATCCTAGTGTAGTATTCACCCATACTTTTTACCTTCACCCCATATTTTTGCAGAACTTAGTTTTGTTGGCATTAGGACTCTGTGCACTTTAACCCTGCTAACCAGTGGTAAAGTGCTGGTGCCCTTAGAAGAATATGGTACAATATGCCTAAACCTAATTGTCATATTTATTTTACCTATAAGTCCCACGCAAATGGCACTACATTTACTAAGAGCCTGTAAATTAAAAGCTATTGTCAGGCTATCTCCCCATAAACTAACTGTTAGAAATGGGGTCTTTGGTTGACAGTCAGGTTACCCCCTGTTTAAGCAAGTAACCTCACTCTAGTCAGGGTAAAAGAGAATCACCCTCAGCTAACCCCTGCTTACCCCCTTGGTAGCTTGGCAGAGCAGTAGGCTTAACTTCAGAGCGCTAGGTGTAAAGTATTTGTACCAACACACACAGTAACTTAATGAAAACACTACAAAATGACACAACACCAGTTTAATAAATAGGAAATATTTATCTAAACAAAACAAGACCAAAACGACAAAAATCCGACATACACAAGTCAAGTTATGAATTTTTAAAGATTAAACTAAAAAATAGCGCTTAGAAACACAAGCACGGCGTCGTGACGGAGTCTTTCCCAACAAGCCGACACCAGCGGCACTGGACACGCAGTCGGGTAGACCCCCAAGTACAGTACCTTTGGTGAAGAGTGAAAACAAGTCGATGCGCGAAGTCGGGGATCACATCGTATGTGCGAAACCGAGCAGCGTAGTTCGTGACGTGGTGCGGCGACTTCCACGGAGTCGCGGACTTCAGCGGGGCTGCAGCGGCGTCGGGCCTGCGAAGGTCGTCGCGTTCCAGCGAAGATCACGGAGTTGGTTGCAGGCGGTGTCACCGGATTCAGCAGCGGCGTTGGTCGATTTCCTAGAATTTCCACCAGCTTTCCTTTCAAGGGCCCAGGGACTGGATAGGGCACCACTTGTCAGAGCAGGAGTCTCTCCAGAGACTCCAGGTACTGGCAGAGAGAAGTCTTTGCTGTCCCTGAGACTTCAAACAACAGGAGGCAAGCTCTAAATCAAGCCCTTGGAGATTTCTTCACAAGATGGAAGGCACACAAAGTACAGTCTTTGCCCTCTTACTCTGGCAGAAGCAGCAACTGCAGGATAGCTCCACAAAGCACAGTCACAGGCAGGGCAACACTTCTCCTCAGCTCTTCTCCAGGCAGAGGTTCCTCTTGATGTCCAGAAGTGATCTAAAGTCTGTGGTTTTGGGTGCCCTTTTTATACCCAATTTATCCTTTGAAGAAGGCCTACTTCAAAGTAAAGTCTCTTTTGAATGTGAAATCCTGCCTTGCCCAGGCCAGGCCCCAGACACTCACCAAGGGGTCGGAGACTGCAGTGTGTGAGGACAGGCACATCCCTTTCAGGTGTAAGTGATCACTCCTCCCCTCCCTCCTAGCACAGATGGCTTATCAGGAAATGCAGACTACACCCCAGCTCCCTTTGTGTCACTATCTAGTGTGAGGTGCAACCAGCCCAACTGTCAAACTGACCCAGACAGGGAATCCACAAACAGGCAGAGTCACAGAAATGGTATAAGCAAGAAAATGCTCACTTTCTAAAAGTGGCATTTTCAAACACACAATCTCAAAATCAACTTTACTAAAAGATGTATTTTTAAATTGTGAGCTCAGACACCCCAAACGGCACATGTCCATCTGCTCCCAAAGGGAATCTACACTGTAATCAGATTTAAAGGTAGCCCCCATATTAACCTATGAGAGGGACAGGCCTTGCAACAGTGAAAAACGAATTTAGCAATCTTTCACTGTCAGGACATATAAAACACATTACTATATGTCCTACCTTAACCATACACTGCACCCTGCCCCTGGGGCTACCTACGTCCTACCTTAGGGGTGTCTGACATGTAAGAAAAGGGAAGGTTTATGCCTGGCAAGTGGGTACACTTGCCAATTCGAATTTACAGTTAAAACTGCACACACAGACACTGCAGTAGCAGGTCTGAGACATGATTACAGAGCTACTTATGTGGGTGGCACAGCCAGTGATGCAGGCCCACTAGTAGCATTTGATTTACAGCCCCTAGCACCTCTAGTGCACTTTAATAGGGACTTACTAGTAAATCAAATATGCTGATCATGAATAAACCAATTACATACAATTTTACACAGAGCATATGCACTTTAGCACTGGTTAGCAGTGGTAAAGTGCTCGGAGTTCAAAAGCCAACAGCAACAGGTCATAAAAAATAGGAGGCAGGAGGCAAAAAGATTGGGGGTGACCCTCCATAAGCAAAAAAGTCCAACACTAACACTTGGATACATTATTACACTTAATAAGTGAGAACTTTAGTTTGGGGCAGATATAGAACTGCTCCTTCCACTCAAAGTAAGTAGGATTTTAAGTTACTATTCTAAAAATGCAATTTTCAGAAAGTTGGCATTTTTGCCTAAACATAATTTGCCTGTCTGCCAGTGTCCAAAAGAACATGACTATGAATGATTCTCCTGTTGTGATCTGTGTATTCTTTACACAACAAAGGAGGCCTAGGTACTAGGGTAATGGGTCTTTCTGATAATATGGCTGCTGAGGAGCTATATACTGGCCTGATAGTACTTCAGAAGGCTCTGCCTGAAGCACACACACAGAAACCTGACACCAGGCATGCTCTTGCCTTTGCCATCCTAGACAGTTTGGAGTCAGGACCAGAGGAAAGGGGGGAACTGACTGGTACCAGTTTTGGAGGAAAGCCAGGGAAATACCCCACAAAATGCTGGAACTAGGAATAAAAGTAGCACCTTCAGAACCTCTCATCAGAACACTCCCGGACCTGTGGAATATTCCAAAGAAGGACTGTCCTGCTGTCTAAAGAAGAACGACTAGGCTGGCTTGACTTGAACCCAGGCACCCCACCCGTAGGTGACTCCAAAGCTCAGTTGACTGAACTCCTGATGGAGCTACAAGCTTCCAGTGGTGTTCCTGTAACTGCGCATTTGACCAGCACCACCTGGACCTGCCTGGACCTGCCTGAGCTCTGCTGCTGGCCTGTGCTGAAGTGAGTCCTGATACCTAAGAGATCTCCCCCAGGTCCCGGACCCTAAGATGGCATCAGAGTGTTCACCTCCTTAACTCATGCTAAAGATACAAATGTTTTGGGCTCACACAACCACAAAGTGGCCTCTTTACACACAGAAACAACTGCCCATGATAACGGCCAATGAAAGCTCCAGCGGGACCTGCACTTTGCGCAGACAGTGACAGCCTGCGTCATTGACCAATGCAAAGGTTCAGGGACAATAGACTCTTCAGCCCAAAACAGCTATCATCTGTTATGCCCAAACTGCTCCTTGTGCAGACAGCAACCTTTTTGTTGACAACACAAATCAATTTGGTGTCACTTTATTTATTAAAATGTACTCTATTTTTCAAATATGGTTTGGGATTTTTCTTATGTTGTGTTTTCACTTTACCCCTGTTTGAGTGCTGCATAAATTCTTTGGAGACTGGCTATAAGTTAAGTCTGACTGCCTTTGTGCCAAACTACTAAAGAGTTAAGCAAAGGTTTATTTAGTTACTTTTGTGGTTCACCCTGACAAAGACTGTGTTTATTATTTGTGTGGTCCTTCCACCCCTCTCAACTAATAACCCAATTTCTTACAGCATCCCTAAGATACACTTCTGCAGGGTTTGAAATGCTGGGAAGGTTTTGGTGGATGTGAGGGATGTCTCCAAGAGTAGCCCCAGAAGTAACTGTACTGCTGGTGGATCTGTACTGCTGGGGAGGCCAAGCCCAGCATCCGTGCTGCATAGACGACTCTGCCTTCACCCCAAAGAGCCACTCACTATTGAAGGGCATGCCCAATAATTCCACCCACTCATCTGCCAGAAAGTCATCTAGGCATGCAGGTGTGAAGTTACTGCTGTGGCCATTGATCAAGCCACCACGCTGCCTAAATCCAGTCCACACTTCAAGATCTCTTTGGACTCATCCAAGCCACTTTTGAGAGAAGGGCTTCTTCATGTACTCATGAATACTTATTATACCCATTTAGCTTAATAACAGAAGTCATGGGTGTACAGGCTAGGAACACAGGTGTCACTGGCAGTGCTCAGAGCTACGTTGTCAGACGCAATGACTCATGACCCAGATGAGTGGTGTGGAAAGTGATGGAGTTTAATTTGGCAGATGAGGCTTGCACCAAGGATCTGCTACAACATCACCTTATCCACCAAGTTTATTAATGTATTAAATTTATTAATTTGCATTAAGGTTTTCTTAGCTTGACTAGGCCTGAAAGATTCATTTTGCAGCAGTAATGGAAATTATTTGTTTATTCTGTTCCCTCTGACCTAAATTCCTTTCCTAGGATGCTAATGTGATGTTGAATGTCCTATTGTATTGAAGGCAAGAAACATGTTTGTCATTAACAATGTTGCATTATTTGTTCTAGCTGTCGAAAAAGATAGGAAACGTATGAGTCCCATGAAATGTTATTAGTTTATTTTGTGTATTGTGAGAGAAGAACCTGATGTTGCATAATAACTAGAGAATGTAATACTTTGCCAGAACTGAATGAAACCATTGAAATGACAATGGACTTTTTCTGAGAAAATCCAGAATAATTGCTCATGTGGTGGTGTCATTGACAGCCATTGGACACTGAATCTGACACCTGAAGTGAGACCACCTGAAGGACCAATGAATGGATTGTACATATTTCTAATTAGTGAGGAATTCTGGAAACAGAGAGTTAGTTCCACTCCTGCCTCGAAGCTGTCCAGGACTCTGTTAGAGTCTGTCTACTTTTGCCTTAAGTCTGCTGTCACCCTCTTCTTCAAATTTCCTGATGGGCCTGCTGATCTTAGTCTAATTGTCCTATTTATGTATATGGGTTCAGTACTAATAAGCCCAACTAATTCTGGACAGCTGATCTGTCCTATGTGCAGTCTGTGTTCTGCACTGTCCTGATGCTGCTGTCAACTGATGCCGGACAAAAGTGACCATGCTGCCTGATGAAGTACTACTGTCTGTTGCCCCATGAGGAGAGGTATAACCAAATGTTTTTTCTTGTTTCCTTTTCAGTTAGATAATTACACCCACCTGTTTTTATAGTAAGTTGCCCTAGTTAGATGTATTCCAAATTATTTTTGTCCTTTTTTTTTCTTTTGTCCGCATGTGTTAGCCCGTTCCCACATATGCAAGTCCGAATTCGTGTTAGTGATAGGAATGGCCCAGCCTTGAAACCTGAAATCTGAAATGGACTGTGGAAAATATATTTTGATGATTTACTGATGTCATCATCATCTGCTTTGAAATTTGATAATGATCTGCATATTGTGTTGTTGATGATTTATATTATTCTTTTGAAGTGTCTAACAGTGGTGATGTTCAATTGGTTAAATCTTTTCAGACATTTTAGTCAGCTTATGGTTTTAATGTTTGTTTATAATTTGGTTTTGCCCAGCATTTATGTGACATTAATTTTGGGATTGTAATAAAGCTTTGAAACTATTCAGTTTGGAGTCTGATTGAGTGTTAAATTGTTATTAGTGTTTACAATTGTTTATGGTTTCTGTCATTGGCTTGTGATTGAATGATTCTAAGTACTACACTCTTCACCGACTCCAAAGATCAAGTCGACCTCAATAGGTGAGAATAGTGATGGTGTCTCACCTGTGCGTTTGTGATTTTTGAACTCGAAGCTGGGAGAAAATGTTCCCGGCACAACGCGCAAACACCAGTATTTTTGATTTGAGGAGGCAGGAGATAGTAAACTCTGAATAATTTTCCTTCATAATCCCTATTTGACATATATACAGCATTAGAATCTGCAATGAAAAGTTCCACTATTTGGACAAATATCTGAACACTAGTGAGACATTGGACTTAGCACCAAAATCGGCTCCGATAATGGTACCAGACATGGGGTTTTAAGTAACAGCAAAAAAGGATGTATGTTTTTAATTCACAAGAGCTTTTTTAGAAGCAGTAGCAAGGCTGAGGCTTGTGCAGGAGAGAAGTAGGCGTCTCAGCTGCTAGAACTGCCAAACCCAGAGGACGCAGCCCACATTTGGGGAGTTGCCTAGATGGTTACAAAGGCAACCTGAAAATATCCAACATGGTCTGTTGGAAGGCTTATCCCAAAAAGGGTCAAAGGATGGAGCCAGAAATGTCATCTTCAGATCCAATCTGCTACCTGGAGGATATTCATAGGCAAAGGAATCTGTAGGAATCAGTATCCATCAGAAGTTGTACCCCAGTGGGCGTGTAGACTCATATTCATTTAAGAACGTGTAGCCTCAGATTGAGAAGACTTGCTTCCCAGATGTAGTTCTTGAAGGCTGTGTATTCTGCAATGATTCTACTGCATGAGTTAGCAGAGTTCCCTATCTGTTTGAGCAAAGTAAAAGCATTGACCCTTGCTCTAAATCTCCAGACTTGCCCACCTGTACACCGAGAGAAATAATAAATGTGCTTTTTGCTGTGCCATGGAAAGAAGTATGCTTCAAAACAGCCTTTTATCATAAGCAATGATGATTATAAAAACATCAAATAATACCTGAAACACTTAACTTGCTGACAATGGATAGCTATTTTTGCTGAGTTGGTCAAAGAATAAAATCATCCTCATATTCTCAGTAATAAATAACATACTGTACATCTGTCCAGCGCCTGGACACCCTCATGGGTGAGAAGCAGCACTCTTCAAATCCACCTTAGATTACATTACATCTGCATGTATACACAACATGTTCTCAGAGGTGCATGGTACTGTAGCACCCCCAAATTAACCTTTCTAGAGTTCTGAAGATGACAAGTGGCATAGATACCTTTAAATCTACTTTTTCTGGCACCACATGTGCTGTACTTCAAAGACAGATACCAAATGTCAGACTGTGTCGCATGATAAATGCCTCTTTTTTCTTTTAATATGGAAATTAGTGTTTACTTTTCTTTACCTGACTGCAAAGTGAGAGGATTTTGTAAAAATGAACTATGTGACAATGTTGCTAGAAAGAAAAGGAAAGTTTTCAGGATGTCATTTTTTTCTAACACACAACGAAATATAAATACAAAGAGAATTGTACATATAATCATAATAATATCAGATCAACAGTTAGGAAAGGCAATGTTGTCTTTTTTGTAATTCTGAAGTATTATGGAAACAAAAAAAAATAATATGATCAAAACATCTCAAGAGACTTTACTTGGTGATGCGCAAATAAATATCCGCTGATATCTGATTTTCACATATTTTTGTTTGTGCACTAAATAGTATTGTCAGGGAAACTGTGTGTCTTTGCAAATTTAGTGGCCATTTAAATAGGCTTTCCGTAAATGACAGTGCGCTATCACACAATGCTTTAATAATATATTTCCAACAATGTGCTAAAAAATGCACCGCCAGCGACATACACCCTTATCGCCAATGGGCGTGGATCATTTGCTACACCTGTTCTTTGTGTAACGCTTGTATTTTTCACAATTCCTGTCAGTTCAGTGCAGCAGCCCCACTGTGAAAATTGTTCCAGCACCTCTACATGGTCTTAATTTGTGTAAGTTGCATGAACGTTGATCTGGTGTGATGCTCTACGGCAGCCATTTTCTCTTCCTGACTCTGCCCCCATAGTGCAGGATAACAAGCCCGCGCGCTCAAAAGCTAAGGAGCGCATGCAGTAATGAAAGGGAAAGGACGTTTTATTTGTGAGAAAGATGATGGTGCCAGAGACGATGCATGCCTCCCCTAACAATTTGCAGTTAAAGCTGCAATATGATCAAAGTCACGACTTGGCTAGAGGAAACAAGGTATTTATTGAGACTACGTGTGTACAAACTGCAAAAACAGAAGCGGTGCCATCCTTCACAGAGATGGAAATGGAAGCCCTCGAGGTACAAAATAGGTTCGAGTAGGAAGGTTAGTAACTCAAGCACATAATCCACAAGAAGACCATTAATTACTGGGGCAGGGGCAGTGTCAAAGCTGGCAGGGGTCTCCAGATGGGTTAAAGAACTTCATTAGCTGACGTATTTAACAAATGAGCTTGCAGTTGAAAGGTCAAGAGCTAGGCCAAAGAAAAGATCACTCATATGAAGTCAAGTGAATTTGAAACTAGACACGTTTCCGGTGAATCGAAACCGAGTGTATATTTTATTTGCTCGAAGAGTAATCGCAGTATTTCCCAAATGCAGATGTGGGGACCTTCTTTCACCACATGTAAAACTCTCATTTTGAGCCCCTTTGAGTTGCTTACACAGTCCCTGTTTCCGGTATGCCTTCTGGGACCTGTAGTTTTACTTTTTCCATCATAAACGCACGCCTGAAAGTGGCTGAATGCCAACTAAAACTATGACTGTGTATGGGGCAACATGAGATTGCTGGTATTATTCCGAGATGCATCTCAATTATATGTCATACAGTGTCTGTGTTCCAATGCCTCCCAGAGTGAGCCTAGACTCCTGATTGCTACCCTTGGAGAGTGAAGAACGCAAATGGAGTAACTTGGTTAAACAAGTGGGAAGAAACAGTACCTTAGGCCCTGGGACATGAATAACAAATAACAGTATCCACCACAGATAATCCCCATTAACCTACCGAAAGACCCAGAAAAAAGGATTCAGTGCCTTCTTCTGCTGTAAGTTCCTTAGGTGCAAACACCTTAGCACGCTTAGAAGAAGGTTGAATTCTATGTTATGAAAAGACCCTGGGCAGGACTCAGGTGCTAGCATTTAGTGAGCATGCCCAGAACATCCTCTGGTAACTAAGTGATGGAGAAATGCCTTTCTAAACTCATTGGATTAGCAGAGAGCAAGACTTCACCAGCAGATGTGGTCCAGTGGGTACATTTTGGCCATAGGGCTGAGACTTGACATATACTACTGGATTTACCTCTTTACCAAAACATGCTCATACACAGTACTAAAAAAACAAGCAATGGCAATCCAATAGGTCTGGTGTTGGCCACCAACCTTTCGGCTGTGTCAGTGGCTGTTTTATTTTGTCAAGGTTTTTGCAAACTTTTATTGTTGGTAAAGCTACTGGTCCCTCATCAATCAATAAATAAGAAGCAAAAATACTTTTTGGTCTCAAAAAGAATGCATCTCCATAGTAGTCCATGGCACCCAAGGGAACTACTTGTTGTGTGGAGGTGCTCCTTGTGAAATGGCAGCATGCTGTCACTCAAAGTGTCGTCAGCCAATGGCTGAAGTTGGCTTACTCATTGCCACATACTGTAGCGGGCAGAAGAAACATGTGAATGACAATAACAGACCAGTGGATGAAGAGGGCTAGCTGAAAGCTCCTGTATGTAAGTATATTTTACATATCATTTTAGTAAAATCAAAAGGTCTTGGCTAACGCCAAACTTACAAATATGGGCAGGGCACAGAAGAGGTGGAATTTCCATGGTGGGGCTGTCCCTATACTTCACCATCAGAACCATCTTACCTCAGTTGCCATCTAGTCGGCAAGTTAAAAACTTTGATGAGAAGACATGGTTTTTAATCCCAGCTTCCCCATGTGTCCAAAATGTCTACTCTCAACCAATCATTTTTTTCGTTTTGCTCGTATTATAAGTTCTTAGGTTTAGACTAAGGGCCTGATTTAGAGTTTGCCGGACAGGTTACTCCGTCACAAACATGACGGATATCCTGTCCGCCATATTACATTCTCATAGGATATAATAAGATCGTAATACGGCTGGCAGGATGTCCGTCACATTAGTGACGGAGTAACCCCATCCGCCAAACTCTAAATCAGGCCCCAAGTCCTGATAGGAGGTGTCTGATAAGAAAACTGCAATGGAACTCATTTTGTCCAAGAGATGTCCTTGGAAGCCCGCTCGCCTCTGCAGGAATTTTGGTTCTCTCTCCTACTCAACCTGTCTAGCTTTGCTCAAATAATGTCCTTCTTAAACCTTTGCCCCTTTAGCAGTCATTATATGAGAACTTCAAAATAGAGAAGCTCAGTACAGGAACTGAACACCAAGAACATGTTATCAGGAGAGGCCCAAAGCACTGTTTCATCAAAAAAGGATTCTGATGTAATCAGACTTTCATTGGTAAATGGGAGTAGTTGACAGATAATGCCTGCTCCTGTCCCTGATTAATCAAACATCATAACATACAATGTGTTCCCAAGTTTTGTGTTATACCAAAGATCACAAAAATATCATCATTCAATGCATCTAAGAGTGGTGCAAATAAATTGCAAATAACCATGAAGTTGCAAAGCTGTGTTTTCCTATTTCACATACAGCAACATTATTTGCTTAACAAGTGGACTTTGACTACTCCAGAAACAGGGAGGCTGTTAACTTATTGTGTCTAGTGCTGGCCAAGCTAGCTGCTTTTCAGGCTCCGGCTAGTCCTCTTCTGCTTTAAGGCTGCTTCTCTGTAGGTCTTCACATTCCTCGTTATTCGCCTCTCTCAAGGTAAAGAAGTTTCTGAACTGCCAAAACATTGTGGCAAAAACATCAAATACAAGAATACTGCAAAGATAAGTGTATATAGGAAAGAATAGGTTTACTATTATTACCATGACATCTACATATATGGAATATATGTACTATTGTTCCTGCCGAACAGACTCGCTGACATCAGGTTGGGAAGGGAGTGGAGATACGGGGAGGCACCAATCTGAGAAAGTTCTAAAACTGCTAGTGTATTAGTGCTACATGCTAGTGTCTTGAAAACATCGTCTCATCAACATTTAAATGCTAGCCATCTATTGAAATAAAAATAATGGTATTGGTAGGCCATGGAATCAAATATCATTGCCTTCAAGCAATGCCAGTACAAGTACTCTGCCACTGTTGTAAAGAGGAATCTGAACATTCTGGATAGTCTCAACTTTTATGCCTAAAATAAGCATTTATTTTTGTGATATTCAAAAGCAATGAATGAGTCTATGCACAACTATTGTACCTGCTACAGATGACCCAAAATGCCCCAAGATCTTCAAAACATGGACAAACCACCTGGGACCGACCATACCAGAGACAAATAAATAAAGTATTTTTAGTTCAGAGATGGTAGTCAGAAATGGGTGTAAATCAAATCTGACTTACAGGTTTCATTCACTGGCTGGAAAATAAAATAATCCTGTACTGCTTCATAAATGAGAAAAAAAAGTACAGAGTAAACAAGGTATGCTATAAATGTATGTAACATAGGGGGTCATTACGACATTGGCGCAATCGGTAACCGCCGTGCGACCGCCAATGCGGCCGCACTCCCGCGGCCCCCATTATGACATTCCCGCTGGGCTGGCGGGTGCAAACCAAGTTTGCGCCCGCCGGCCCAGCGGGAATGAGGCCGCAACATAGGAGCCGGCTCCTAATGGAGCCGGCGGTGTTGCGGTCGTGCGACGGGTGCAGTTGCACCCGTCGCGCTTTTCACTGTCTGCTATGCTGTTAGGGGCCCCCTGCACTGCCCGTGCCAGTGGCATGAGCAGTGCAGGGGCCCCTAGGGGCCCCAGAACACCCCTTACCGCCAGCCTCTTCCTGGCGGTGCAAACTGCCAGAAACAGGCTGGCGGTAGGGGTGTCATAATCCCCAGGGCAGTCAAGACAAAAATCCAATAAGTAAAAGCCAAGATATTACATTTTTAAAGTGTCTGTTGCGCTTAAAAGCAATAAGCGCTAGACCAGGGCCAAGGCTTCAGGGTGATCGCGATGGAGCGTGGGCTACATACAGGAGCGACGCAGACCCCCTGACCACAGTACCTTGATCCTTGTTGCAACAGTGAGATACAGGGTGCAGCCAAGCGATGCTTTGGTGTTGATCCCGTGGCAGAAGTGAGGCGTTGATTTTCTTCACACAGTGGCAGCGATGCGTCGATTCTGAAGACGACGTGACGAAGTACCCAGCCGAGAAGCATTGGTTCCATAGACAATGCACCTAGTTTCTCCGCGTAGTCAAAAGGATGCGTTGATCTTCCCACACTGTAGTGGTGGTGATGCGGCAACTCCAATGCATCTGTTCTTTTAGGCAAAGGGCTGCTTCCAAGTGCAATGCACCATTTCTGCTCACGCATCAGCGACGATGCATCAGTTCTGCTTGCAGCAGACAGGAGATGCATCAGTTCAACTAGAGCATGCACCTGGGTCCGCTTTCAATTGGCCAGGCACAGGAGAAGGTGATGAGACTTTGATATCCCTGAGTCTCAAGCAACAGGAGGCAAGCCCTTGGAGATCCCTTTGGGTTGCAGGTAGAGTCTTGCTCTCCCTCAGTGTGGTCAGAG
This sequence comes from Pleurodeles waltl, assembly GCF_031143425.1. Lineage (NCBI taxonomy): Eukaryota > Metazoa > Chordata > Amphibia > Caudata > Salamandridae > Pleurodeles > Pleurodeles waltl. The sequence continues at coordinate 1,749,478,009 of NC_090444.1, forward strand.
AGCAGTAGGCTGCAGGGCAACACAGCAGAGAAGAAGTTCTCCCAGAGCTGCAGCCCAGCAGTGTGCCAGCCCTTGTAGTAGTGCAGCAGTCTTTATGACAGAGGTTCTTTACAGGTCAAGAAGTGTCTTTGAAATGGGGGTGACTTCAAAGAAGGGTCTTTGAAGTGCACAGAGGTCCTTTCTTCCTGCCTTGACTCCAGACTACCTACAGGGGATTAAGCAGTCCTTTGTGTGGGAGCGGGACACTGCCTATTCAGGTGTAAGTGTCAGCTCCTCCCTCCCATTCTGCTCAGGATAACCCATCAATATGCAGATGGCCACTCAATCACACTTACCCTACCTTTGTGTGAGGCTGTCTATACGAATGCAGGAAACCAGTTGTCACCCCACCCCAGGTGGGTTTTTGAGACAGGCTGCAGGCATAGATGAGTTGGAGAATGCCAACTTTCTGAAAATTGCAATTTCAAAATTGTAATAATAAATCAGACTTTACTATTAAAGAGGATTTGTGATTACAGTTCAATAGGTACTAAACATGGCATGCTATTCCTTCTCAGTTAGGAATTATAGCTTATTTCATGTAATAAGGATTTCCCATTGTTAAACTATCAGAGGGGTAGGCCTCATAGTAGTGAAAAACGGCTCTGGGAGTTTTTCACTACCAGGACATGTAAAAATAAAAAGTGCATGTCCTTCCTTTTAGGTACATAGCACCCTGCCCTATAGGCTACTTAGGGCATATCTTAGGGGTAACTTATATGCAATAAAAGGGGAGTTTAAGGCTTGTCAAGAGATTTTAAATGCCAAGGCAACATGGCAGTTTGAAATTCCCACACAGGCTCTGCAGTGGCAGGCCTGAGACATGTTTAAGGACTACTTGAGTGGGTGACACAAGCAGTGCTGCAGTCCCACCAGTAGCATTTCGTTTACTGGCCTTGGGCCTGTAAATGAAATTCTACTGGGACTTATTGGTAAAGGAAATATGCCAATTGTGGTTACATCAATCAAACCATGTTTTAGGGGAGAAGCACATGCAGTTTAGCACTGGTTGGCAGTGGTAAAGTACTCAGGCTCATATTTATAAATTTTGACGAAAACCAGCACCGGAGCTGGTTTGCGTCAAAAGCTTTACCTCCGGCTAACGCCATTCCTACGCGCCATGCAGGCGCCTTATTTAAGGAATGACGTTGGCCGGCGCTGCGGACTGGTCAGAGTAAAAAAAAATGACTCAAACCAGGGAGCGCCGGCGTAGGGGAAAATGGGGGTTGTGTATCATAAAATGGTGCAAGTCAGGTTTGAGGCAAACATCATGCCTCAAACCGGACTTGCGCCATTTTTTAATGCACAACCCCCATTGAAAAGACTCCTGTCTTAGCAAAGACAGGAGTCATGCCCCCTTGCCCAATGGCCATGCCCAGGGGACTTCTGTCCCCTGGGCATGGCCATTGCGCATAGTGGCATGTAGGGGGGCCCAAATTAGGCCCCCTATGCCACTTCAAAAAAAATAAAAAAAATACTTACCCCAGCCTACCTGTACTTACCTGGGATGGGTCCCCCCATCCATGGGTGTCCTCCAGGGGTGGGCGAGGGTGGCAGGGGGTGTCCCTGGGGGCAGGGAAGGGCACCTCTGGACTATGTCCATGGTCAGAGACCATGGAAGTGAGCCGACAGATCCCTTAACGCCTGCCCTGACCCAGGCGTTAAAAAAACGGCGCACATCAGACTGTGCACCATTTTTTATGGCCCGCCCTCTCCTATGCGTCAAAATGATGCGGGAGTATAAATAAGGCGCACAGGCCTTAAAGTCATTTTTGGGGCTGGAACGCCTACCTTGAATGTCATTAATGCAAGGCAGTTTCCCGCATCCCAAAAATTACTAACACGGAGGAATTTTGACGTGCGCGGGCGTCAAAGTTTAAATATGGGGCAAGGTTTGCGCTGAATGTGTGTCAAAATGTTTGACGCACATTCGGCGCAAACAGAGTATAAATATGCCCCTCAGAGTCCTAAGGCCAACAAAAAGAATCAGCAACAATATGAGACAAGCAGGAAAAAGTCTGGCACCTGTGTCTTTGTTCTCTGTGGGCACTATCTGCCGGGAGGGTTGTCAGTCTGTGAATATATTACAGGAAAGCAGAAACAGTTGGTTTTGTCATTGATCTTTACTCATTAAACAAATAAAACTCAGATGGATTTTTAAGGGTCAGGCTTTTTCCTTGTGTCTCTCTATAGTTTTAGAACCAAACATTTGCAAACGTTTGTTGAATTATAGATACGTTTCTGTAAAAATTGTGGGCAACTTAAAGAAGCTGTTCTCTGTCGTGGCTCCTGTTTAAAGGATCTCCAGCTCTGAGCACTCCTTCACCCATCCAATCACACTGCACCACTTTCAATTCAATAATAAAATCGTTTATTTTTCAGTTGCTTCTAAGGATTTACATGGTGTACCAATTTGAAAGCTGCAAGTGAAATACCAGGATGGGCCTTTTAATAGACTGAGGGATTAAAAACACATAAATTGGATGCATCCTCTTTGGAAAACATTGAAGATCAGACATTTGCCATTTCTGCCGGTATAGTATATGTAGAGTTCTTCCTGACTACAATACTACATTCCAAGAAGCACCACCACATGACGTTACCACCTAGTTAGCGGTAGCTGGTACCGGATCCCTGCTTACCCAGAGTTGGGTAGATGTAAACCGACCTGTGATTCTTGTGTGAAAGCCCAACTTGCAGGCAAAAGGTACCATACTGGAAATCACAGTATTATTTCTGCTGGACGGACATGCACACAACAACATTCAACAAGACACACATTAAAAGCCCATTTTAGGATGTGCACATTGAACTCTATCCGAACACAAGAATGGCAAACATATCACTGTGCTCTTGAGCCTGGCATAGAAAGAGCATGGCTCCAACACAAATTTTCATATTCACTTTTGCCGGCCTATTTATTCTTGATTGATTTCTATTAGCAAAATACATATTGCCATTGTTGGGTTCTGGTGGTGGTGGTAATTATTGTGATTGTAAACGCGGTTCCTGTTTATTACGGAAGAAGCAGGAAAAGTCATTTCTAATATAAAAGGAATTATAAGTCCCTGTAACATACAAAGTGCCTTTAATATGTTTTTTGAACAGGCACCACCGGCATGCACACAGATGAGAGGAGCACCAAAAAGATATAAAAACGACTTAGGAGCTAAAAAAAAACCTGAAAGGGAACTCCAGTTGTATGAGCAGAGAAGTCACTGGGCGCCCTGATTCAGAGACGTTTTAAGGCATGGTCAAATTTGGCTCTGGGCCAGGGCCCCAGCCTTTCAGGGGGGGCCCTGATAGAGCAAGCTCTGTTCTGCACAGTCTTGTCCCGATGACCTTAAATAATTCTTAAACAGATCGATTTAAATTACCTTTTCCTTTAATTTATTTTTAATGTGGGTGATGTGTGAGAGTCTACTATTACATTCTGCAGGGAAATGTCCTGTTTATGTTTCATGCAACATTCATAAAAACGTTTCTTTCAACTGAAAATAGGACCTCACATATGAGAAATGGGAGGATGTCACGGAGATTATTTGCAGAAATGGTAGTGAGCAGTGAGTGTTTACAACACTGAAACAAACACCACTGTCCCTGAATATTAGATTTAAACACACTTAAAATGTGGACGAGTGTGCCTGTGCACTGTCAGTGGCCTGTCCAAAGAGGGCATAAAGGAGCTGAAACTGGATCATAAATTCGAAGCTGTTCTGAGCCCCTAAAATACATGTGGCCCAGGGCCCCCAAAATACATTTGGCCCAGGGCCCCCAAAATCCTTAACATGTTCCTGCCCTGATTGTTTCTGAGTTGCTGTGAATGACTCCTGGCTCCTGCTGCTGCACTCTGAGGAGACACCAAAAAACCAGATGAGATGGATTACTGTTTTACCAATCTCCAATGCAAGTTTGTCACTACACATTACTCCTCTGGGCTGGTACCAAAGTGTAAACACATTTGACGCCACTGTGCCTACTCTCATCAGTGGAGTGACATTTACTGAGGGACCCACAGGGGATAGGGTTGGGAGCTATGAATGAGTGTCAGTGTGATTACTACAGACACATGGGCTTTTAAATAGGGTGAAGCTGCCATTGTGGTGGGAATGGCTCCATCCAAATATGAGAGTAGACCAACTATGGTCATCTACACCATGACTGGAAAATAATTTCTAGTGGGAAGGCCTTTAAGTCAATCGTATATATCCCATGAACATCATCAAGTAAATTATGAGGACAGCAGGCTTCGACTAAGAGGCCAGGTCAGTTCATGGCTTAGGGTGGAAGGTGATGTGGTCCACCAGTGGATAGGGAGTCCAGAGGAGTTCAATAAGGATGATTTACCACAATGAAAGGGGATGTCCATCAGTTTCATATAGGTCCAGCCACTAGGCCATCAAAACTCAGTGAAAAATTGAAAATATGTGCGGTAGCCTGTCACCCTGCTGTTATAGAGTATGTCTGATCACCAGGAGCTCATGTCACTCAGTGTCAGTGGTAGAAACCAAAATATAATTTCTGACACCTGATACGCCAGATACATATGCAGAGGTTCAAAGAAAGTGGGGGACATCCACCAACAGAGGCAGATCAGGCGTACTAAGCATTCCTTGTGCACCCCGTCCCAGTTGCTAGTACGTTTTTATCATCAATAATAGTCTCTGGCAAAGGTCATAGATTGGGGGTAACTGTGCACAGTCTTATTTTAGCTGGTATAAGCAACATTGGTTCATCCTGCCCATAAGGCCACTAGTGTGGCATTGGGTCCAGTGAGGTGAAGTGCAGAATTTAAAGTTGATTAATACACAACTAGAAACTACTGAGGACAGGTTTCTTTCAATGGCCACACACAATTTAAATATTTTTCATTGATTCCACTTGAAGCACAGGTGGCCACCATATTTTGCACAAACGTAAGCTGACTACCCTCATTGGTATTGTAGATTCACTGCAGATTATACTGGGCCGTCAACATGGAGGTTTGACAGTAGAGAGAAATAACTTACATAGTTGTCACTTGAGTTATACCTGTGAAAGTTTGCAGGAAAGGAAAATCTCATGTAAATGTGGGACACGCCCATCATGTCTAACTTTGTGAGCATTTACAAACTTTATTATTTTAGTTGTATTTATGCAATATACTATACAAAAAGAGACAATTAACAGAGGTGCAAGCAAAGCCAATAGGTCTCGGCTTTAGGACCTATTAACTTTGTGGATGTTTTTAGCTATGATATCCTGCATCCCCAGTGCTGTGCAGCAATGTTAAATAAAAAAAAGAAGCTATTTGCATAATTTTGAAGGCATGTACACCACTCATGTGCACGCCTATATACTGACACAACTGTTTCTTTTCTTTTTATTTGTAATCTAACAGAGAGGGAGTGAGGGGAAGCAATACAAAGGAGCAATACAGAGGATCGTAGAGGGGCAAATGGGGGAGAGAAAAGCAAATGGAAGAGAGAGAGAGCATTTGGAGAGAAAGCAACGTGGATGGGAGAGTACATGAGGGCAAGCGCATTGCAGTCTGGGTGGGGGAGAAGCACATACTCAAGTGATAGAGCAGCAGACAGAGAGGAAGAGAAGCACACTAGGGAGACACCTGGAAAAACAATGCACTCTTGTGGCGTGCTTAAACAAAAGAAAACAAGCATTTGCAATGTAATGGGTTTCATGTTTGCTCGAGTTAGAGCTATTAGCGTTGTAAATTCCTAACTGGACTTTTCTTGCCAAATAAATTGAAAATGAAAAGTAAAATAGTTGACATAAGCAAGCCGATTGAAAGTGCCACGGCCGCCATGAGCATGAGCGCAAAGGAGAGACACAAAAGGATAAAGTCGTTTGCTCGTAGTCAAACGTATTGGCAAAAGTGCAATTATCCATGTAATAGGGTCGATGGCCAAGGCGGTAACAAAACTGCCCCAAGGAGAGACAAATGTAAAGCATTTACCAATGATAACAAAGGATTTTTGAAAGGCAAGCCCATGAACGAGTGATACTGATGGGCGTGCAGTTGGTGTGGTTAAAAGTCCACAGATAGATTACAACAGGTCAGAGTGCTTGTGTGCTCGACCCAAAAATGTAGTGTTTGAAAAAACGAGCAGTGTAATAAAGTCATGGTCAAAAAGAGGACAAACACGGAAGAGGAAGGAAAGCTGTTCTCTTCTGTTCTGAAAACAAGACAGTAATGTCTTATTTGTTCTTTCTTCTAAAGTAAAAATCAAATTAATAATAAAGCTCACACCTAAGATAACCTCACAACATGTGCACTTTGTACTTGTTTTTTGGACTGCTAACACATATTAATCTGAGTGTGTTGTACGCCTGTGTGGGTGCGTCCTACCTTATATTTGTTTTGATAATTTATTTTATAGGGGGACAGGTAAGGGTAACCAACCATTTACCCTCATGAGGTCGAATTAACCTTTGGACTAAGATAGGTGTGAGTGTTTGGTTCTGAACAAAACTAAGTCATCAATAAACAAACCCAAACAATACCATCATTAATCAACATTAGAGTCAGTAATTTAAACATACCATGACCTATCTGTCCATGAATCACCATACCAGTTTAATAAAGTTCAAACATTTATTGCCCTTCATATTAACAATGCTAAGACCATGTAAACCAGGCGCAAAACCAAATTATAAAGATTCATGAATAACACAGGTTGACCAAACCTTCTAGAGAATCTCAGCTTTGACAGAATATGAATCATTAGGCACTCAAGAATCACCATACAGAATAACAGTAATATCAGATGCACAGTTGAGATTGTACACATTGAGTTAGCACAAATGTATTATTCACAAACAGTTATTTTGCGCAGCCAAATTCTGAATGTGACATTCTAACTATTACCCTAATTTGATTAAGCATGCTGGACTTCATGCAAAAAGAAAAAGAAGACAAAAACTAATTTGGAAAACATCTATGGTGCTAGCTAAAATAGAGGTTGGGTTTCTAGAAGAGAAAAACATGAAAACCTGCAAGGAAGACAAATGCGCACATTACATTATCCTCTCCTTAATGGGTTCAGCAGGCAGCAAAGTCTTCTTCAGTGGGACATCTTCATGGTCAGCTTCAGTGGACAGCGAACATATATGGGAACAGTTAAGTAATATTTGGCCTTAGTGCATCTGAACTATAAGTGGCACAAAGCACATTATTTCACTAGCGGAAATAAAACCACATCCGAACACAGCAAAGGACAAAGCAAAATCTCCCAAGTCTGAGCTTCAGCAAGAAAGAGTAAGTCTGAACTTAAATCACCTAAACATTGCTATATTAACGCTTCAGAAAAGAACTAGCTACTCTACCATCGGTCAGACTAGGGGGTGGTTAGGACAGAACCAGTTAAAACTAAAGCACGTTTCTTCATGTTGCATATTGTGTGGTCTTTTCTCCCTCATTGGTTAAGCTTCTTTCACTGCCATAGCCAGTTTCCATTTGCAGAAATAAAATCTTTCAAGCTACATAAAACTACTGAAAGCCATTGTTTTCTGTGGAACACTAACAGGAACTAATAAATGTATCAAAATATACAGCACAAGAACATTTCTCTGGGACATTAGATCATCACACAGGATGTTTCAGAAGGACAGAAAACTTTCCACTGCCATCAGTATTTTGTAAGCATCACATTATTTTATTCTGAATTAGCTTAACATAGGCCTTTTCAAACACGCAGTAAAATGTGCAGTGTACAACATTCCATAAAGCTCAAACTATTTATTTTCTGAACATGTAATTATGATGTTTCATTACTCTCAGTTAGTAAAACATAAAATACATTTAATTAGACAGTGATTTATTTTAATTTTCAAAATATCTGTGTCAATTATCAATGTAGGCCTCATTTTCATTTCAGGCTTGCACATTTAAAGCATGTTTTTCTTTCAGTTAATCCAATTTTATTAGTAATTTTCACTCTCTAACACCTGTTGCAGTGATCTGTTGAGCATAAGGTCATAGGTTTCACACCCAGTGGTGTACATCCCATCCTTGAACGATTTAAGATAAAATGAGTGCAGTTTGTTAATGATGTGCTCATTGAGTGCTAAGAGAAATTCAGGGTGTGAATTTTCCTAAAATAAACCTTACATACATATCCTGCTTAGAGATCTCTGCTACAGATGTAACTCTTTTCAAACCCTTTCAATAAACATTTTGACAGCAGTAGCTCACATGTGACTAAGATTACATCTCAACTACATGTGCCACTGAAGGGAACATTCAGTACTGTACCTTGGAAGTACAGAGAATGTGGATGGGTGGCTCTGGTTTGAGCTTTTCCATGCTCCATGGCAATAAGGTAGACTAAAGCAAACATTTACAGCAGCTCGAAAATGACCACGTGGCGGATTCCCACTCTAGGTCCAAAGAAAAGATGTTTGTTGGACTCCATATCAGGTCTGTCAGGGGCAGTGATCAGTAGTAATACGTTCTCACAATTTTATAAGGAGCTGGCACGAACTGATGGTGTCTAGGATCGCACAGCTCATTCGGCAGACTCTGTCTACTCTAGACAGACTGTTAGGCCTATTAATAAAGGCACCTTGTATCACACATTTAAGAAGGAGCTCTAAAAAATTGAAATTGCAATGAAATATAAATAATTGGGAAATGTTCAGATATAATTAATACAAATAGAAAGGACTGTGCTCTCTATGCACTTTTACTAACATGGAACATGGAATTTGACATTTTGGAGCCCATTCACAAAGGCATGGAAGAGTACTTACTTCTGTAGTACTACTTTCTGTACTCATAAATGTTTTTGTCAATTTGTCCAATTGCATTTGTCAGACGCAGTTTTCAGAAACAATGGTTTTTTGGGTATGACTCTACATGCACTTAATTCCACAGATTCATTCATTAATATGCCTCCTAATATCTGTAGAGGCTCATTTTTCTACCACATCTACAGTGTAATACTCGTCCAGCATCTTCTTACCGAGTTCAAGTTTATTATTATCCATTCACTATGATTACATGCAATAAAATAAGAACAATATGTTACATATATGCAGTTTAAAAAGTACCTAATCAATAGATGAAACAGTGACTTCTTCTTTGCAAGGAGTCTATTGGTACCTAAGTCCTTGAATTTTGAAACTACTTAGTGCAAAAGATTGTTTGGAAATTCTCTCTTGTGTCATTGAAATGCTTAGGACTAGGACATGTTATGAAAACGAAAACAGACCATGTACAGAAGAAGCACCCTTAAGGTGGGGGCAGTCAAGCTCCAAGTTTCTTTGTTTCAATTTCAATTTGGTTGATATTTTTGCTATGTCAATTCTTGCCCTACCTTTTTATCAAAGATGAACATGAATTTTGTGAAGCTGGCGTTCAGATTATGTTAGTTGGACTCAATGTTTCCGTGACAGCGTGCCTGCACATCCATACTGATAGCTGACTGAAAAGATTCAGAAGCATGTGGAGTCATTCGCTTATTAATGCCGGGAAAATAAAATGTGTAGTAAAGATTCCTTTGTGGATCCACAAAGCCTACAGCTGTGGGCCCTATCTGTTTTTTTTGGCCAAGGTGGAAGACTGACCAACGCTGAGTGGAAGCCAAACCTGTGTGTTAAAAATTTACTCTAAAGAGTGAGGTTTTACCACACAGGTTTGCCCACCACTCACCACTCTAGAAAACCTGATAACAAGGTATGGTTGAGGTTTTAAGAAGGTGTATGTGTTTATAAGTGGCCATGCGTGATCACGTTTTGCTATGGTGGCTTTGTCCTCTAGCACAGATTGCTTACATAGTAAGTTGTTCATGGCTTTTTTAAAACAAATGGTTGACATACTCTGTGACCATAGATTATCCGCCTGCAGGCCACTTAAGGAATCCTCCAGATAGAGTCAGTGGGGCGTCTCCAAGCCAGACAAACTGATCTTGTGCCATGTAAGATGGTCTATGGTATCTGGTTGAGCGGATAGGAGCCTGTGGCGTGTTTTTAAGAAGGAGCCCCTGCTTGCTAGGTGTTATTTGACAAGGTTGAACTTGAGACGACCTTGAGCCTGGGATGTATGCTTGTGGACTCTAAAGGGGTACCTATACATCTTAGCTATTAGAAGGGTCAGTAATTCATTGTGTTTGCCCCTCAGTATTTCACCTCTATATGTGATAGAGACAATGTAGCACCCATGACTTTTAGAAGTGGACTGAACGTGGGCCTCCACATGAATTTATTAACATGTTGAATGTTATTGTTAATGTCACAGTTTTGGACTCATTAATTGGCACCTTCTCCCTAAAAATCTGAAAGAGAATTCTTTGAGCAACTTCTTAGATCTAGGATATTGATGCAGGGTACTGGGGTCACCCACTTGTGCTCAACAGAAAAGCTTCCTTACAGTAGTCATGGAAGCTGATTAAGATACACCATCCAGAGCATTCCACATCAAAAACACATTCCTTCCCTTTTGTTAACACTTTCCAGAAAAAGTAATCTGTAACACCTGTCCTGAAATCTGATATATGCCTGCAACATTTTTGGACAATGATCACTGATTCTGGTCTCGGCTAGTTCTGGTTCTATTAAAACCTTGCACCCGGTTTAATTAAAAGGCATGCAAATAAATATAATTTTTTGTCATTTGAACATCACTTTAGGACTTGGTAGTTTTCATACACTGGACTATCAATACATGCAAGGTTGTTCCAACATGCATCATTGACAGTACAGAGGATTTCAGAATTTGATAAAGAAGTCCACCACGAACTCATGGAAGACTTTCTGATTTGACAAAGTTCCATTTCAGCAGAATAAGGCAGTTTTTAATATTTTGTTCTGCTGTCTTTTTGTGAGCTTCGTAGGAAGCCGGATTAAGATTGTGGTCAGTAGTCTGGGGTGCTATCATCAAGACACTTGCCGTCTCCTTCTGACCAGCTGTTTGAAGCAGTAGGAGGGTTTTGTAGAGCATGTGACATTCTTGATGATGGCCCTAAATGGGGTTCAAGCACTGGATCAGACTGAACAACAAAATGCTTTGCCCAGGATAGAGCTGGAGACATCCCCAGATGTGGTTGTTAGTTAAAAAACTAGTGTCTACCCTGTGGATACTTCTACAAGGGCAGAGGTCACAGCTCTGCCAACATTTTGACTATGGTTGTGATGTGCACTGCCCAAAGTTGCAAAGACCCTTTTTACAAAAAATGATCATTTGTTACAAATCAACTAAATAAATAAATTCATTAATTAATCACAAACTCTTGTGTCACAGTAGAAAAAAGAATGGATCTGCTGCAATCATCATCATCCTGCACTTATTATCGAACCGGTCTGTTTACAGCACAGTTTGATGCAAAGTCGTAGTCATCTGTTAATCTAATAATGTTATTGCTTCGCCTAGTCGAGAAAATGACATCATATACATTAAGGAGAAATGCTCAGAACCAAATATTACTGTGTTCATGGAGGCTTAGAGCCCTAATCTGTCAGCCGTTTTGAAAGTTGAGTTGTGGTGAACAATGTCTTGTGGACTTTATACAGATATTGTACACCTCAAAAGTGAGCTGTGAATGAGAATATTGAGGTTGCTATCACTTGAGGAATTGCTACTTAACAAAACTGCACATAATCATCACATTAATCTAGAAATTTAGTAATCAGAATCAGTTTTCCTTGTATTGATGTAAAGTGAATGTGATATCCTCGCACAAGTAAATTCTGAACTCCTGCTGTACCATTTGGTATTAGGAAGGGAATGCCCTTGCATAGCGTAAGGGTATGTTATGATGTTCCACTGTCCTAAGTGCCTGACTGCTTGTGAATCTGGAATCCTGACTTTTATTTTGGCCTTGGAGTCACATTAATCCAATAAGTGCCCAAAAGCCTAGACCTGTCCCCGACAAGGCAAGATCCAGGACCTGTGGTGTGAACTAAACATGTGCATCAAGCATCAGAGGACTACTGTCCCTGAACAGGATGTAGCATAAGGTGGTAGTGGCAGTGTACCATGTTTTGTGATTTATAGTGTGGCCAGACCATTTTATCTGTGTTTGAGAGAATTAGACCTACTGACCCTCTTGTGTAAAGTACTGCTGTTATGTGTGCCCTAGAGATCTGTGCTGACATCATGTTGGTATGTTGAGCACATGTGCGTGTTCAATGAACCTGTGATACATGCGTGGTGGTAGTAGTACTGAGTGTGTGTGTGAGTGAGGACTGAAACCAGTGGGATCTATTTTGGATGCCCTTATTTCAGCATGGCACAAGACAGAGGATGAAGACAACTTCCCCAGACATGGAGGAATTCTTGTGGATAGAGGGTGGCGATCCAGCCACTAAAGGGCATATTTATACAGTAGTTTTTGATGCAAAACTGCACTAACGCAGTTTTGCATCAAAAAGTTTAGCACCAGCTTGCGCCTTTCCTGAGCGCCAGAATGGTGCCATATTTATAGAATGGTGCAAGCCAGTGCAAAGGGTGGGCTAGCGTGAAAAAAATAACATTAGCCGGGTAGAGGTGGGGGTGGCAGTATGGGAGAGGGGGGTTTTGCACCAAAAAATTATGTTAGGCTGGTTAGAGGCAAAGCAAATGCCTCTAACCAGCCTAGCATCATTTTCAGATGCAAAACCATCCATACCACATGACTCCTGTCTTAGAAAAGACAGGAGTCATGCCCACCACCCCAATGGCAAGGGCACAGGGGACCAGTGTCCCCTGGGCATGGGCAATGGACCCTGTGCCTTGCAGGGAGCCCCATTTGGAATTACTTTAATAACTGCACACCTCCTTCTACCAGGGATTGACACAACAATAACTCGTGTCAGACTGGCCAAAGAGGACAGAAACATATACCCCTTTTTAATGCCAACATACTGCATGACTGTGTCTAAAGTTAACTTCCCAGCATTCACTGATCTAAAATATCAAAACACATGCTTTTTTCCTGAATTATAATGTTATCTATAACACATTTCCTGTCACATTAACCACCCTTCATCTCTCAAACCAATATATACTTTTCAGGATGTCTGCTAATAGAATTCCCCACTGATCTGAAATGATCGTACTCAGTTCTGGGTACCAATCATCACAACACGTTCAAATAAAAATCAGCATATTACTACAACTTTCATTCTTTTAAAGTTCACTGGTGGTATAATGGGTCTACGATTATACTTATCTGAAGGAAATACTATATTAGCAACTAGCAAAGTTCAAGTGATCTTTTTAGAACCTGATAACTGTACATGTTACCTGTGGGTAAACACTGTCTTGAGATATTAATAAATGATTTAAGTTCATCATTTAGAATCTCTAGATGGTATGGTATTTTTAAAAGCCTACCACGCCAGGCACCAATGGAGCGTTATCAGAATAAACTTTATTGTATGTCCTCATAGATGCACCCATGACCCCTTACTCAGGATTAATGCAAACAATAACAAATGCTGCGTCTGATTGCAAAATGTGAGGTATGAAGAATGGTGCTGAGATGCCTTTCTCCCCGTGGAGTAAAGGTGGTTTTCATTTCCACCACACAGAACCTTAGACATCAGATTATGTTTAACGGGGCCAGAGCTTCCATGGAGCGAATTAAGGGGGCTGGTTAGTGGACACCTAGTTTCACCTTCACCAAATAACCACAAATGCCTGGAAAATCGCTCTTGTTCATTGACTGCTGAAGGCTCCAACAAGCAAATGTTCTCTTTTTAAGACCACTCCCTAGAGGTTCTTTCTGCTATTTTCGAGATGGGAACAAACATACCCTGTATATAATGTTACTCATTACATCTCTGTGGTGGATACTTGTTTCAGTTTCTTTTAACCGAATCTCTATTGCAGCGTATATCTTTATTCAGAATAAAAATCAGATTGTATCCATCAAAATGCTCCAAAATATGACATCACAAAAGTATAATCGACTTTTTAAGTCAACGGTTCAAGATCTGTATTTAGATAAACATTAAATTGTCAACAGTCCCAGGTAAAAGAAAGAGTCCATCTCCCTTTTCAGATGTGCTTGGAAAAATGAGGTTGCGTCTGTGTACATGGCCACTTTTGCCAAAAAAGAGGCCAGAACATATTAGAGAAGTCACATTTACGGAAATAAGCATTCCAAGCATTCTAACGCAATTCCATAGAAAATAAATATCTTCTTCAGTGTCTGACATTTGATAGAGCGGAACGTGGTAACAATTTACCTGCTTTCGGACGCTCTTTAGGTCGATGAATCTTTTGACTAAGTGGGAACTCTCTGTACTCTTAATCGATCAATCACCTTATATCGATAATCAATAACGAACATAAGCAACACCTTGAACAACATAACACTTAACAATTAATCCAGAATACATTTCGGCGAACCCTGACCTTTCAGTCAGGAATAACCACACCAGTTTAATGCAAAGTTAGTGAATTTATTTCCCTATATTAACAAAGCTAGCACGATATAGATGTGTCTCAACACCAAATGATAAACATAAATGAACATTAATAGCTGTCCATATCGTCGGAACAAGTGTAATCTATGTAGCATTTGAATCACAAGGCATTCGATAGTGGCAATGCAAAGCACTAATACGATAATCTGCAATGGGCTAATTGCGTACATTTAGTCAGCATAACAAGATTTCCAATTGCATCGTGCGACATATGGAATCCTCGTCTAACCTCAAATTAGCATCAGCATGTGGGACTTCATGCAAAAACGATTTGGCAACGTCAATTTAGAAAACTCCTAGCTAGGGTCCTTATCAAAATCAGCAGTTGGTTACCTAAAAGAAACACAATGCAATTTTACAATTTCCTTTCATAATTACCAATTCCAATCAGCAATCAATGAAGTCTTCGTCTCACAGGTACCGTTTCTCGATCAGCATGGGACGGGACAAAGGGGCAGGGGTGAACGGGGCAATTGCCTCACGGCGGCAAAGTAAGGCTACTACTTCATGCAAAGGGGCAAATCAAAGTTAAAGTCTCTAGGGCAAGAATCATTAAAGTCTCTTTCTCTCGACTAGAGAAAGCATCAAAGTCTCTCAAAATGGCGTCGCAGCAAAATGGGTCATAGTAGCTACGAAGTCAAAATGGCGGGATGTCCGAAGATAGAGAGTAATACTCTCAATGGCAATCATAGCGCATAATGGCTACCTTCTTCTCGTGCACCTGGGTTTTATAGACAACAGTTCAAGTCCAGTAGGGTCTCCATTGGTGGGTTCATAGGTTAGCTTCAAATTGACCAATCAAAAACGACAGTTCTCAAGCTTTTACTTAAGCATACATTATCCTTGGAGATGGGTACGTAATTTGCAACATTGTCTCTCGATTAGCTTACTCTCAGAGCCTCCATTGTCCGCACCTGCAAGTCGACCTTGAGTTAAAGAGAAAATATGCCATGCTGGCACCAACTTTAAGATAAGCATGTGAACAGTTTCTGTGGAAAAGTACAGCTTCAAGCTAAAATACACGTTTATTAGCACAGTGGAAAAATACGAGCATCTAAACCGTGAGACCAGGCAACTAGGCCAAAGCCTCCGCTAAAGTAATGCTAAGCTAAGGCATTTCAAATAAGCAAATCGTAGCATATGTTTATGATTATGTCGGATTAGTGCAGTTCTAATACACCACGTTATATAAAGCACGCATATAAATGATGGCAAACTACTCTGAGGGCACATTTTGTCCCCGTACAATCTTTATTAGTTCGGTTAATGTCACACATGATTATTTCAGCACTACGTTTATGCGTTAATAAATCGAAACCTTCATTTTCTGCTTCATCACATTCTTGCCATGGGACGTGTTATGTAAACTTCCTCGAGGGTGCAATGGACATCTGTGTAACTTCTTGCATCCCCAGGGCATTCTGGCGTTTACAGAGGGGGGTATAAATGCTTCTGTGATACAGATCGAGCAAGCGTGATCTCAAAGGGACCCTTACAATGTGCCATATTATAGATGTGAGATGAGCCAGTGCGCCCTTCCACCGTGCTCCTTGGATCCCAGAGGCAGGTGGGTGGATCCCTTGGATCCCACCTTACCGGTGGTGCTGTCATTCACTGTCACATTGTAGTGGGCGAAATATGTCCCCCTTTCAAAATCAGGTCAGTTGGCACTTGCACAGTGAAAGACAGACTGGTGGCTTCCAACATTCACAAATGCGGGGTTCCCAGTGCAGGTGCATGTTTGCACCAGCAGGGGGCACAATGGATTAGTTGCAATGTGGTGGACTGTTCCAGTGTATGACCAGCGCACAAATGGAAGTGCAGCACAGGGTGGGACAGTGCACCGTATCCATAATACGGCGCCAGATGCTTGAGGTTAAATTAGGGCAACACTGTGTTGAGATAACATAGATCCTGGCAGCCCCTGCGGTGCGAGGGGGGCTGAGCTCCAGGGGGCCTTTCAGCACAGTAGCAGGGCCAGAGAGAGCTCCTGAGTCCGGAGGGGGGACCCTTTATGTATTTTGGAGAGGGGAACGCTCAATATGTGTTACCCCACTGAGTGTAAAATATCAATTTTCTGCATTTCAATGTATTTCATGTGAAAATTAGGCACAGCTCTAGGCCTTGTGTACATACACTGAATAACCGTATTATGTCTAGAAAAGTCCATGAAAATTGGAAGCTTGGGCACATATCCAGAGCACTTTGAGTGAACTCCGTGGGCTGTGCTGACCCTAAGCTATAAATAATGCATATTCATATGGTTCTTTCCTGCAAACTGAATTGTGCAGAGGCACATTAATAAAACAAGGTATGTTCCAGATCGACGGCACTCCTTTCATCAGCCTAACAAAGATGGCATGCTTTGTCAGACTCGCAGGGTCTGACGCATTTATCCTACATATCCCAAAACGCTAAAACCATCATTTAACATTACAGATGCACGTACAGAGCTCTCTTCGACTAGGCTCTCGGCGCCATTACACCTTACATTGCCCTTGGGAGGATGGACAGGGGGGCTCTTCAAGAAGCGCTTGGAATTGCCCAAAGATGCACTTTTTGTCATGTAAAGAACACAACATAATGCAAAAGAAGAGCAAAATTAGATCTGCAAACCAAAGAATAGATTTTTTTGGTATATGTAGACAGTTTTGCGCTTTTTCTATTCTTTTTCGAAACATCTTCATAGTACAAATATTATTTTTTTGTCAGGAATAAGTCTATTAGGCTAAACTGTGCCAAAGCCTCCCATCATAATCTGCGCGCATCTTTTCACCAACAGCTTTAACACCCGCCCGTGCCCACCCTGAGAGCACCTGTGACATCCTTTCGTGTCTCCTGCTCCATCTTCCAAACACACTTCTCCTTTGCAACTGCAGCCTTCGGGGTTAATAATTAATTGTCGTTTCCTCTGCTCTGCCCTTTACAGATAAGAAAGAGTTAAGCTTAGCGAGAAAGTTCAAGCAAAAAATGTCACCAATGGATGTCCTAAATTTCTGAACACAGACAGCCTAGGGCCTCTCCAAATAATAAAAAGAAGCAATTTAGCTTATCCCATCCAGTACACCTAGCAGCTGTTTTATTTTATATATTTATTTTCTCTTTTGAGCTCGGCCCTTTTCTCATTTAGTACCACAAAGATTGTCCTGACAGAATGACCTCCTTCCCGCCCTCGGGCCATTGCCCCGGTGCCAGTAACTAGATAACACACTCTATCAAAGATTTTAAAAAATCATTGAGAAGGCGCCAGAGCTGATAGTAGCATCAATCCTAACCTGACATGGACAGGGTCAGCCATTTATCTCCCGCCGTTGCCTGTGGTCACAGCGGCGGCCATCTTGGTTTTCAGCATCTTTTTAACAACCTTGCAGATGTTAGTTTCATAGCTGTGATGGGATCAGGAAAGATTACGAGTACCTTTTTTGCCCTTGACGATCTGCACAGAAGTCTCTCGGGAATTACTGCCCCACCTTTTAAAGCTCCGGGGCAGTTTAGCAGTCGAGGGACTGGACGTACGGGAGCTCCAGAAATAAAATATTCGTTTGAGTGTGTTAAGCTCTTCCGCTTAGGACAGGCTTCGCTGTCATCCAAATAGGTATTAAAATATTTCGCTTTCGCTGGAAAGTACTTTCGGTCAGGTGCTTTGCATTTTCTCTGCAACCACTATTCTTGAAAAAAAGGTCTTGCTGATTTGTTTGAGTAAGTGTTATGCTTTGGATTTAGAACTACTGATTAGATAAAACAGCTCCAGAAGGTGCAGTAAGAATTATTTGGGTTTTTCGTAATGTCCGCAGTGCATCTTCCCTAACGTTGCTTGTGCTTGTCTACACTAAATGTTTACATACATAACTTGTAAAACTCCAGGCAATTTTTTTTCACATGCGAAATAATGTTGTGCCTTCGTCCCCACCGCACTCTAGAATAGAGGGTTGTGCTGTGAACTTTCCACACCTCCTACGTCTGGTTTGTCATGTTTTTATTAGGGTAAACATTTTTAAAAGGGGGGCACTGCAAATATATGTGAAGACCAAGAACTATGACTAGTCTGTGGGAGTTTACCTCGTATTCTTAATTCACAGGGAAACCGCACTCAGTCTCTTCCAGGTGGTGACACAAAACACAAAAATATGTTTGCTACCCCGGTCCACTTATTTGGGAGCGTTGTAAAGTGCTTGTGTTTCCTTGCGGATTGGAACAGAAAAAAAATGACCTGAGCAGGGTAGGGTTGTTGGAATCCAAAAGTGAAAGCGGGCCAGAAACTGAAAATCTTAATACCACATCTGCAAAAATGACCACTGCTCTCCTAAAAATATGTCCATCTAACTTGATTTTGCATTCTGGACAGCATCATGCCTGTTCCATCCATGACGTATGCAATCAGCAACCCGCAGGAATCCCATAAGCACTTCATTGCTTGCTCATAGCTTTTTCATCTAGAAATTAGTATATTAGATTTACAATACTTTTTCTTTCTAATTGTCCACTTATACAAGTAGATTCTAAAGGGAATGGCGGAATTAATTAGCAAGTGTTTGTCTTTGGCCAAAGCATCTTTCAAGTTATCTTTGCAATCCCCAGATCCTTGCAGATGGCATGTGCTTCATTCATTTTAGCACAGGGACACTCTTCGGAGCAGTTGTCACGCTTTACAAGGCCATGTTCATTGATTCACTCAGCAGCATTTGGGTACAGAATGCGGGAATTCTCCATTACCTGCGCCCCATTAACTCCACAGAGAGACCCCAGCACTAGACTTAACCAGTAGCTCCCCTTGAGTTAATGGAGAGTTCGAATGGAATGGGGGATTATCTGCCAGTCTAGATTCACCAGGCACTTTTGGACAGTTTTTTACCTCGATTTTGTGGTGTTTAACGCATATATATACCACCTGCTCTGAGAAGGTAGTAAATAAGTGCAGGGGGCTCTATGCGGCTCACTCTGTGTTGTATGGGAGTACCGGGGTTGGTGAGGCTATGGCCATTGTTGGGGAAGCACGGTTGGAGGTAAAGGAGGGCTCTGAACTGTGACTCTGCTCTTCAAGTATGCCCTTGTCAGTCCACATCAGTCAAACTGGTCGGCAGTTTCGGGTCTGGAAAGAGTTTACCACTTGGAGTTGCTGAAAGCAGTTCCCATCCTGAGATCAAGGCTCTGGGCAACTCATAATGGAGGCCTTTTTTTGCAGGAACCCTGCGTCTCCGTACAATATGTTATTTCAAATTCTTTCCCAGGAACCCCGCTAATTTGCTATTTCACTCTGCACGAGACCTTCCGTGTATTTATTATGAATTAATGAACAAACGCAAGAGTATTCTGATAAAGTGATGGATTCAGCATTTTAGGCACTGAAGAAGGTTAGACTAATTACACCGGCAAGAGAAAAAAAAAGTATGCTCCAGGGCACAAGTATTTACACAGGGTGCACGCCGCCTACCCTGCCAAGAAGAAGCTGGCCCCTCCTGGGAAACGCTGAAAGTGTCTCTGTGCAATTTTCAGACACCAGGACACTTTCAGCAGCACCTGCACCTTATCTGCTTTCGATCCGAGCAACACTGTGAAGGCGGGAGGGGGCTTTCATAATTTATGCTCCAGCTGGGCCCATCACAAAGGCCAAATTTAGGGGGGCTTCAGGCCTCCTTTTGTTGGAGTATCCTGCCTGCACCTACCTGGAGCCTAACATCTGGATGTAAATGCAGTGAGGGGAAACAAAGGCGCACATCTTGTTAGCACTTCACAAGTACTTCAGAGAGGCACACTTTGAATCTGTGCAATCCCTGTACACAAGCGATATGCATGCACTGCTGTAAGAATCTCAGATGTGTTGGTCTGTTCTGGTATTTACACAAAATAACAATTTAAATACCGCTATTTTTTATTTCTATTATAGCGCTACTCATCAAAATGCAGGGTGTCTAAGCGCTCATTAGGACCATGAATGGCAATTCACCAAAATGCCATGGGTAGCGGAAGTGACATCGCACACCATTTGACCTTCAATTTCACACACACGCACATGCTTACACATACACACATTCACACACCCTCTCTCACGTAAACACAAACTCAACCACAAGTTTGCACATCACATACATAAAAAAAAAATTAGACTTACCTCGGCTGCTAGAGAAAGTCATATTCTAGCTAGTTGTACTCCATTTTTTATTACGCTAATAGTGAATGAAGCATTATTGACTAGTATATTAAAACAAGCGAGAGAAAAGTGGAGCCCCAACTGACGTCCATAAGGACGAGCTGCCTCTGTGTTCCTGACACTGAGTTTGCCACCTCTGCGGCCACGGGTCATAAAGGCAGTGCCAGGGGTCACAAGGACCAAACCAGAGGTCGCAGCAGCAGCAAGGATTGGTGTGGCTTGTAGTCACCCCTGCACTGAGATGAGTGCCTTAACCAGAAACATAAGGCAACTTAACATACAGATTTTGTACCACAATATCGCAGTAGAAAACCTCGACTAACCAATATATCGAGACAATATCAACTCTCAAATCATTATCACAGGAATGGGAATGATAGTATTTCCGTGGTGGATATCATGATTACGATACAAACCTAGGTCTATACAGTGATACGCAATCTAAGAGGAGTTTTTATAGAATGCACATTTAACACTAATAGGTTGTATTGGTGATATTGACAGATAATAGATATTTATTGCTACCAGGCTGAATGGTACTTATTATGTCATACTCAGAAGGATGGAAGACTGAGTGGACCAGCTGGAATGAAGACTTCCCACCATGGGTTAACACAAATCCTTGCAGTGGTTGCATTAGTGCACGGAGTCACCAGATCCAGCTAAGAAGACAATCACCATTACCTAGTCATACTGTGCATCCTATGTATCTTGATGAAGCCCTTTCCATCCAAAACTTTATACTGTTTTCTAGTCCAATCTGACTCAATTGACACAAGCCCTCCTGATCTGCAGTGAACAACCACAACAAAAAGAGAAGGAGGAGCCGCCCCACTTAGTATATGGCTCTTATGGTGGAATTGTGTTACTTTGGTGATGCTTAAGAGAAAATGGCCGAACTCAACCAGATTTGAGGTTACATTTTGTCCTCCACAAATGTCTTTGCACATGCATTTAATGACAGTGCCTTACATAGTGCCTGGGCTGAATCTTTACATTCGTTGTGGGCTATATTGCTGATAGTTTCCCTTCACAGGCAACAGGAGACCAAATCAAGATATCACCTCATGTAAACTATGAATCTTACACATCCTATCACTCTAATAAGCCAGTAACTGAGTACATCTACTAACAGGAAATGACTTTGCACCAGCTGCTGGAACATTATGAGGAACAGTCTCTCTGCATGCACTAGTTCTACAATAATGACCATTGAACAACGGTGTTGATGATGTTGCTGGAAGGTCCGGTCTGCCGCTGGTCACGTTCTCTCATTATTTGGAGATTTTTGATCCTTACTAGAAGAGGCTGAATGTGATTTACCTTTATGGGATTATCTATCAGTGTACGGCCCATGCCAGTATTAGTGACAATCCACAATACCAATCTTTATTGAACTCTAAAACTGAATATACTACTCAAAAAGTTCTGAAGGACAAACACAGAAGAAGAATAGAAATAGAAAAGGAGTGAGCAGGGGGCAGAGCTGTAGTCCACATACATATGGTAGATGCGCGTTATGAAGCTCTAATTTATCATTCAGCTTTTTTGCTCTCCAAAACAATTTGGATAGTTTCTTGTACACTGATTACAAGTGGCTCATTAAACTATGATCCTTCCACTAACACCTATTTGAACAGGAATCCTAATTACAAGTGGTGTGATTTTTGTAGCTCCTAGCATCCTTTGATACATTTTGGCAGGACAAACATGCAGGAATTTAACAAGGGGAAAAGGACTGGTATTTACCTGGACATTTGATTTTGATATCTTAAACACCAAGGGGAATATTTACAAGCTCCTCCGCCTCCTTGCGCTGCCCAGCGTAATTTTGTTTTATGGTAAGGTGGGGTCAAGGATGCCTTTTCCCCACACCAGATTTACAATGTGGGGCAATGCAAGCATTGCTCCAGTTTGTAACTCCTTGCTCCACATTATGCCTGCACCAGACATAATGTATGCAAGGGGGGGCGGTCTCTGTTAGGAGGCCCAGAAAAATGGTGCAGTGAAATTTATGTGATTACACTGCGCCATTTTTCCCATAATTTTTATGACACTCTCATTGTTTCCAATGGACCTCCTCACGCATTGCTGGACTAGCATCATAATATTTGGCGCTACTCGACCAATGTGCCACAATGGCGTAAAAAATGTTGATGTTATTGTGCTAACATGCGCAATGGTGCGCCGTATTGTAAAGACAAAATCAACAGTAAATACGGCACTACCATGGTGACGTTAGAGGGTGCAGAGGGGGCACAAGAAAAGTGGCGCATCATAGCCGATGTTGCACTTTCTTGTAAATATGCCCCCAAATTCTCTAAATTATTCCAAAACATATTGCGATGTGCCAAAATTGACTTTGTGTAGAATTTCTTTTGGATGTGATAATTGTGGTATCAGACAGGGCCTACTCACTATCAGAGCCCTTATCGGAGGATTTATCCTATGCATAACATGTATGCTATGGCGATTTTATGTTACAGTAGCACAATCATGACGTATAAGTATGAAGGCTGAATGTGAAACAGATTTTACACCTAACCATGGAGAATACAAGCAAAGGATATTTCAGGAGTATGTGATCATTTAAATGTACTGGTGATATATTTGACACCTCCACGTGTGGCTTGGATAGTAGTTTCAGAGTACTGTGAAATTCTTCACTGTGGTCGTTATCCTTTGCAAACTGAAGACTGGAAGAAGTATTGCAATGATACTTTGCTGGATAGAAAGGTTTCACAAAGATTTTCTGTAGAGGTTAATTAAGCAGTAATGCAACTGTTGCCCTACCTCTGATACTCTCATAGAAGCTCCTTTACTCAGGATGCTAATAGTCTAATGATTGTGTGCAGACAGATGCCCAAATTGTGACTGACAGTGAGAAGTTGTAAAACATACTCTATCACTATGCTGCTGTATAGCAAAGCCAGATGATGACTGGCCTCATCTTGTAGTCAGTTCAGTCATTCATGAAGTTTGTATAAGTGGGTGTGTAGGAAAGTGCCCTCTTTCTTGGCATGGTTACCCCCATTTTCTGCCTGTTACCAGTGTGTTTGACTGTGTTCAATGGGATCCTGCTAACCAGGACCACAGTGATTATGCTCTCTCCCTTCTAACTTCGTAAGTTGAACCATTTTCACCCCAAATTCGGCACACTGGGGCCCCCATTTAAGTCCCTAGTATATGGTACACAGGTACCCAGGGCATTGGGTTACCAGGGGATCCCATTGGGCTGCAGCATGTATTATGCCACACATGGGGAGCCCATGCAAAGTGTTCTGCAGGACTGCCATTGCAGCCTGCGTGAAAGGGTGAATGCACCCCTTTTCACCATAGGTCACTGCACCAGGTCACTATAAGTCACCCCTATGGAAGGCCCTCCTAGCCTAGAGGGCAGGGTGTAAGTTCCTGTGTGTGATGGCAACCCTGCACTAGCAGAGGTGCCCCGCGAACTCCAGCTCCATTTTCCTGGACTTTGTGAGTGCGGGGACGCCATTTTATGTGTGTACTGGACATAGGTCACTACCTATGTCCAGCTACATAATGGTAACTCCGAACCTAGGCATGTGTGGTATCAAACAGGTCGGAATCATACCCCAATACTGTTGCAAGTATTGGAAGTATTATTCCATGCACTCTGGGAGCTCCTTAGAGGACCCCCAGCATTGCTATCACCAGTCTTACAGGGTTTTCCAGGTAGCCCAAGCTGCTGCCACCCCCCATACAGGTTTATGCCCTCCTGCTGCTTGATCTGATCAAGCCCAGGAAGGCAGAACAAAGAATTCATTTGGGAGAGGGAGGTAAGACCCTCTCTCCTTGGAAATAGGGATGACTAGCTTGGGAGGGGTAGCCTCCCCAGGCCACTGGTATGCTTTGAAGGGCACATTTGGTGCCCTCCGTGCATAAACCAGTCCACACCGGTTCAGGGACCCCAGTAGCTGCTCTGGTGCGAAACTGGAAAATGGAAAGAGGAGGGACCATTCCCCTGTCCATCACCACCCCGGGGGTGATGCCCAGAGCTCCTCCAGAGGGTCCCTGGATTCTGCCATCTTGAATCCAAGGTTGGAAGGGACCTCTGGGAGCATCGGAGTGTCCAGGCCAGGCAGGTGGCATCAGAGCCCCCTCCTGATAGGTGGTCACCTGGATAGGTGACCAATCCACCTTTAAGGGCTATTTAGGGTCTCTCTCTTGGGTGGGTCCACAGATTCAGATGCAAGATTCCAGCAGGACTCCTCTGCAACCTCCACTTCGACTTCTAGCCATTGGAACTGCGACTGGACCCTCCAGGAACCAACAATCTGCACCCACGAAGAAGACTCTTTGTGGAACATTGTTTCCACGGCTCCTTCAAGCTTCTGCAACATTTCCCCGGCTGTGCATCCTCTGAGGGAGGCAAGTCTTCAGTCTTCATGAGAAGGAAGAAGGAATCTCCCCTGCAGTGAAGGAGTCACTCCCCTGCATCCGCAGGCACCTACCGCAATGACGACCGGCTGCGTGGATCTCCTCTCATCCTGAGCTGTGTGGATCCCGCATCACGGGTGGTGTTCTGGAGTAGTCCTCTTGGTCCTCTCTGACAGCTTTCTAACTTTGGTGGGCGTAAGCCCTTGCCTTCCCATGAAGGATTGTACCCCCATGCACAGTGCCACTTGCAGCTGCCAAGGCTAGTTTGCATCTCCTCCAAGGGATCATCAGGTGACGTGTAGCTCCAGCCATCAGCACTCCTTCCTGCAACGCACAACCCTCTGTGTGGTCCTCCTGTGGCGTGGGATCCCTTTCTGTAGTGCTGCCTGGGCTCCTTCTGCGACTTCTGTGTCCCCATCCTGTGGGACTCCTGTGGGTGCTGCCTCTGCTCCTGTGGGCTCACTCTGTTGCTGAGGGCCCCCTCTGACTCTCCTCCTGGGTTTAGTCCTCCTGGGCCTTGCTGGTCCCCACCAGCTCCACTTTTTTACTAACCACAAATTTGCCTTTGCCAAGGCTTGTTGGTGCAATTCCTGCACCAACACCCATCTGCAATCTTCACTCCAGCGTGGGAAACCTTCTGCATCCCAATGGAACTCCTCTCCGGCTCCAGGGCTGCAGTGGTGGCCTGATCTTCATCACCGTCGACCAACTCCTGAAAGTACAGCTGGGTGGGTAGTAGCTCCTACTCCTGCTGGACTCCACTGTGATTCTTGGACTTGGTCCCTTCTCTCCACATGACTACACTGCTAGTTTCTTGCAGTCTTGTCTTGGTGTCTTCTTTTCTTCTTTTCCTTCCTTTTTGGTGGTTGGGGGAAATTCCAGTGATTTACTCCTGCTTTCCTGGTCACTGGGGGGTACTGCGTTACTTACCTCTGTGGTTTTCTAGTACTCCCAGCTTCCCTCTACACATTCCACTTACCTAGGTGGGGGTCCTGTGTTCGCAGTCCATTTTTTTAGTATATGGATTGGCTCCCCCTAGGGTCACTATTGGTTATTTACATTTGCACTGTTTTCTAACCTTTTCTATGCCTATTCTGTTTACCAGTATATATAATTAGTGTATCACTTACCTCCTATTGGACGGTTGACCTTCTAGTACTTTGCAGTATTGTGTGACTGTTAGAAATGGGGTTTTTGGTTGGCAGTCAGGTTACCCTCTGTCCAAGCAAGAACCCTCACTCTAGTCAGGGTAAGTCACACACAATCCAAATTATCCTGTGCCCACCCTCTGGTAGCTTGGCACTGAGCAGTCAGGCTTAACTTAGAAGGCAATGTGTAAAGTATTTGTGCAATAAATCATAGAATAACACAATATAGCACCACAAAAATACACCACACAGTGTTTAGAAAAATATATGATATTTATCTGGATAATTGCAGGTCAAAACGAATAAAGATGCAATGTGAAATTGTAGAGATATCACTGATAAGTGATATTAAGGCCCTCATTCTGACCTTGGCGGGCGGCGGAGGCCGCCCGCCAAAGTCCCGCCGTCAGGTTACCGTTCCGCGGTCGAAAGACCGCGGCGGTAATTCTGACTTTCCCGCTGGGCTGGCGGGCGGTCTCGTTCAGACCGCCAGCCAGCCCAGCGGGAAAGAGGCTTCCACGATGAAGCCGGCTCGGAATCGAGCCGGCGGAGTGGAAGCTGTGCGACGGGTGCAGTTGCACCCGTCGCGTATTTCACTGTCTGCGCAGCAGACAGTGAAATACATGTAGGGGCCCTCTTACGGGGGCCCCTGCAATGCCCATGCCAGTGGCATGGGCACTGCAGGGGCCCCCAGGGGCCCCGCGACCCCCCCTACCGCCATCCGGATCTCGGCGGTCCGACCGCCGGGATCTGGATGGCGGTAGGGGGGGTCAGAATCCCCGCGGCGGTGCAGCAAGCTGCGCCGCCGCGGAGGATTCAATGGGGCCGCGGTACACTGGCGGGACCCCGCCAGTGGTGCCGGTCCGACCGCGGCTTTACCGCCGCGGTCGGAATCCCCATTGAAGCACCGCCGGCTTGTCGGCGGTGCTCCCGCGGTCCTCCGCCCTGGCGGTCAAAGACCGCCAGGGTCAGAATGAGGGCCTAAGTGTCTTAAGTCTTTAAAAAGCAAACAAAGTCTATTTCAAGCACAAAGTACCTGGTTTAAAGTGGAAAATCTCTGCAAAGGGCCAAAGAAGAAGAGATACGTGGAAAAATGGTGTGTGCGTCGATTTCTCCCCTGCACACACGGACTTGAGTCGTTATTTTTCACGTGGAGAAGTCGTGCATAGTTTTCCGGCGTGTGGACAGTCTCTTTCTGTGGTTCGCGGGATTACCAGATGTCCCGGGGTCTGTGCGTGGATTCTTCGCCTTGTTTTCTGGCTGCCGTCATTCCGGGAGGCTGTGCATGGAATTTTCGTTCTCACGGCAGGCGTCGCGTCGATTTCCCCTCTGGAAGTCGGGCGGCGTTGTCCTTGTGAGGCCGTGCGTCGAAGTCCCGGTCACCCCAAAGGCGTTGTGACGATCAGCGTCGGTGTGCGGCGATTTTCTCGCCGCGGAGCAAGCTGTGCGTCGGAATTTTCGGCGCACAAAGAGTCCAAATGAAAAAGAGAAGTCTTTTTGGTCCTGAGACTTCAGGGAACAGGAGGCAAGCTCTATCCAAGCCCTTGGAGAGCACTTTTACAGCCAGACAAGAGTTCAGCAAGGCAGCAGGCCAACAGCAAGGCAGGAGTCCTTTGTAGAAAGCAGACAAGTGAGTCCTTTGAGCAGCCAGGCAGTTCTTCATGGCAGGATGTAGTTTCTGGTTCAGGTTTCTTCTCCAGCAAGTGTCTGAGGTGGTAGGGCAAAGGCCCTGTTTTATACCCAAATGTGCCTTTGAAATGGGGGAGACTTCAAAGAGTGGCTTAGAAGTGCACCAAGTCCCCTTTTAGTTCAATCCTGTCTGCAGGGTCCCAGTAGGGGGTGTGGCAGTCCTTTGTGTCAGAGCAGGCCCTCCACCCTCCCAGCCCAGGAAGACCCATTCAAAATGCAGATGTATGCAAGTGAGGCTGAGTACCCTGTGTTTGGGGTGTGTCTGAGTGAATGCACAAGGAGCTGTCAACTAAACCTAGCCAGACGTGGATTGTAAGGCACAGAAAGATTTAAGCGCAGAGAAATGCTCACTTTCTAAAAGTGGGATTTCTAAAATAGTAATATTAAATCCAACTTCACCAGTCAGCAGGATTTTGTATTACCATTCTGGCCATACTAAATATGACCTTCCTACTCCCTTCAGATCAGCAGCTGCCACTTCAACAATGTGTGAGTGCAGCCCCAATGTTAGCCTATGAAGGGAGCAGGACTCACAGTAGTGTAAAAACGAATTTAGGAGTTTTACACTACCAGGACATGTAACTACACAGGTACATGTCCTGCCTTTTACCCACACAGCACCCTGCTCTAGGGGTTACCTACGGCACACATTAGAGGTGACTTATGTGTAGAAAAAGGGGAGCTTGAGGCTTGGCAAGTACTTTTAAATGCCAAGTCGAAGTGGCAGTGAAACTGCACACACAGGCCTTGCAATGGCAGGCCTGGGACAAGGTAAAGGGGGTACTTGAGTGGGTGGCACAACCAGTGCTGCAGGCCCACTAGTAGCTTTGAATCTACAGGCCCTAGGCACATACAGTGCACATTACTAGGGACTTATAAGTATATTAAATAGTCCAATTGGGTATGATCCAAGGTTACCATGTTTAAAGGGAGAGAGCATATGCACTTTAGCACTGGTTAGCAGTGGTAAAGTGCGCAGAGTCTAAGAGCCAGCAAAACAGAATCTAAAAAGTGGAGGGAGGCAGGCAAAAAGTTAGGGCTGACCACCGTAAAGCATGTCAGGTCTAACAGTGACAATGACCTTTATTTTTGTACAATTCAGTGTTATTTTTCATGTGCGTAAGTGATGTGTGACTACAGTGGTTTTGCATGAGCTTTGCATGTCTCCTAGACATGCCTTGGCTGCTCATCCACAGCTACCTCTAGAGAGCCTGGCTTCTAGACACTACTTACACTTCACTGATAGGGGATACCTGGTATAAGGTGTAAGTACCTTAGGTACACACCACACACCAGACCAGCTTTCTACAGGGCGTCACAGTGACATACAGAAAAAAGGGAAGGATGGAATGCTTGAAATAATCTCAGCCAGTGGTAATTACTCTGGGTGCATCTCAGGTGCATCCCAATCCACCTTTATTTTGCACATCATGTCACCTCAGTTTGTACCCAGCCCTGTGCATATCAGTCTTGACCCTGCTCCAATGGGTACAGTCCAGCCTGGACTGGTAGGCTAGGTGCTCCTTAAAATGCAACACAAGCAACCCAAGACCAAATTAGCCCTTATTCCCCATTCCAAGGAGGACCAGGCCTGGCAGGATTGAACCCACTAGAGCAGGGTCAAGACTGATTTGTATATGCCTGGGTCCAAACCCAGGTGGTATGGTGTCCAAAATAACAATGCACTTGAATGCAGCCCAAGTAATTGCCAATGGCTGAGATTAAATAAAGCATTCCATCCATCATTTTTTGTATACTTTTCTTTATATGAGTGGGGGTTGCTGTCCATGCAAAGATGCCACACCTGTGGACTCAGCAGCCATTAAAGGCTGGAATCCCTGATCTATGACCCTAGCTCCCTATTAGACTACAATGAACTCTTCCAAACAAATAGAGCTAAAGCGCAGGCGAGCAACTAGTTGATCCAACTCCACAGAGGACAGGATGACCACTTGAAGCTTCAAGTGATGGCCTCCTTCACTGGCAGAGCTGTTCTCTAGCGTGTGGCACCACCCACACAGACAAACTCCCACTGTGTCAATAGGTACAACAAACAGTTAACAATCGTCAGACTCTTCAAATTTTCATTTTTGGAGCTGTCAGCTAGAGCCTTGTTTTGACACTCAGCACCTGCTGTCCTGGATGCACACCAAAGACCTCAGTTGCAATAGTGCAGCAGAAGGTGTGTGCAAACCAGTCAGAGAGCTGCCTGGGGTGACTGCTACTGATCCATGAACTTAGATTTTTTCACCATTTGCATAATACATAATGTATTCTTCAAACCAGCCAACCTAGAAAACTGTTTCACTATATGAAGTGCGGTGCGGAGCTTGTAAGAGGAAAGTTCTTTCAGCTCATTACTGCCTACACAGCCCTCTAAGGGATGTGACAGTGGAGAAGGGATGAAACTTAACACCGTAATGAACTATGAAGCCTCTCTCTATCCTATTAATATACAAGAAACAAAGGGCCAGATGTAACAAAAAAGGCATTTGCGATTCGGAAATAGCGATTTTCAAGAAATCGCTATTTCTGATTTGCAAAATGCAATGAATCATATTTGCGATTCGGTAATAGCGATTTCTTAAAAATCGCAAATGCTATTACCGAATCACAAATTGCAATACAGACCCCATTCGCACCTATGGGCCTGTAGGCCCATATTTGCAAATTTTTTGCATTTCCCAAATTGCGAATTCCTAACTGGAATTCGCAATTTAGGAAATGCAAAACCCCAGGGTGATGGGGGCCTAAGGCCCCCTCTGCTGCACCCCAAAAAAATATTTCAGGACATGTATGGTACAACATGCCAAAGGCGCATGTGTGCGTTACATGTCAATTATAAAAATGCATTTTTAATGCATTTTTAAAATTTGCACATAGTTACCATGGTGGTAGTAGCGATTCCTTAATGCCCAATTCGCATTAAGGAATTGCTTGTTACATGTTGTTAGAAATGGGGTTTCTGGTTGGCTAGGGTATGCAGCTCAGCCAGGCAGAACCTACCCACTCTAGTCAGGGCTAGGGAGTTACACGTCCAAGATAACCCCTGCTCACCCCCTTGGTAGCTTGGCACGAGCAGTCAGGCTTAACCCGGAGGCAATGTGTAAAGCGTTTGCACAACACACACAACACACGTGACGCAAAATGTACACCACAAAGTAAACACAACACTGAGGGGCATATTTATACTCCGTTTGCGCCGGAATTGCGTCGTTTTTTTTAACGCAATTCCGACGCAAAACTAACTTCATATTTATACTTTGGCGTTAGACGCGTCTAGCGCCAAAGTCCATGGAGTTAGCGTCATTTTTTAGCGTGGACACCTACTTTGCGTTAATTATATGCAAGGTAGGCGTTCCCGTCTAAAAAATCGACTCCGAGGCATGTGCGTCGGATTTATACTCCCGGGCAAAATTCACGCCCGGGAGTGGGCGGGTCAAAAAAAATGACGTACGGCCACTTTTGCGCCGTTTTTTAGCGCCTGCAAAAGGCAGGAGTTAAGGGGCATATTTATACTCCGTTTGCGCCGGAATTGCGTAGTTTTTTTTACGCAATTCCGATGCAAAACTAACTCCATATTTATACTTTGGCATTAGACGTGTCTAGCGCCAAAGTCCATGGAGTTAGCGTCATTTGTTAGCGTGGACACCTACTTTGTGTTAATTATATGCAAGGTAGGCGTTCCCGTCTAAAAAATCGACTCCGAGGCATGTGCGTCGGATTTATACTCCCGGGCAAAATTCACGCCCGGGAGTGGGCGGGTCAAAAAAAATGACGTACGGCCGCTTTTGCGCCGTTTTTTAGCACCTGCAAAAGGCAGGAGTTAAGGGGCATATTTATACTCCGTTTGCACTGGAATTGCGTCGTTTTTGTTACGCAATTCCGACGCAAAACTAACTCCATATTTATACTTTGGTGTTAGACGTGTCTAGCGCCAAAGTCCATGGAGTTAGCGTCATTTTTTAGCGTGGACACCTACTTTGCGTTAATTATATGCAAGGTAGGCGTTCCCGTCTAAAAAATCGACTCCGAGGCATGTGCGTCGGATTTATACTCCCGGGCAAAATTCACGCCCGGGAGTGGGCGGGTCAAAAAAAATGACGTACGGCCGCTTTTGCGCCGTTTTTTAGCGCCTGCAAAAGGCAGGCGTTAAGGGACCTGTGGGCTCTGAAGGAGCCCAGAGGTGCCCTCCCATGCCCCCAGGGACATCCCCCTGTCACCCTTGCCCGCCCCAGGAGGACACCCAAGGCTGGAGGGACCCATCCCAGGGACATTAAAGTAAGTTCAGGTAAGTGTTTTTTTTGTTTTTTTTTGTGGCATAGGGGGGCCTGATTTGTGCCCCCCTACATGCCACTATGCCCAATGACCATGCCCAGGGGACAGAAGTCCCCTGGGCATGGCCATTGGGCAAGGGGGCATGACTCCTGTCTTTGCTAAGACAGGAGTCATTTCTATGGGGGTTGGGAGTGAAAAAAAATGGCGCAAATCGGGTTGAGGCGAAAAAATTGCCTCAACCTGACTTGCCCCATTTCTTGACGCCCAAGCCCCATATCCCCCTACGCCGGCGCTGCCTGGTGTACGTCGTTTTTTTTAACGCACACCAGACGGCGCCGGCGTCTAACGCCGGCTAACGTCATTCGATAAATACGGCGCCCGCATGGCGCTTCAGAATGGCGTTAGCCGGCGCTAATTTTTTTGACGCAAAACTGCGTTAGCGCAGTTTTGCGTCAAAAAGTATAAATATGGGCCTGAGCTATGTAAAAATAATCTGTATTGCACAAAACATCATTAGACCAACATTACACGTGAATAATACCCTGCTACCTTAGCAGTTGTCAGAATGTTACACAAGTTACTAATACTCTGCAGGAATATGCAGTTGTCACATTAGAACACGTAAGTACTCAGGATTCTGCAACATAAGCAGTAGTCAGCAATTATAGTAAAATATATATATGTACTTGTCATGAACAATTCCTAAATACCCCTAAAAGGAACATTAGAGATTATACCACAAGTCATATAAATACATATCAGTTAGACATGCCCATAAAAGGAACATATGTAGAAACCGTAAACAGGTAGGAAATGGACAACATCCACAAGTCTGTATTAGGCTACTAGAGCCTAGATTTCCTAAAGAGTACCTGTTTTCTGGCTGGAGAGGCACTTCCAGTGCCTAATGACGAACACGGGGGCCCCCGGCGCTCCTGTGCGCAAAACGGGGGCCTACCTTGTGGTGGGGGCCTGCCTCGGCCTCCTCACACCCTGTCCGTGGGGTGGGGCCCGGGCGTAGCCCAGCAACAATTGCAGGGTAAAAGCGGGAAGGGACCTCCGGTGAGGTCTCGCTTCCTGATTCCGGCTGAAGTACAGAAAAAAAATGCCGGCGTGAAGAAAAGCTGCCCA
This sequence comes from Pleurodeles waltl, assembly GCF_031143425.1. NCBI lineage: Eukaryota > Metazoa > Chordata > Amphibia > Caudata > Salamandridae > Pleurodeles > Pleurodeles waltl. The sequence goes on from NC_090444.1 coordinate 1,749,511,252, forward strand.
AACACAGGAGCGTCCTGCTCCTTGGGCAGAGACCGGAGAAGAGGCGCTCCCCACGCCTTCCCCGCGTCCTGCTGGATGATCCTGGTGAGCTCGGACCCCTCTGGGGGCCCGAGGATACACTTGCTCGCACCCAGAGCAGTGCGCGAGTGTTTGGAAGCTGTTCCCAGCCGCCGGAACGCTTCCACAGAAAGAGGAGGCGGCTGGTGCCCCGGGGGCGCTCCTGGGAGTGGACCGTGCCCCGGGGGCGCTGTTAGGAGCACGCCTGCTCCAGTTGGTGTATCTTCATGCCCCGGGAGCACTTGGAATAGCGTGGACCTCACGCTAATGAGAGCCCAGCAACCAGGGCTGCGGCGGTGATTCGGGGGACAAAAATAAAGCGTGTTTGCGACCCGGGCTGCGGCGGTGCCCTTGGGCAGAAGCAAACCGCTTTTCAGAGCGCTGGGGCAAAGTTAAGAGCCCGGGCTGCGGCGGTGATCTTTCTGCAGGATTTCAGCAAGAGCGCTTTTCCCAAGCGCTGCAAACCAAGCTGTAGAGATCGTGGCAGGGGTCAGGGGCCACAGCACCCTGCCTCTGGGAACAATAAGGCAAGAGAAAGCACAGGGCTGGTGGGCCCAGCTACAGGCCAGCACAAGGGGTGCAGATGGTGGCAGTTACTTCTAGTGACCAGGCAGGTCACAGGTCAGCACAACAGCAGCAGTCCAAGGTGGTTTCCTGGTGAGTCCATGCATTAGCGTTCTGTGTCCAGTTTCAAGTTGCAAGAGTGTTCACCTTGTGGAGAAAATTCCCCTGTACTTATACTAGGGTTACAGTGTGGTAGGGAGAGGAGGTTCCAGACAGTTACAACTGGTTCTGGGAGTGCCCCCACTCTCCTTTCAGCACAGGCTCCAAACATCAGTGGGGGGTTAACGACCATATTGTGTGAGGCCATGGCACAGTCTTTACAAATGCAGGTGCAGCCCAGAAAGGCTTTACAATATGTAGATGCACCTCTGTGTCACCTCCACCCTCCCTGTGTTCAGGCTGTCTGAGAAGTATGCACAAAGCCCCAACTGTCAGTCTGCCCAGACGTGGATTGGAGACAAGCTGCAAACCCCCAAAGTCATAAGCACAGATAAATGTGCACTTTCTAGAAGTGGCATTTCTGTGATAGTAATAAAAAATACACCTACACCAGTAAGCAGCATTTCTCACCACTATCACAACCATACCAAACATGCCTACGCTACCCCTCATAAATCAGACAATACCCCTTGCACATAAGGCAGGGCATTTCCAATGCAATCCTATGAGGACAGCAGTGAGACACCAAGTTGGGCTGTTTGTCATTACCAGGACAGGCCACGCAACATGGCACATGTCTGCCTTCTACATACATGGCACCTTGCCCAAAGGGCTAGCTAGGGCGTACCTTAGGGGTGACTTACATGTAGTAAAAGGGGAGTTCTGGGCCTGGCAAGTAAATTTAGATGCCAGGTCCCTGTGGCAGGAAACTGCGCACACAGGCCCTGCGCTAGCAGGCCTTAGATAGGTTTGACAAGCTACTTCAGTGGGTGGCGCAAGCAGCGCTGCAGGCCCACTAGTAGCATTTAATTTACAGGCCCTGGGTATAGGGATACCACTTTACAAGGGACTTATAGGTAAATTAAATATGCCAATCAGGTATAATCCAATCATACCAAATTTGTAAGAGAGAGCACATGCACTTTAGCACTGGTTAGCAGTGAAAAAGTGCTCAGAGTCAAAACGTCAGCCAACAAAGGTCAGAAAAATAAGGGCGCAAAAAGCAAAAAGTCTGGGGAATGACCCTGTAAAAGGGACAGGTCCAACACATGTGGTTTAGAAATTGCAAATAAGGATTCCTTATTTGTGATTTCTTATTTAGAAAATCGCAATTTGCGGTTCTCTAAACAGGCTCGCAAATTTCAGGAATCGCTATTTTAGCGATTCCTTAAATTTGCATTGCGAATGTCTTTCATAAATACTGAAAGGCATTTTTGCATTCGCAAATGGGCATTCGCACCGTTTGCAAATGCAAAAAGGTTTGATACATCTGGCCCAAAGGCTTCTGAAGCCACCTGAGGAAATGTGTACAATGTGTAATGTATGTAACCCAGCAGAGCCTTCAACACCCAACCTGGAAAACTACTTCATGTGGAGGGTTCCAGCTGACTGTGTGGTATCCGCTTCTCAGAAAGTGACCGTATGAGGAGAACAGATAGGGTGACACACCGGAGCGCTGTGTGAGTAGGCAAGTTTGTATGCTCCTTAAACTTGCAATAAGTACTGCAGCCTAATCAAAGAACTCAGGTTCATATTAGAATACACAGCTCCTTTATTGGCCCTTTCAAAGACACTACATTTACCGACAGTGGGAATAATGAGATGTGATGCTTTATGGTTTATCAGAAAAGGACAGCCAAGTTGGCAGTCAGGAGGAAGGACCAACCACAAGATAAAAAAACAGAATTGCATCATATTGTCTGGGAGAAAATTTAATAATGTCTGTCTGCTATAGGACAGTAATTGGATTTCTGGGACAGGGATAGAACCAGAACATTTCTAGTTCATTAAAAGTACTGCACTTCTTCAATGTTACTTACTACACAGATTGACTGCAGGAGAAGTGTAAAGTCGGTCATGGAGTCAGTAGATCACTGAATGCGTCAAACAAAACTTTCAATAAAACAAGCCTGCAGAGAGAAAACAACTTTTTTCTTTTTTAGATTGTTAGAGTTGCTTCTTTCATTAAACTATAGCAGTTGCCATGACTGGTCATTCCTTCATCTATAGGGGTCTTGCAGACACGCAATCTAGCCAAAATGTATGTCTCGTAGTAGAAAAAGAGCCAAATGGACAAAGCAGCAGGACTTAGTAGAAAGCAGGTCATATCAGAAAAAGCAGCATTAGGGGCAAACAGGAGGCAGCACTGGTGGACAGGGGAAAGTAGGAGAAGTGGGGCAATGTCAAGGGACATAAATGCTGTAAGCTTGGCGATAGAGCATGGACAAGCAAGGAGACAAGGTTACAAAATGGGTTCAGCATCTATCTGTAAAACATACAACAGTATTTCCCACCAATTAGTTATTTGTGTTTACTGTAAATAATGAGGTCTATGTTCTTTAATAAACTATATTGATTGTTCCACTACGGTCAACTTACAGTTGTAATATGCTAGAAATGGGGTCTCTAGTTGGCGAGTAGGGACCACCACTCTAGTCAGGGTAAGTCAGATACACTCCCTAAATTAACATGTGCTCACCCTTTGGTAGCTGGGCACAGAGCAGCCAGGCTTAACTGAAGAGGCAATGTGTGAAGTGTTTGTGCAACACTTAATACAGTAAAAACAGTGAAAACTCTAAACACAAATAAGTCACACCAAGTTAGAAAAATAGATCTTAGTTTATTGAACAAAACAAGACCAAAATGACACAAATCAATAATTAGAAGTCGAGATATGACTTTTTAAAGAGTATCTGCAACTGTAGGGCTTAGAAACTTAAATCGCCAACCAAGGCTTTCTGCTTGCGCTAGAACTGAGTAAATCCAAAGTTCAGGCCGACTGTGATGGAGCGCAGGCCGGCTATGAGGATCAACTTTGTCCAGCTGAACGAGTACCTTGTATGGAGGGTTGAGTGCACCTCGAAGACTTAATGCAAGAAGTAGGAGGGCAGAAGTGAAGGTGATGCATCGGTTCCGAGCAGCGCAGTCAGGGATTTGTTGTCAAGACTGTTGAAAATGGCCCTTTCTTTGGGGTCATCCCCAGACTATTTGCCTTCCTCCTCCTCTTTTTTTCACCTTGTTTCTGTTGGCTATAGGACTCTAGGCATGTTACCAATGCTATCCAGTGATAAAGTGCATGTGCTCTGTGTCTAAAACATGGGAACATTGGCTTCTCCATGATTGGCATATTTGGTTTACTAGTAAGTCCCTAGTAAAGCGCACTATGTGTGCCCAGGGCCTGTAAGTCAAATGCTGCTAGTGGGCCTGCAGCACTGGTTGTGCCACCCACTATGGAAGCCTTTCAAACATGACTTGGGCCTGCCATTGCAGAGCCTGTGGATGCAGTTGTAAAGTGCCATGTCTCACTGGCAAGTAAGTTAATCCATTTACCAGGCCCAAAACCTCCTTTTTAATGCCTGTGAGACAGGTAGGCCCCGAACAGCTCCAAGGGCAAGGTGCAGTGTACTTAAAATGTTGGGCATGCACTTTTAAGTTTTACATGCCCAAGTAGTGAAAATAGTTTTTCACTACTGCAAGGCATATTTTTCTATTTCTCCCATAGGTTAATATTGGTATTGCCTTATTTCGTTTTATAAGTGTAATTTCCAATTGGGAGCAGACATCTATTTTGAGTTTGGTGTCTCTGAATTTAAAATCCCAACTGATGATGAAGTTGGATTTTACGTTGCAAGTCTGAAAATGCCACTTTTAGAAAGTTAGCGTATTCGTACTTTAACTATTCTGTGCCTCTGCCTGTCTCTAAATACACATCTGGGTGGGTGACAGCTGGCTCTTGTTAATTTCCTTCAGACAGCCACACACAAAGGAAACTGGGGTGTGCCATTTACACCCTGAAGGCCCAGATGTAAGTGTGAACTGCCTCTTCCTCTACCTGCCCACGACGACTATCAGTTTGCAGATGAATGCAGATATATCTCCTGTCACAACCTGCCCTTCCTGTTTGTGGCTGTCTGGAGAGAATGCAGAAATGTAGCTGTCACCTAAAACCAGACGTTTATTCAGAGAGAGGCTTAGGCACAGAATGGTTAAAGTAAGAAAATGTCAACGTTCTAAAAAGTCATGTTTAAAGGACTACAGAAGTCGATGGCGCAATCAGTGCTGCAGGCCCACCAGTAGCATTTAGTTTACAGGCCCGGGGCACATGCAGTGCACTATACTAGGGACTTATAAGTAAATTAAATATGCCTATTGCAGATAGACCAATGTTACCCTGTTTTAGGGAAAGAGCACATACATGCACTTTAGCACTGGTCAGTAGTCTTAAAGTGCCCAGAGTTCTAAAGCCAACAAAAATTAATTCAACGAAAAGGGAAGGAGGAAGCAAAATGTTTGGGGATGACCCTGCAGAAAGGGCCAGGTCCAACATAATCCATAAAAGACATACTCCCAGGTAATGATGATGGAGTAAACCAGTGAGTGGGTGAACGAATAGTAAGCCAATGAGAAAACTCACAGTAATGATAATGCCCTGAGTAAACCAACAAGAGAGGTGACAGTTGTGATAATACCCTGAGTCAAGCTGTGAAGGAGCACATACAGTGTACCGATAAAAGTCCTATGTAAACCAGTGAGAGAGCTCACAGTAATAATAATGCCTGAGTAAACCAGTGAGAGATGTCACCGTAATAATAATAGAATGAACAAGCCTGCGAGAGAGCTCACAGTAATAACAATGCACTGGAGACATCTTTGTGTAAACTGATGGTCAAGGGCTTCAATCCTGGCTACTCCACGCAGACTCTTATGCACTACAGGGAAATAGAACAAGTGTCATTGTGGTTCTCAAAAACACATCACCTAGCAGAGACAATTCATCCAGTAGGCTCACGCAATGTACTATTTGTTATCTATTACCTTATGCCACTATGCATCACTATTCATCATTCATCCATATGTTTCTGCCAACCCCCAGCTTCCTTGTTAATCTAAGCTCTTCAACTCCTGCATCCGTTCTCAGGCCAGGGACGAAAGAGAACAGGGAATGATCTGAAATGAGCTCTTACAGGAGTCTGATGGAGGGGGTGTACCATCATGGTGATGAAGGCAGTTCAACTCAAACAATGTCCATCAGCAGTGCTCTGTTAAAGCACATTAAATGATCCAACACTCAATGAAACCTGCCAAGAGACAGCACTCTTCTCACAATATGAACAGATCATAAAGCATGTCTTAGGAGTGTACGCATGGGGACGTATTTATAAAAAATATGTGCACTATGGAGTCTCTTGGGAGTATTGGGTTTCAAACAAATTCTTGTCTCCTTTACCTAAGAGCAAAAAATGTGTCTGCAGAACCTATTACAAAGTCACACAAGCTTCTGCCCACACAGGAAAGCGGCTCTTCATTGATATGCTCTTATTAGCAAAGTGTGTGTAAACTGTGGAGTTAAGCTTAATAATTCCCGCACAGCTTACGTTCCCATGTGCTCAGGGGTGACTCCTCCACTATGGCAGAGGAGTTTCACCCCTGCCCCCCCTCCCCAGCCAGCAGCAGCAGCTGCAAAACTTTTACAGTAAAAACATAATAAACTATGTTTATTATGTTTTACTGCACAAGGGGCGGGGTCACAGGCCTGACAGGGACAGAGGGGGAGTGCACAGCACTTCCCCTCAGTGCGCATGTATGTCTGGCCGGGTGTCTTGGGCCGGCCAAACATACATGCACACTAGGCTCTCTCCAACCTGGAAACGCAGTGCTGGACTAGAGAGAGAGCAGGCAGAGGCTCCCACTCTGCCTCGGAGCACCCAGCCAGGGTGCTCCATCCAATCCTAATGCTGCTTTCATGCTGCTGGCAGCATGAAAGCAGCTTTAGGATTGGACGCTGGGAAGGCTGGGAGCCTGAGCCTGTGCCTGTAGCTGAGGAGCAGTGTGGTGGTGACGCGGCGTGACGAAACAGGTATGTTTTTTTTTTTAGGGGCTTTTTTGGCTCGCCCCCGCCATGCGACGCGCTCCCCTTCTCCCTCTCATAAGCCGCAACTGCATGTGCTTAAATACTAAGGGGCATATTTACAAGAAAGTGGCACATCATAAATGATGCCTACCTACCAGCACCTAACAACACCATGGTTGCGTCGTATTTACAATACTGTGCACCATGGCGATCAATAACATAATAGTGTCAAAATTGTTGATGCTATTGTGGCGCTTTGCTACACTATCATCAAAAATGATGACGCCAGTGCAGCAAAGCACAGGGAGGCCCATTGAATATAATAGGTGTGTCAATTTTAACACCTGCTTTGAGTAGGCGTTAAAAATGATGGAAAAAATGGTGCAGTGAAATTTACAACATTTCACTGCGCCATTTTTTCGGGCCTCTCTGCGCCGGAACGCACCCTCCTTTGCATACATTGTGCCTGGCGCAGGGATAATGTGGCACAAGGGTTTACAAAGTGGCACAATGCAAGCATTGCACCACTTTGTAAATATGGCACAGCAGAAAAGCGACCTTAGCGCCACCTTAGGATCAACAAAATGATGCTATGGAGGAGCTAAGGTGGGCTTGTAAATATGCCCCTGAAAACGTCCAGGGGAGACAGGCCTTTTGTTCCACCGGGAATTTCCCCAGTGGGCTGGGGTCGTTCTGAAAGCCCATGGCTACCTCTGGTGCCCCTGTGACTTTCTACAGCTCCCCTGGGTGAATTGCAGAGGGCACGGGGAGGTTTCAAGAGACAAATAAAAGAGAATAAAGAAGGGGGGAGGTAGAGAGAAAGCGAGCAGACAGGGAGAAGAGAGAGATAATGGATGGATTCTTGCCAGGCGCATCCCCAGCATCAAAAGATCAAAACTTACCCATCTCAGGCAGTAATCTATCTAAACATGGCTGGTGCACTAGGCAGTGTATAATTAAGCATACTTGTCATTTTTTAGGGTGTAAACAGCTCTTAATGCCCTTCCATGAGTGTGTATAAAGATGTTAACTGTCGGCCTCACACTTACGTGCCTTGCAGAAAGAAGAAGATGCATTATGAGGCGAAAGGGCTATTATCCGCAGCTAATGCCCGGCATCATGAGCCGTCTCTACCATCCCCTCCCCTACGTGTAGACAAACAAGCCAGCCACTTTCAACTTCTCTATGTTTTGGGGTGAGACTTCATTACAATGCGCATAAGTAATATCTATAGCTAGCACTCTAAGAAATCTGGTCGGCGGCTGACCCAACCAGATATATATATATATATATATATATATATATATATATATATATAGATATAGATAGATATAGATAGATATAAATAAATAGACACACACCAAACGTTCACAAATTAACCAGTGCAGACGAGTAGGTACAGACAGATCAATCTCTCTCTCTCTCTCTCTCTCTCTATATATATATATATAGATATATATATAGATATAGACACACACCAAACGTACACAAATTAACCAGTGCAGACGAGTAGGTAGCGACAGATCTCTCTCTCTCTCTCTCTCTATATATATATATATATATAGATATAAATATAGATATATATAGATAGAAATAGACACACACCAAACGTATACAAATTAACCAGTGCAGACGAGTAGGTAGAGACAGATCTGAAACTAATCAGTGCGCCTTCCATTCAATGAAAAAAAGTAAATGGGAAAATAAACGTGAATTTTTAAAAAAGTTCTAATTGCTGGCAAAAAGTTTGTTCCTCGAAAACTTCTAAGTTCTAACCGGATTTGAATCATTCTGACAACTGGATTCCAGTGGTTATCTTTTCTAGGCACGGATATGTCTAATATAAATAAAGTCCTACTAATTTAAATTAAATCACATTTAGTTAGAAATCGCTGTCAAAATATGATTTAATTAGGTCATATAAGTTAGGGAGTTGGCCTCGGCTTCATTACACAGTTTGGAATCATTACCTTTGCAACTAATTTTATTAACAGAGTAAAAAAAAAGATTTTTGCAGCGCCTTTCTGCATGAGTCTGAATTGTAATGTAATTTAGCCTAGGACGAAAATAAAATTCCCTGATTGTCTATCCCTTAGGACTTAATTAGCTCAGTGCTCAGTGTTGTAATGGGGAACAGGATGATGTGGGAAAGAGAAGTTCTTGTGAAGCTCAGTAACTGTCCACTTCCACCTCTGGTACATAATGAGATGTCACCAGCGGTGACACTGATGAGACGCAGGAGAACATGCTGATATGGAAGGAAGAGCTTGTTCCGCACTGTGCTAATGGGAAGGTTTGGGCAGCGTTGGGTTTCTCCTCAACCTATTACGGCTCCTGAGGTTTTAGACTGATATCCTAGCTCACCGGAGCAAACATACGCATCTGGCCTATAGGTTGCTCTACCACTGATTATATCCCGAATGTCCACGCGGTATGTTCAGCTACAAGCGGTAGAGTTTTTATCATAGGGTAGGTGCCACCTTTACTCAAGACGCGTTAGCATATCCTAACCATAGTGTGTCCACCGGCAGCCTAGCCCTCAGGGGATCTTATTAAGAAACTCAGGTCTGACAAAAAAAGAATATTAACAGTACATTAAAATGAAGCCATGAGAACTGGGCTATGCCTAGTAGTGATTACAAAACACGGCTCTGTTAGCAGCAATGAAGATTAAATATAGGGTTGTCAGTACACTTTCAGATAAACAAATCATTTTATGCACAGTTAGAACCTTTCAGCCACACTCAACTAAGGACACTACATGGGAAGTACTCAGTTTTGCTTGGAAAAGAATTCACGATTTTATGTTCAATTGCAGAATTTCATAGTCACTGTTTTTTTTGTTCAATGGTGGAAAAAGAGAATAATATCTAGTATACGAACAGAAGCAGAACCTGGGGAGTTTTCCACTAATAGGTAACTGCATGCATTATTTTGTGATTAATGCAGTTTAGGAATGCAAATTTAAAGACGCAGAAATAAATACAAAATACAAATATAAAAACATGAATCGTCTCACTGTCATTTCAGCTAACGGATTATACGAAACAAAATTTTAATGTTTCACACGCTTGAAAAAAAGACCTTTTTAATACACCAGAAAAATCATTAAAACTGTCCCACCCCGTAGGATATTTTTCGATACTGGCCTCAATGTTGAACATTTTTTCAAGACTAAAAACGTTAACAACCAAGTAACAGCCAGGTGACCACACATGGCATGTAAAAGTGGAGGTGCTATCATGATTTTTATTTTCTTATTTGACAGCATCTAATTTGATTTATTACAGGTTTTCAACTGAACGACACTTGACACTTTCCTTTTTGACTTTGTGCTTGTTCATCAGTCAATTTTCTTATTCTTACAGAGCACCTGAGTTCGACGAGGTTATTTAAAATGACATAAAATAACATTGTTAATTACACTCTGCTCTTATTGTGATAGAAGTTTTGTTTGTGATCCCTTCTCTGGGATGTTGATTTTTCAGTTTGTGTTTTGCAACCCTTATGAAAACTTAACAATTTATGAAAACAACATAGTAGATGTTTTGCACATGTATGTGTCCTGATTTTCTATTGCACAAAAAGTCAAGATTGGTTAGTGCCTGCATCTTTTCTCATCATGATGGGAAAGCCCATCGGTTAGATGAAGAGTCTGCTTAGTTGGGTCTTTGAGGGGTACTGAATGCCTGTCAGTGATACTGGTGACCTCTTGTGATACTCCTGTAAATACTCTACATTTTCCACTTGCTTATTCTTCTCATGCTTTCATGTCTGCAATCACATCACACGTGGATTCCAGCTCTAAAGGAAAACTGTGCCTGACTGTGCATGCTGAGAGGTCCACAAAGACTTTTTTAAACATGTAGGGCCAGATGTATCATGCATTTTTATGATCACATATGGCCGATCGGGCCGTTTGCGATAGCAAAAAGGCATTTTGGTATGTATGAATCCCATTTAGCGATTCAGTAACTTGTTACCGAATCGCAAATTGGAATTGCGACTACATAACGATTCGGTATTAGGAAGGGGCGTGTCAAGGGCGTCCCTTCTTAATACCGAATCACAGAGGTGTGTAGGAATGCTTTGTGACTGAAATGCGGTCGCTTAATGTTGGACTTTTTGCCTTACGCAGGGTCATCCCCAGTCTTTTTGCCTCCTTCCTCCTGGTTTTTCTGACCTCTCGCTGTTGGCTCTAGGACTCTGAGCACTTTATCGCTGCTGACCAGTGCTAAAGTGCAGGTGCTCTCCCATCTAAAGTTGGTATGATTGGCTTATACCTAATTGGCATATTTAGTTTACCTATAAGTCCCTTGTACAGTGGTATCTCTATACCCAGGGCCTGTAAATTAAATGCTACTAGTGGGCCTGCAGCGCTGCTTGCGCCGCCCACTGAAGTAGCCTGTCAAACCTATCTAAGGCCTGCTAGCGCAGGGCCTGTGTGCGCAGTTTCTGCCACAGGGACCTGGCATGTAAACTTACTTGCCAGGCCCAGAACTCCCCTTTTACTACATGTAAGTAACCCCTAAGGTACGCCCTAGCTAGCCCTATGGGCAGGGTGCCATGTATGTAGAAAGGCAGGACATGTGCCAAGTTGCGTGGCCTGTCCTGGTAGTGACAAACAGCCTAACTGGTGTCTCACTGCTGTGAGTGCTGCCTTCTCATAGGATTGCATTAGAAATGCCCTGCCTTATGTGCAAGGGGTATTGTCTGATTTATGAGGGGTAGCATAGGCGTGCTTAGTATGGTTGTGATGGTGATAATAAATGCTGCTTACTGGTGTAGGTGTATTTTTTATTACTATCACAGAAATGCAGCTTCTAGAAAGTGCGCATTTATCTGTGCTTATGATTCTGGTGTTTTGCAGCTTGACTCCAATCCACGTCTGGGCAGACTGACAGATGGGGCTTTGTGCATACTTTTCAGACAGCCTGTACACAGGGAGGGTGGAGGTGTCACTGAGGTGCATCTACATACTGAATAGTCTTCCTGGGCTGAGAGAAGGGAGAGGCGGGGCACACCTGCATTTGTAAAGACTGTGCCCTGACCTCGCACAATAGGGTCGTTAACCCCCCACTGATGTTTGGAGCCTGTGCTGAAAGGAGAGAGGGGGCACTCCCAGAACCAGTTGTAACTGGCTGGAACCTCTTCTCCCTACCATTGTAAAACACTGTAAGAACTGACTATAAGTACAGGGGAATTTTCCCCACAATTTGAACACGCTTGGAAATTAAACCTGGACACAAGACGCTGCTGAATGGACTCACCAGGAAACCGCCTTGGACTGCTGCTGCTGTGCTAACCTGTGACCTGCCTGGTCACTAGGAGGAACTGCCATCATCTGCACCCCTTGTGCTTGCCTGTAGCTGGACCCACCAGCCTTGTGCTCCTTCTTGCTTCATTGTTCCCAGGGGCAGGGTGCCGTGGCCCCTGACCCCTGTAAACTTTCCCTCCACAAGGAGTGCTGCCTTGATATCCCCTTTGCGCTGAGAGAGCACTCTTCTGTGCCCTCAGGCACCTCGAGGCACCTGTTTCATGCTGGAATCACCGCCGCAACCCGAGCTATAAGTATGGCTTTAGCGCTTTGAAAAGCGCTTTCTGGATGGCCCCCAGTAATCACGGTCCCCGGAGGGGCCCGTCAATGGTCTAGAGGAGGTGCGTGCCGCCCTCTTCTCTTCAAAAGGATGTCAGAGGCCCCCATTTTGCGCATAGGAGCGCCGGGGGCCCCATTGTTCGTCTTCTAGGCACTGGAGGTGCCTTCATCAAGCCAGGTACTGTTAAAGGAACAATATATAGAACATAAGTTCTTACTAGAGACTTCGTCTGATTTATATGTTGCCTACCTGTTTTTGATGGTGTTTCATAGGCATATGCAAATGTTCCTTTTATGGGCATGACTTGCTAATATGTTTCCCTAACTTGCCATATTTTTTCTAATGTTCCTACTATGGGCGTTTTATGATATACTTATGACAAGTGTTCTAATGTGATAACGTGTTTCCTGACTACTGCTTACGTTGCAGAATACTGAGTAACCTGTGTGTTATGTGTGACTACTGCTAATTTGCAGAGTAACTAATGTGTAACGTTCTGACAACTGCTAAGGTAGCAGGATAGTACTGATATGTGATGTTTGGTCTGATAATTGCGTTGTGTACAATACAGTATATTTTCATATAATCTGGTGTTGTGTTTCCTTTGTGGTGGGGATATTGCGTCACATGTGTTGTGTGTGTTGTGCAAACGCTTTACACATTGCCTCCGGGTTAAGCCTGACTGCTCGTGCCAAGCTACCAAGTGAGTGAGCAGGGGTTATCTTGGACGTGTAACTCCCTTGCCCTGACTAGAGTGGGTAAGTTCTGCCTGGCTGAGGTGCATACCCTAGCCAACCAGAAACCCCATTTCTAACACTTAACATTCGCATTTTACCACCTACTTCAAGTAGGTGGTAACCCATTCGCAAACAGGAAGGGGTCCCCAACGGACCCCTTCCGCTTTGTGAATGCATGCAAAAAAATTTTTTGAGGGCAGGGAGTGGTCCCACAGACCACTGCCTACTCTTAAAAAATGAAAAGAAAACTTGTAATTTTTCTTTTTTAAACACATCATGTTTTTCTTTAAGGAAAAAGGCTGCATTTAAAAAAAAAAAATTCATTTATTTAAAAGAAATCACAGACATGGTGGTCTGCTGAGCCCAGCAGGCCACCATCCCTGTGATTGTAGCCATTCACAATGGGTCGCAAATTGCGACCTACGTCATGAATATTAATGAGGTAGGTCAATTTACGAGCCGTTGTGAATTGCTAGATGAAACTCCTGGAGTTTCATACATTCAAATAGCGATTACCTAATTGTGATTTGCAGAAAATCGCAATTAGGTAATCACTATCCAGATAATTGATACATCTGGCCCATAGTTTCCATTTAGGTCCCAATCAGGGACACACTGCATAGTAAACATTCTCCTGCAAGCATTGCAGTAAAGACGCTTGCTACAGTATCGGAAAAGAATGCTCACAGGGTCCAGCGTATTATTACAATTTTTACTCCTAAACTCCTTCCCCCAGAACAACCAACATAAAGCGTATTGGAGATATTGAGTTAGAAAGTTCAATAAATATATAAAGTTCACCAGGTGAAACGCAAACCAAAAGAGACACCATTGTATTTTCAGTTCACAGATGTGCTCTAGACTTACCTCAGAAGCCCACAATGTCACTGAATGGCACAACCACGGTATCATGCATGAGTACATTTGGGAATGTAATCTTGGAGACTATAGAGAGTTTTTAGGGTGTGAACAGGTTTATGAAAAATCCCATGTCAAAGCTTTGTTGAGGGTTCTACTTTTCACATTAACCTGTACAGAAGTATTTTTTTTAAATTGTAATTTGGTCTAAATGGTATTATGTAGTTCCAGCATATCAGTGTCACTTTTTAAATTTGATCAGTTGTGAATGATAATTTAGTAGTTTGCGTCCCTTTAACACCAAAACCAGAGCACAAATGTTTTTCTAGCAAATTTTGAAGTGTGCTACAGCACAGTCTCACATTTATTGAGGATGTACAGCACACCAATTTTTGAGCAACAGAAAATAGTCGGATACTGAACAGAATTCTGCACTAAACAGTTATGGTTGAAATGTGTAAGGAGAAATGTAGTGGTTGGGCAGAGCACAGCTGGGGTTTCATCCACTGAATATTCCTGTATTTCAGAGCTTCTCCACCTGAGATGTTCACTTTTGTTAGCATGAGATCATATTCGTTTTATGCGAGTCTTTTTTAAATCAAATATTCATGTACGTGATGTGACACACATCATACAAAGAGACAGTGTATATTGGCAGTTACTTTACATGTGACCATCCTGCAACAAGCATAGCCTAATCATTGACAGTTGCATTTACTGAAACTGATCCACAAGAGCACTCAGGAGTACGGGAAGCAGTGCTGCAGGAGGATATGTTGACCATACCATTACATGCCCTTCTCTGTGAATCACCCCTAAAAAGTCCAAGCCCCTATTGGTAAAAGTGAGAAGAGCACACAATCCTTTCTATCTGCAATATTTCTGTGTCAATTATCTATGAAAACTGAAATTGTATTCCTGTTGAGATGTTTTGGGGCCAATTGACAAGGCGCATGTAAGAGTATGTAATAGAGTACTACACAAATACTGCTGCACATACTTCAAATGCCTTTGTGTACCAACCAAAACATGTGCAACTCGTGCGTGTTTGGACATTTTGAGTGACCTTTAAAATTGCACTGTTAAAAATACATTTTGAAAGATTTTGCACTTCAGGGAATATTTGAAATATTAATAATTATGTCAAATTGGATAAACAAAATAACTTTCCCTCAATTTTGGAAACTGACACAACATGTAAATGTGAATGCCATAGGCTTAGGATAACCTTCATTTTTTTTTTTTAACCAGTTAGTCCTTTTTATGGTCTGGCTTGACAGCGCAGCAATCACCAAACAATTATGTAAGCATCCCTAGAGAAGAATGCTGACTCTTCCCACATGTTGGTAGCCAGGGATACAAATTGTGACTAGGCAGAAGTTGTCTGCTTCCACCAAAAAAGTGATTGCCCTCCAAGCAGCTGTAATCATTTTATGTATCTAGTTGCCTAAGCTTGAACTTTTAGGGGCACACATTTAGCATTAGCATGCTATTAAGGTGTCTTAGACAACTACATAATTCATGTTGTTTTCTCTGGCAGAGGCACAAATGGGTGGAGCGCGGTCATTAACCTACATGGAATTTAGGTCTGGCTTGATACAGTCCTTTTTTTCCACACAATGCATATCTAGTCCTATTCTATTTACTTGTAATGCTTCACATTACCAAACACCAGTGGTTCCCAACCTGTGGTCCGGGGACTCCTAGGGGTCTGCAAAGCCTCCTCAGGGGTCCGTGACTGCTTAGAAAATGTAATAATATTAACAGATTCGGTCCCCAGCTTTCAGTAATGACTCAATTGGGGGAAGAGGGTTTCCAGATTCCAATAATGATTCAGTGGGGGTCCCCAGGTTCCAGTACTGATAAAGTGGGGGTCCACAGAAGTCAAAAGGTTGGGAACCTCTGCCATTCACTATTCCTTTAAAGTCAGACAAATTGGCATTGCCAATGTTGAAATCTTTTTTACTGTGAGGACAAGATGGAAAGATAGTGGAAAATGGCTTTGGTAAGGAACCATTGTGAAAACAGTGACAGAAGGGTGAAACAGACCCCAGTAAGCAAACAGGTAAACATCTGATCTAGAAAAGACAGTGCCAAACTGCAAAGTAAAACTGGAACTGAACACAAACTTGAACAGAAAAATCCAAAAAGAGCACCACAGTGAGAAGAACAGAGACAATAAAGGATGAACACTACACCCCCAAACAAAAGAGGTCTGAGAAGGTAAAATAGAAAAAAGGCAGAAGATAATGGGAGCGGGGGCATGAAGGTCTTCCTCAGTAAAGTATGAAGAACTAAACAATGAAGGAAATAAATTACCATTAAATTAAACCAAAATGAATAAATACATACAATTACAATATTTACTGCAAGATGAAATGAGACAGATTTTCCAGTGAAATTAACAATTGGAATCATGCATTTCCTCTCCTCAATTTCAGGTAGTCTTGGGTGCGTATCTATTTACCCATCCAGGCACACCTAAGCTCTCTATTGTGTAAGGCTGTTTCAGAGGAATACGCAAAGTCCAACTGTCAGCAACATTCAGTAATGTGGCCCATAGACAAGCCACACAAAAGGCAGGAAAACACCAACGTTCAAAAAGTGGCATTTTCAAAATTGAAACCTAAAATCCAACTTCACCATGTTAGGGTTTTTCATTACAATTACAAATACATCAGACATTAACTAGTTACCTGTTCCAATGTGGAAATTACAGCTTACTAAATGTATTAATGTAACTCCAGAGTTATCCAATGGGAGAGGTAGACCTTGCAGTACTGGAAAACAAATTTAAAAGTTCTTCACTACCAGAACATGCAAAAACTACCAAGTACATGTCCCACTTTTTAAATACACTGCCCCCTACACTAGGGGTGACTTACATGTATTAAAAAAGGAAGGTTTGGGTCTTGCAAAAGGTTGAATTTGCCAGGTTGATGTAGCAGTTTAAAACTGCAGACCCAGGCTGCAATGGCAGGCCTGAGGCATGTTTGAAGGGATACATAAGTGTGTGGCACAATCCGTGGTGCAGACTCACTAGTAGCATTTAATTTACATGCCTTGGGCACAGGCAGTGCCACAATACTAGGGACTTACAAGAATATTAAATATGGCAATTGGGGATAAGCCAATGTTACTATGTTTTAAGGCGTAAGCACATGCATGTTAGCACTGGTCAGCAGTGGTAAAGTGTGCAGAGTCCTAAGGCCAGCAAAAACAAGATCAGAACAAAATGGAGGCGAAAGGCAAAAGGTCTGGGGAAAGATCGCCCTAAGGTTGACAGATCTAACAATGACTAGAGAAATGAAAACATTTAGGACATCTATAATCTGAATAGGGCTGTGCCTAGCTCTGCCCTCCTATCCTGCCAGTTATAATTCATTCAGGCACACCTAAGCTTTCTATTGAGTGAGGTTGTCTGGAGGAATACACAAAGTCCACCTGTCAGTTACATACAGCCAGCAAAAACAAGATCAGCAAAAAATGGATGTGGAAAGGCAAACGGTTTGGGGAAACCCCACCATAAGGTTGACAGGTCTAACAATGACTAGAGAAATCACATTTTTAGGACAGCCTATCAGTGTCTTGACATCTGAGTAAGCAGCCCATGGGACCCCGGGGTACGAATGTCTGAATCAGAGCCCCTGTCTCTAACAAAATCTGAAGGCATCAGAGATCTGCTCCTGAGATGGAGCCCAATGAGGAAGCCCAGGCAGAAATCAAGTTTGCCACTGCCATTTAATACAAACGCATGGTAAGTTTTATAATGCTTTTTCTTGCAATAAAAAAGGAAGCCTGCAGGACTGGGATGTACCAGCTAAGCAAACAATGGAATTGCTGAGGAGTGCAGTTATCATGGCAGGAAAACAGAAGTGTGCTCCCACCTGGTAGGAGCATTTTCAAAGCTCCTGCTGGGTGAAAGCACACTTTTTTCCCTGCCCGCAGTCCTGCAGACAGGGAAAACCATTGTGTCCCGGGAGTGGGCTCCCCAGGTCACAGTTAAATAGCCAGCCCCACGGGACTTTGCAAGGCATGTGCCCCATCCCTTCTTTTTATTGTTTGACCCCTAGGGGATGGGGGCCTTGAGGCGATTTGTACTCAGGGAGGGGGCCAGGTGCCCACCTAAAAATAAAAGGTTTGGACCCAGGGGATGGGCCGCTAAAGGCTCATGGAGGGGATGGGGCACACCTTGCCTCTTTTAAAAGTTGTCCCCAGAGGTAGGGTCCCTGGGGCCTAAAGTGTGCTCAAGGAGTGGAGACCCACTCAAACCCCCCTCCCCAGATATTGGTTAATAAAATATCATGTGTCAATTTTCTCTTGTTTTTTGTGTTGCCTCGATCCGGTGGTAGTCCCACAGAATGGTGGATAAAACCCAATTTTTTAAAACTTTTTGGGCCATTGGGGCTCCCATACAAGGTATCCCTACCCGGCCACCAAATCCGTTTTTTTGAAGAAAAAAAAATTACATGATAGGGGGCGAAGTCTCTGAGTCCTGTAATGGCTGCCAGCCACATTTTTCTTCATGTTTTTGGCAGTCAATAAGAGCCTTGCACCCATGGAAGCAACTGGGTTTGAGAGGCTCTCTTGAGACCCAAAAACCCAACAGTCCAGATATTCAAATATTTTTTAGCTTAATTTCACCTAAATGATTGAACGGTTTTACATCAAATCACAAAAAGCATGCACTTATTTCTCGATCAATATCTACATTCCTGCCAAATTTGGTGTAGTCCTGTTCAGTCAATTTTGCAATAGTGCTTCTTAAAAAAGAGTCTATGGAAAATGTACCGGCTTTTGCGCTTTGGGATCCTCACTTTCTTGACCTTCCAATTGACGCGTCACCCCAAAACATTCCACTCACAAACTAAGCAAAAAGAGAGCTTTTTTCGAACAATTTATGGCGATTTGTCAAATGGTGCCAAAGTTCTTAGAAAAACAAAAAGGCATTTCGTATCAAAATGCTGAATTTACTATAATGATAAATTTAATAGACAAACAGATAGATAGATAGATAGATAGATAGATAGATAGATAGATAGATAGATAGACAGATAGATAGACAGATACATAGTTAGATAAAATCTGTTATTATTACACTTTATAAGCAGTTGCAGACCCCCTTAGTAGGTGTCACGGACCACCAAGGGTCATCCGACCACAGGTTAAGAACCACTGCAAAAGAGTACAAAATGGAAAGGTTCAATAGCTTAATCACAATGTATCTCACAATTACAAGGGAAGTTCAAATATATGATTTCTGTATAATTACAAAAATGACAAATGAAAACAGTATTGCTACCAGTTCTTAAGAAACAAAATATACATATATTTTTTTTTAAAGAACTGGTAACAATACGCTTTTCATTTGTCATTTTTATAATCTATATAATATATATAAGTATATAGATATATCAAAATAGATAAATATTCTCTAAAATGATGATGCTGTTTTATAAAAAAGAGGAGTTTGCTGAATGCAAGGATGGAATAGCTGACTGAAGCGAAAGGTGAAGGAAGGAGCTTCATGGCCGTTTGGTACATTTAGTAGTTCGAGGCTGTTTACTGTGGTTGTTGAGTGGCATCTTTCATGCAAGGGGCATAGATCTTACTTACCACAGGATTGCGACTCTTGAGGTGGTGTGGAGCACCAGGCTACAAGGGACAGTGAAACCCAAGTTGTAGCTGAATGGGAACCAAGTGGAGAAAAAGCCATAGCCACCAAGTAACTAACCTGGTCTGCAACACAGGATCAATTCCCTGGGGCAAGTTGGGGGCAGGCTGCAGTTTGTTGGCAGCAGCAAAGGTCAAAGGAGGTAAAAAATCACATTCTGGTATGAAGTGGTTGAGAGGCTACATAACAAAAGTGTAAGGGATGTGCCTCTTTGAAAGGGTTGAATGCCATGAAGAAGAGGGCACAGGTATCATTAGTGGGCTGTGAGGACAAAGAAATGTATGACTGTTCTTTTGTATCTTGATCTGAATGCAATAGAATGAAGCAGGAGTAATCTGGAAGTCAGTGTACAGCAAGTACAAACCATTGCTTCAGACTTGTAGAATGCCCACATTTGCTGTACTATTGCTTGGCATTCTATGTGGCGGCCTGTGGTTGCATCTTTACTTACCATAGTCACTTGCTAGCCACCTTTGAGGTCCCTGTTGGCTGAAATCACTCTCTTGTGTTCTTCATCATCTTTCTTGAGTCTGCTTGAAATTTCTTATCGGCTATATATCTGCAAGTTTGATATTCTGGATAAATCTCATACCTGCTCTTTGCGCTGGCAAGTAGGTTTTTCAGTCCAGTTCGAATAAGTGAACTTGTTTCTGGCCGAAGGTGTAGAGTATAATGAAACCCTTAAATAGCCCTCCTCTGCCCCCAGTACTACACAGCAGAAGTGAAAAACTAGATCCCCAACTGGGGTGGTCTGGCAGTGGTAAGGAAGAAAGGAGGAGGCTAAAAGGGAGGAAGGTTGAGGGGGAGTCCAAGACCCACCTTTCACCACCTGCTATCAAGCCTATGCATTTGTGCCTTTACAAAAAGCTAACCCCTTGCTAAAAGTAACACATTGGGCACTTTGCAGACACTAGTTGTTAAGGAGAAGCACAAGATGTATGCTCATTTATTGTATATTCTCACTCAGAGTCCTATGTCTATGGGCCCCTCACCTCTTTGCACGCATTTTATCCCCTTTATAATGTCATTGCCATTTTGTGTGTAGTTGTCACTCTGATGCATCTAGAATAGAGTCAATCCAGCCCTCAGAGACTTTAGAAACTTTACACCCCTTAGACCCCAGGGTGCTACAAGCCATGGGATGAATGTCCTTCAGAAAGGAGGTTAATATTAGTATTCCTGAATCTCTAGTCTACAGTCCAAGAGAGAGTATGAGCTGCCTAGTTCACTTTATAAACTATTTAGCTCTGTCTTACCCTGAGGAAGATTTTTCTGTACAAAACATTATTGAAGGTTGAAGCAGCATCTTAAACTTTTCTGTGAGGGAATTTGGTAACCATTCTGAAGCCCCACAAAAATCTAGAGCTTTGTGACCCAGAGCAGCCAATTGCAGCATTGAATGCTGAACATAAAATACTTGAAGGAACTGGCTATGAGATTGGCCAGTGTAAAACATAGATTAGTATGCCTGGATTATAGATTAGTATGCCTGGATTAGTTCACTTTCATCCTTGGTCACTTTCTGGTAGCAAGTACCCACCATCTTTTTGAGGCAGTGTATTATTTTAGCAATACTTCCTCACTGCCCGGGGTTCTTTTTCTGGTTGCAGAGAAAGTTTTTGATCTGAAAAAGTAAGGATAGTTGGAGATTGTGATAAAGGATATTACCTTTCCATCCCATTTTACCAGGATGGTCATGCGGTTTGATTTTTAATGGTAATGATTTGCGTTGGTGGGAATGAAGGAGGACTTGTTAGGATATCTCTCTGCACCCTTTACTTTAGCCATTTATTTGAAGTCACAGCTGTTTAAGAAATACAAATGCACCAGCATTGACAGATCATGATATATAACTGACTGGGTGGAGATACAGAGGCCTATTTTTAAACAAAAAGCCTGTAATATGGTCATGCAGATGAGATATTCCTTTATCCATAACCTTCTGTGCATCCCATATAAGATATATACATTGGATCTTCTAGGATCTGTTCTGACATTGTAATGAAAAAGAGAGAACTCTCCTTCACATGATGGCTGAGTGTAGAGTGATATGCCCTTTGTTATGGAAATGTTCTCTTCATTCAATCTTTAGTGAAGAGTTGAATCTGGAATTATATGGGCTTGTGTGACTGGTAAAATCAACAAGACATCTTTATAGCTATCTGAATTCAAGGTAGCCCTTTTTGATTTGTTGATTTCAGTTTTATATTGATCAATGAATGAGACAAATTTACTATTCATAACTGGTATGAATAGATTCAACATATGTAGAGATGGGATTACCTCACTCTAAAACTACTTTCTAGATATATCAGCAGTGCTGATAAATTATGGATCAAATTGGACATGGCTTCCAAAAGGTCAAACCTCCATTAAAGAGTGTGTCCTGTGACTTACTCCTCTCATTTCAAATCCGCAAGTGTCACTATAAATATATATCTGGTATACATTTATACCATGTATACATTTATGGACATTTCTTTTTTAGTTCTACCTGCCTCTTTATATTGTTTGGAAGGAGGCATCTGACCTGGGGTTCTTTGTCTTTTCTTTATTCCCACTTTATTGATTCGATTTCAGTCTCTTTATAAAATATTTGATATTTTCCCTACAATGGCAATAGTGTGTATGCTTGGTTTTCATTCATATGTTCTCAGTTATTGTCCTGTTATATGTCTTGAAATGCAGATTGAGGCTTCTGAATCATGAGGCAAGGTCAAAACTTCATGATTATTTTGAAATGCATGGTGTTAAGTCACAATGTACATTTGTTCTATATCTTACACTAAACAAATATTTCTGAAAACACAATATAAAACGGTACGTTGAAGATGGTGCCTTATTTACAGAAACTGGCTTGGGACATTTTCAGAAAGCATATAATGTAATACCTTCATTCACTAAGATTTCTGGCTACAGTGTCAACAAAGCCAATGCCAATGTCATCTAATGTCATGCATATAGGGTAATATGTCTGTTAAGTTGAAAAGGAAACATTCACAGAGGCCTGTAAGATATCTTGGGGTTTTAAATGTTGGATGAGATTGAGATTTTGCGCAAGCTGAATGTTTGGACATTCCTATCTAAAATTAAGCAGGATTATCAGCAATGGAGCCATTTTTATCTTTCACTGGGAGGGCATGATAACATGATAAAAACAAGCACTGACAAAGCCTATAGGTCTCACTAATTCCATCAGATGCTGATGGGTGAAAATGAGCAGAGAACACAGGTTGAGTGGATTGACTCCTAAAGTTACAGTCCTCTGTTACTATAGGCAGATCAATTTTATATCTTGCCCACCCTATGACACAATTATAAGCCTTGGCTAAAAAAGATGCACTCCCCAATAAAAAGTAATAAACAATAATACTGTGCTGTAATAACCAGCAATACTCCTACAGTTTACACTATACTACACGATTTTCCAAACACAGGATGGAGGAGTTTGTGTAGAATAACCTAGAAAACGCTAACACTGGTCTACGTGCCCATTCACAACCTAAGATGACTCAAAGCATATTTGATTGCTAAAACCAGATTTACGCAAAAGATACATGAAGGACAAACAACAAAGTGCTCACCTATGAAACTTGCTACACCCAGACTTGAAAAACCAACCTATCTTATCTGTGTAACAGAAATCTTTAAGCAAACTTCTTCAAAGGTGAACTCTCTCCCTCCAAATAGAGCACAGAGCTCCACATAGTACTACCCTTTCTACTCAGCAGCCGGTCAACAAATACACAATGGAGTCACCACCTACTCCCTCCACACCCCAGCCCTGCCAATGATCAAAAACAGCTGACACTGCTTGAGAACACAAGCATAGTGATTTATTGTCACATGCCGTAGTTATATAACTAATTAAAATAAAATTAAAATAAAGTCATGTCATCAATCTTTACGCTAGTAGCATGAAGTCGTATGAAAATCATGATCAGCATGCATGGTGTGCTGACATCATGTCACTGAAAGTGAAAGTGAAATGAGCCAATCAGCTCATTTCACTTTCACTGGATCAGTGCTCGGGGATATATCCCAGACTTTTGAACACCAATTTGGATGGGGGAGAAATGATGGGAAAGGGGAGATTCTCTCCTTTCCAATGGTACCTACCCCTTGTGGATCTATGCTTGTAGATCGCGGCAGGAGGGCAATCACCAACCACAGATACCCCCACTAGACAGCAGGGATTATTTTTGAAGGGGGAGTGCCTCCTGGCAATGGACTTGAGCTCCCCCCTCTTGCTGAAGACATTAAAGTATTTCTGCTCCCCCATCTCCGGGAGGGCAGATAGGGGGTCTCTGCCTCTACTACTGACATGAGCCATATCCATACCGTAATTCTGGCCAAACGACTCTTTCTGAACCCTGGAGAAAGAGAGAGAGGATTTGCCCACGTCTGCTCCACATTGAGTAGGGAATATTTTCTATAAAAAATTGTGGTGGGTCCTTGACCATCCTGACATCAGGCCCCACCTCTGTTACTAAAGGCTTAACAGTGTCTTTTTCCCTTGGTGACCAAAGCATCCCTATCCCTATGCCTAGAGGGGAAAGTTCAGATGGATTTTTTTACATATGGGTAGCAGAGTGGTGCTAAGTTCCAATATCTCCCTATTGAATGGCAGCACTATTCAGGCTCGAGTCAGCTGCCACCTAGGGAAACATATTAAAGCATGGTATTTCTGAAAGCTAGGAACCCAGGGCAGTACAGTATGATGTGCTCTTGTGGTTTAGCCACAATTCCCTGCAAACCTAAGCCTTAGCTAAATTCACACATTTTCCTTCCATTTATGTGACGCAAACTTCAGGGTCCACAGGGATCCTGAAAACTCCTACAGCCCAGCAATTCCCCACTTGTCCCGATAAAAATGTTACCTCACTTGTGTGGCTGGGCCTGGTGGCCACAACAGGCACAAATCAAGCCAGGGTCAATTAAAGTTGTCCATTGGACCCTTGTTGACCCTGTCTTGATACATGCCTGTCGCAGGTGTAGACACAAATCATTACTGCTTCCTAACAGTCAATATAAAGATTTTCTTAACCTAAGTAGCAATAAAAACTAGGGGCTCCTCTGCAATCATGATAATTTAGGTGATACCTTCAGAGTTTGCCATTGTTTTAGATTCTATTTACTGCTGGTACTAATGAATGAAAATCCGTGAGAAACATTTCAGCTGGAAGTAGGAATCTGAGGATTTTGTTGTAGGAAGCACGGGCACTTTAATATTGAATTTTACATTTGCTTGCATCTGGCAGGGACACTGGAATTATATTATTCTATGGCTGCAGCATTTTCTGCATAATCATGGATTTGCTGGATTTGCTATGTAACGCAGCAACTGCTGCATAACTATTCTTTAAGCCAATGCCTTTGGCACGGGCAAGCTGGGACCACGCACAGGGAACCAACCTTCAGAGGAATGAGTGGAGTTGTCTGCATTAAAGTCATGCATGCAGTAGTCTGACCCTGGCCTTGCTCCAGTGATTGTGCCTAAACTGCTTCTAATCATTATTTTCTACATCCTGCAGATACCCATGATTGACACCACAGTAACCCCCTTCCTCCCCATTTCCCTCTCAATCCCTGTAGTACTACAAATATACACCCTCACCAGCTCCGGCCAGTCCATTAGGGCTGAAAGGACACACCCCCTCACCTTTTATCCCTCAAGAGTGTCTGTCAGGCTGAGCAAAGATCAGCCTGACTGACACTCCTCACTTTCATGTCAGGCAGCCAAGAGCTAGACATGTGCTAAATGTGTAGCCTCCTGGGTGCCTGAGCTGAACTTTGCTGGGCTGAGGATGTCACAGCTCCTGTGGGCGTGACCTCCTCAGCTCAGCAAAGATCCTCGAGGCCATCCCCCTCGGTGACGAGGCGTAGCATCACTCATTGCCTCGAACCTGGGCGCTTCAGCTTTGAGCCTTGAAGCGCCCATGGGCGAGTCTCAATCAGTGGCACTTTCTCACAGAGGGGGGGGGTGGGGTCAGCAGTCTCACTGACTCCATCTCACTCTGTGACGAGGTTGGGACTGCTGCCTTCCCTCACTGGCTGGGAGGGAAGGCAGCAGTCCCAAACCTCCAGGGACCTCTGAGGTTTGGGACTGCTGCCTTCCCTCATTGGCTGACCTCAGGTCAGCCAATGAGGGAAGGCAGCAGTCCCAAACCTCCTGGAACCTCCGAGGCAGAGCGGCAGGTAAGTGTTTTTTTTTGTTTTTTTTAGTTAATGTTTCGTGCATGTGTGCATGAATGTTTGAATATTTGGCAATGAGTGTTGTGAATAGATGCATGTGTGCGTGTGTGTGTGTGGGAATGAGTGTATATGTGTGCATGTGTGCCCTGTCCACCCCCCCTCCTTTCTAAAATTATGGCCACCACTGACCCTCACTTTGAGCTAGTAACAAGAAACATAAGCTCACTTAGAACTTGTGACAGCAAACTCAAACACAATATGAACTACTGACAGCAAACATACCCTCAGGTTGAACTATTGAGTGCAAACATGTTCTTGGGCATGAAATATTGGTGGCGAGCACACCCTACCTTTAATGGTCTAAGGCCCAGATTTAAGAAGGACCTAGCACCACATAGCGTGACATTAGTGTCATTTTTTTATGTTAATGTAGCATTAGGTTGGCAAAAATGCTGCGCCAAATTTATAAAGTGGTGCAATGCGTGCATTGCACCACTTTGTAAACCCTTGAGCCACATTATGCCTGCGCCAGGCATAATGTATGCAAGGGGTGGCTTTCCTCCATTAGGAGGCCCAGAAAATGGCGCAGTAGAATCTATGAGATTCCATTGCACCCTTTTTTGCGTCATTTATAACGCCTGCTTAGAGCAGGGGTTAAATTGAGGCACACCATTTTTTATAATGAACCTCTATGCACTTTGCTGGATTAGTGCCAACATTTTTGTAGCTAATCCTGCAAAGTATCACAATAGCGTCAGAAATTCATGCGCCATGGTGCGCCGTATCATTAATGAATGTATTGAAGTGCCACTATTCTGAAATCTGGGCCTAAATTCTATGCTGGTTGCTGTAGTCTCAGTGTGGATAATCCAAGACTGGGCAGAAATTAAAGGAATTGGAACTTGCATATAATCTAGATAAATCAAAATCATTGCAGTCTCTTATGGCATTACAAATGGTGGTAGTAACTCTCTGGATATTTGTGATATCAGACCTATACAGAGATCTGCTATCACTGACCACAACCAAACCATAATCAAACCTAAACCTAGCACAAGCCCTGAGGATTTAGACCTTAGCCCTTATTTGCTGCACTGGTAATGAATTGTGGGTGGAGGGGGAGTTTTATGGGGATGGAGCTTGATGTGGAACTCAGGAGTACAAAAAGTGCAGGGCCACTAAAATGATTATTTATTATGTACCAATACCTGTCCAAAAATCATGCCACCTCACCAGGATAGCTAAATTAATGTTGCATGATGTTACATATAGTCCAATAAATTGTGCAGCATACTGCTATAAGAGACCAGTAAATGACTGGCCTCCAAAAAGGGACACCAGATAGCCCCGAAAGGCAGCAAATGTCTTCACATTGCCAGGAAAGGAGGGCAGAAGAATTTCGCGTTGCCTACTCCTCGTGAGTAGATCAGGGTTTTTTACTTTTATGAAATTAAATATCATAAACATCAAGAGGGAGGTGCAAAGCCATGTTGACTTGAGGAGGCAGTGGCCATGGTGGAAGAAAATAAAATGATATCGATAGCAGTGGAGGGGGTAGAAACGTCACTTTTTTCAGGACACACCATTAGAGGGTTAAACATAAAACACAAAAATTGAGTACTCCGTGCTTGGTATTTATATACATTATAATGCTATGGGGACTTCTGTAGTACTCAAAAAGTAAGTTGCTGCTCCTGGAGCAAATAGTGACGCACTGCGATATGCAGAGCTTGTACTATGAACAATTGTTGTTTCAGACTCAAGTTTTTTTTTCTTCCAATTAGTACATTTTTTCTGAAACTTGGAATTCCATGAATATAATTCAACCAGGCCTGGACTTAGACACAACAAAGAGTAGAAAATGCTTATGAGTGGAGTCAAAAGTGTGTCAACAATAGTGCGGCAGGTGGAGGAGCGCAGGGGCCAAGGGGCGCGAGGAGCCCACTGGACCCCAGTAACTTGCTGTTTTCTTGCTACCAAACTAGGCGATGGGGAGCCCAGTTTACCTGCGTTTGTTGGGACCCGTGGCGCCACTGATCAGATACTGGTGCCTCAATACAGACAGCTAATAGAAAAGTCGTCCTTTTTCGCACAAACGTTTACACTGTTCTAAGGATTTACCAAGAGTGTTACCTCATTAAACTTTTTGATTGCAATAATTCTGTTATTTGTATCCACTTACACATACATAAAACCTTTTAAGTTGGCATGCATAATGTCAGGGCAAATGCTGAGCGCACAGGTTGCAACAATCCCTGGAAGACATTTCAGAGCCACAGGACAGGCCTCATTTGTTTTTGATAAACTATATGATTAACTGTGAATTTAACTCCGGTTAAGCACAAATTCAGTTGTTCTACAATAAAGCAGCGCCTCCAAGTTTCAAGAGCATTTAGCATTATATATGGCTACATTTCAACCGGGCCTAAATTGTTTTTTTAATGTACACAATATTACAAATTTAATTTTGAGCTGTTTGAATCAGTCTGTAAAAAAAGATTTGATTATACCTTAGTGTTCTGGCCCCAGTTTTTCCGTATCTCAGTAATCTTGGTGGTAATTGGCTGATTAGGTGCCTCACACTCCATCTCTGCCTCTGTTGCCATGGTAATGGTGCAGGAGCTGTTATAGATGAGAACTTCATCTCTTTCCACTTTAGGGCTGCAAAGGAGAGGCGAGGTTAAATGGGGTGTCATCAATCTTAATGAAATGCAATTATTTTTACTCTTATTAATCATTGAAAGCCATTAGCTTGTGGCAAGCGCAGGCCACCATTTGTCAAACTTTGCAAATTTCTGTAATTTTGTTTCCATTCTTTTATTGTTTATTTGCTTGTTTTTCTTATCTGCAACATTAACAATAAAACAGCACATGTGGTAAATGTCCTTCGGTGATGTCGACTGAGCTTCTAAACCTAAAAGAACGTCAGCAAAACCCATTTTAACAAGTTAAGAAACAAAATAGTGCACAGAGGACGGCACAGATTTGCAATAGTCAAAGTTGGTAGCCAGAATCCCCCCTCTCCCCCACAAAACCTTGTTCAAATTTCAGCATTCCATGGGCCCGTGGGTTGCTAACATGCAAATCCCCAGAGGCAGCATTCAAATTGAAAACTGCACAGGAAAACTGGCTCACCATTCCCGGACTCCAACTGTGACAAAATGGCTTCTTTAGGCTTTCCAATTTCTGCAACCCAGCTGATAGCAATGGGCCCCTCCTGTTGTTGCTGGCAGTGCTACATTAACTTACTAAGTTAATTAAACTTACTTAACAGCCCAGACTAAGCAGATTCGATATATGTGTGCCAGTTATACTGCACGACACTGTAGGAAGTAAATTATGGAGGGGAGGGGAGATGGATAAATAGAGAATTCAGAGATTTCTCTTTATTATGAAGCCCATAATTCTGTATGTGACAGTTAGAACAACAGATTGCATAGATGCATGCAGTATTTTAAGTATTACATGTAAATTTCAGATCCTCAATTCCTTTTTTTGCGTAGAAAAAATAACTTTAATCACAGTTTATTTTTTTCTTCCTCAAAATATACTGCATCATTCTACTGGCTGTTGTCCATAGCTTTTACAAAAAGTAATAAACTCTTCTGAACAGGGTTGGCACAAATGAGCTAAGACAACTGATAACGTTTATGGTGGTTGAAGAAACTGGGTTATTGGTTAAGGGGGTGGAAGCCGCTTTCAGGCAACAACCACAATCCTTGTCAGGGTGAACCAAAAAAATCCTTAAATTAACCTGTGCTCAACCCTCTGGTAGCTTGGCACAAAAGCAGTCAGGCTTAACTTAGAGGCAATGTATTAAGTATTTATGCAGCACAAAAATAGTAATAAAGTGAAAACACAACACAAGAAAAATCCCAAACCAATCAATACATTGTAATACATAAAATGATACCAGAACAACAAAAATCCAAATGAGATATTAAAATGTAAAGTTCTTAGTGAAAATAGTGCCTAAAAGCACACCGCTCCACTTGGAGTCACCCAGTCACATTAGACTGGAGGAAAGTCACTGATGGAGGGTGGCTCATTAGTTTTGTGGCCTGCACAAGTAATGGGTTCACACTCGACCACCACTGGGAACCAACACCCTACTGGAGCGTTCAACTCTCATAGAGTAGTGTTGCAGATCAGTCAAAAGCTTACTTAAGGGAGGTGGTGTGAGCTAGTAATCACCATTTACAAGCACACAAGAATAACACTCAATAAATGATTGTCTAGTCTGCTATTTTCTTTTGGTAAAGTAAAAGTACACTTATTACACACCCACTACTCAGTACTATGCAACAATATACAAATATAAACAAGCTGATGGAATTACTTTTGGATGACATTGCGTAATCATTCTTGTCTCTCCCAAAGGGAGATATAAACCAACAACCCACATGGCAGAACATTCACTTGTATTCCAATGCAATATGTGACTGTAACTTGGAGTGAGGGCACCAAATACTGGCAATAAAGTACATCTACTTTGATCACTAGTGGTTGTCAGCTAATTTCTCAAATAAGAAGCAACAAGGAACATGTCTAGGCAGGTTGTAGTGGTTTGCGCTGTTATAATTATCCTCAGCATGGCCTACACAGTCTACCCACACCCCTAAAGGGTGTGGGCCAAAGTTCATCATATTCCACATTGAAACATCCAACATAAAAATGATGGATAGTTGATACAGTCCCTAAAGGACATCACTCAGTTGTTAATCATTATGTAATACTATCTTTCACCCCTAGTGGGTGCCTTTTCATATGATCCTACACAAGTCATACCATTGTCCACAACACTGCAGCCATACATTTTGAATCACATTTAGCATAAATGCTACCTTTTTTACCATAGTCGCTAAAGGACTCAATTCCTGTAGAATTCCTTGTAATTACAGCCTCTCAACCCTAGAGGATGTACACCATTGGAACAATCTGTTGTTATCATCATTCAGGCCACAAGGGCTACAGCCATGATCTTCACCCCTAGAGGGTGCTGTTCCACTACCCTGAAACAAAGGTTCTAGCTGGGACTGGCTTTAAAACACTCTGAAACCCCTGAGGGGTTATCATTTTCGAGTCCCCTGAAACTGAGGGACATTTGATAACTTCTTGGGGGAGGCTGTGCTCCTCCTGCGGCTTCCCCCGCATGTGGTGATGATTTTGGTGGTGACCCCAGTCTCTTATGGGGTCACCACCCTGGCACCCAAGTGTTTTTTGCCCAGGGACTTGAGCCAGGCCCGCAGGGCCTTATGGGGCATTCCTTGCAGAGCGTGCATATGTAATTAATGGCTATCCCGCTGCCTCGGCGAGAGCTGTGCTGGAGCCATTCTAGTTGGGGAGTGTCCGGTCCCACCCAGACATCCCATGTTCTTCTCCCACATTGGACAGCAGCCTGGGGCGCCCACCACCTGCTGCTCTAGCTGGCTCCCCACCTGGCCAGAACCTTTATGTGCTGCCGCGGGAGCTGGCTCTTCATTTGGAGTCTTCCTGCTCTCGTAGGCAGACACGTGTGGTGCTACAGCCGGGCTGGCTGCATGGGGGAGTGTGGTGGCACCCCCATCCTTCTCTGGCCATCGGAGGCCCTGGGATGGGGTCTAGGGCCCCCCTCTTCATTATCACAGGGGTGTGACGGCATCCCCGACTACTTCGCTGTGGGGCCCTGGGATGGGGTTTAGGTTGTCACCCTTCATCATTGGGGGGGTGGGGGTGCGATGGCATCCTCTGTCTTTGCTTCACTGCGGGTCCCCCAGATGGGGCCCATCTCTTCATCTTTGCGGGGGTCACAACGGCATCCCTTGACTTAGTTCCTTGTGGGGCCCTGGGATGTGGTCCCAGGCCCCTCCCCTCACCTTCCAGGGAGCGCGACTGGAATGCACAATGGCACTCCCTGCCTCCACTTTTCTTTGTGGGCAGCCCCCAGGCTCTGGCCCACCCCGGGGGCTGGAATCCAGCATGTCGCCAGAGCCCTATGCGCTTTGCCACCTGACAGAGGTCAAAGGTCGCCAAAATTTAGAGGAAGATATCTCGGGTCCTGGTGGGCCATTCTTGAAGATCTTTGTCTCATTATGCTCCTGGTGGTGAGCCCTTGCCACCTGTAGCACTTACTTTAGGCCTCCTGGCCTAGAAGGTTCCTAACCTGGTAGGGAGCCAGTCTCACTGACTCCTTGCACCAGCCTTTCATCTGGGTACCTTCCTTTCTTCTTGGCAGCACGCTCTCCTTGTGCCAGAGCCCCACCTTTCCCCAACTGGTCCTCAGGGAGTGTAAGGGGACCAGCTTACCCGGTCCTGGTCCTGGGGTGTGCCCCACTGAGCAGTCAGTGGGTTCTTCTTTCCAGTTGTCCATGATGTTCGTCTTCAGTCCCAGTGCTCTGCAGAGAAGCACAGCCAAGAGAGAGATCCCTTCCCTGTGCAAGACCTTTTAAGTGGGGGTGGATGTTTCCAGCAGGGCTGCATCTCTGGTCTATCCTGATGTGCCACATCACTTCTCCACTCCTGTCCCAACCTTCCTGCATAGTCTTCTGGGATAGCACAAAATGGTGTCGTCCTGGAGTCAGTTGCCACATGTGATCTGAGAGACTCAGACCTTCCTCCCTGCCATTCCTCCCAGTGCCTCTCCCAGGTATTCCTCTAAGGAGCCCCTCCTAAGCAGGCGCCTGAGGGGCCTGGGGCAGGCCCAGTTCCCCACATGGAATGAAAGCTGGCTGACTCATGCAAGGCCCTGATCCTAAAGCTGAACAGAGCAGTAATTGGCCCTAATCCTGAGCTGAGTCAGAGAAAGATGACATTCCTGGATGACCCATAGGCTGTATAAGTATGCTTTTGTAAACCTACTGCATTATTTTTTAATACAGGTTACAGTGTACATTGGTGCGACTCTAGAGTCTGTGGGCCCTAGGGAATTAAAGTTGCACCGTAGGCCAGCCTTTTCCATTGAAATATAATAGAGTGTCACTGCAATAAAGACAGTAAGCACATTGACTATCCCTCACATGTGTACACCCATCTCATAAGGCCTACTCCAGGTCATCACCCACTCTGCATGGTCCCTTCTGTGTCAGGCTACCTAAGTGCAGTTCTTTGGGCTGCACATGCCAAGAATCCTCCAGGAGCAGTCCTGACACAGGAGCACACGAATGTGCATACATGATCATGTGTATCAGCCCATGGCCTACTACCCTTCTGCATCACAGCAGCCTTTGCTTAACAAAACAGCACCGGGGGTAAACACGCACAGTCCATTTTACCATGGGTTTACTGTGGGTGAGTCCCAAACTATGAGGCTCCCTCACATTAAAGTGTCAAAAACCGGATGATCCAAAAGCAAAAAATCAGGATGAACCAGTCAGAACCGTCCTCTCACAGTCACAAGCTCAGGCCGACCATGATGGAGTGTTCGTTGGATACGTGGACCAGGTTAGTCCTCCTCGCGGTCTGCTCCAATGCAAATAGAACTCTTCATGCCGAACTTGAGTAGGTAACTTTTTATTGGGACAAAAGAGGCCTGAATGTAGAGGGAGAGGGTCTTCCTGACAGGATGGCTGGGGAGGAGTTGTGCCCTGCGCTGTAACACACAAAAGGAACCTGAATATAGGCCTGTGCTTGCCTTTGTCACCCTACATAATGTGGAGCCAAACCCAGGGGAAGAACTGCCTGAGCCAGTTTTGGAGGTAGGACAAGGAATTCCCCCACACAAAGGCTGGTACTAGTTATAAAAGTGGGCCTTTAAGAACTTCTCATCATCACAATCCTGGACCTGTGGAATATTCAGAAGAAGGGCTGCCTGCTGTCTGGAGAAGGAAGATTGGACCTGCTTACCTTGAACTCAGGCTCTCTGGAAGTGACAAAGGTCAGATAGCTGGCCTCCTGTCTGAGCTACAAGGAAAGAAGCTTTCACAGGCCTCCTCGCAACTGCCCTGCTGACCATCCTCACATGACCTGCCTGGTCCTGCTTTGGGCCTCTGCTGCAGTGAGTCCTGGGCCCTAAGAGGTTCCCCCAAGTCCTGCATCAGATGCATACCTCCTTAAAAAATGGTGAAGCTAGAGAGGCCTTGGACTCCTGAGGACCACAAAGTGACTGCCAATGCAAACTCCGGGGGTGCTGCTCTTTGTGCCAAGAGCAACGGACCATAATGACAGTCAATAGTTCTCAACCGCTTCGACTAATACTCCAATTTCATACATTGGTGTTCAGGAATGGGATTCAGTACTTGTGTTTTTGCAGTGCCACTCAGTGATTTGTGGAAAACCAAAAAACCCTTGTAATAATCTGAAATCAAAATTGATTTTTGATTTCTGAATTCTAGTTTCTTTTTAATTGGACATATTTTATTTTTTTCCTAAATTTCACTCTTACCCTCATATTTTACACTTGTCATTTTTGCAAGAATGAAAGTGGATCGCAGACATGCAGAAAGTTTAATTGTGGCAGAGCTGCTGTTATATTATGTTATGTTATATGGATTTGTAGAGCACAATTTTTCACCCAAAGGATATCGAGGCTGTGGAGAAGGTGTGTAGGTTGTCTGCAGGGGGTTAGTTGAAGAGCCAGGTCTTCAGCCTGTTGCGGATTTCATGGAGTGAGGAGGTCCTGATGTGTGGAGGGAGATTGTTCCATGTTTTGGGTGCGATGTAGAAGAAGACTAGGCCAGCCATTCTCCCTTTTCAGCTACAGGGGGGCAGTAGGGTGCAACTGAGAATGAGGCTGAGCATAGGCGTTTGATGGGTCAGTGGAAGTGAAGGCGGCAGTTGGGGTATTCTGGTCCTATGTTGTGCACTGCCTCATGTGTGTGTGAGGAGTCTGAATTGGCAGCATTTGTGTATCAGCAGCCTGTGGAGCTCTCTGAGGTGTGGCATAATGTGTGCACAATGTGGGAGGTCGAGGAGGTATTCGGCTATGGCGTTCTAGATGGTCTGAAGTCGATGAGGAGTCTGTTGGAGATTCCAGCATAGAATGCATTGCCAAAATCTAGTCTGCTAGTGACTAGGGCTTGGCGACAATATGCCTGGTGTTCATGGGGATCCATTTGAAGATTTGTATGAGGATGCATAGTGTGTGGAAGCAGAAGGAACTGACTTAGCAAAGTGAGAGGGAGGTACAGGGTAAAACAGACAAGTCCCAAATGTGACGTAAACTAGTCTGTGGGGGGAGATTCCCTTGCCCCTACTAAGAATAAGGGATGAGAGTCTGATGAGCAGAAACCCAACAATTTTTCAAACCCAAGTGCTTCAACTTTCTCCAGTTAAAACACAACAGGGGGATCATACCTGTTCCCGGAAGCTATCCACAGGTGGTTACTCAGTGGTGGCCAGTGTGGCCTTGGGGTGAGGTAATCCCCTGGAGCAGAGGGCAGACCATGCCCTAGTGTCTGTTATTTTAGAGGTGGACCCGGTGGGTAAGCTTGTGATCCCTGAGGGTGGGAGTTGTCACTTCCACCAGCCTACAGTGAATGAGGTCCTTGTCGCTGCTCTAAGGGATAGCTGTGCCAATCAGATCATGGTGGTGAAAAGACGGTTTCCCCAGAGCAATATGTGCCAGGACAGGTATGCAGGGTGACCCAGGCACTTGGGCAGGTCTTTGTGGTCCAGCTAAAAGGTCACTGTCAGTCCCCAGATACCCATTGACTCCATCCTGGGAAATGAACTACCACCAGTGATTGGGTAGGGTGGCAGCCCAGGGCATCCTGAAATCTCAGGTTTTGGGGGCTACTGCTCGCAAACGGGGAATATGAAGGCCCAGACCTGGATTTACAGATGAGTGCTGGTAAGGTTTTGTGTAATAAGATAGCCACTCCACTCTTCCTAGCGCAGGCATCGCTGGCAAATTATATTTTCCTCGCCCAATCTCTCTGCAGCTTGGAGTATTCTGTTTAGGAAATTCTTTCATTGCCAGGTTTGAACTAAATTGTTAAGGCTTTTGGCATTTAGTGGAATAATAGTGAGAGGCAGTGGGGAGGGGTGGAAAGGAGTGGGGACGAAGACAAGGTGAAAAAAAAAAAAAACACTTACCTTTCCTTCGTCCCTGCCGCCTTGCTCGTTGCGCCTCTTGTGGTGTCCCAGCATTCACTTCTGGGACACCAGCGTTGGTTCCCCAGCAATCCTGCCACTGCTTTCATGCTAAACCCAGTATGAAGGCAGTGCCAGGATTAGTCTGAGTGGCTTGGGCAGCCGCTTGGACACATCCCTGGGGTCTGTGCAGTTTCTCACAGCCGGGCTGGAGAAACCTTAGTTCAAGTGTGTGTTTCGTCGGCCTCAGACTGCCGGCCAAACAGACATGCGCACTCAGGTGCACCCCCCCCCTCACCTCCCGGGACACAGCCCCACTCCTCCCTGCACTGCTGGCTGTGCCAGAAGCGAAAAAATAAAACAATAGTGAACTATCGCTTTATTTTTCTGCTTCTGGCTCAGCCATAGCGAAGGAGCCACCCCTGAGAGGTTTCATTCCGCAGCATCAGGTAACTCTGTAATGCTGCAAAGAAAATTCTGGTAATCCTTGTGGTATTGTTTTTGAACAATTTTACTATCCTTATTTATATTATATTGACAAGAATTACAACATTCCCATTATTTTCTATAATTATATTTTTCACAAAAAGTTTTAATAAACCTCAACTCCTTTTGCACATTGAAAAGATGTTATGTTTTTCTTCATCCGCTCACAGGTATACATATGCACACAGATATACACAACAATCACTCCATACATCCACACGTCATTTGGAAGTTGTAGGCACTATTCAGAACACTTTTTAAAAATAAAAAACAACTTAGATTCACAATTTTGTTTTTCATGTAATAAAAAGAGTGGTACAGTCTTTTCTTTTTCTAAGTTTCAACCAATAAAGGAGGTAATAAATTAGTGAATCGGAAGCCCATTTCCTACCTGAAGAAAAGACCAGTGATGAACGAAGGTGCATCCAATATCAGTTTAAAAGATGTAGTACATGGCAAGCCATGACATACATGTACATAAGCCCCCTCCTTAGTCAAGCTGAATGTGCCTACTACCACTGTCACATCACACTGGATATATGTGTTTTGAGGTCCTTTGCAACTGCCAGTCACATCTTCTGAGAAACTGCACAAAAAACCTAAAGAATCTGAAACAGAAGCAAAAACTAAGCAAAAATAGTACTTACTGAAATAACAGTCTAGTTGATTGACTTCTTTGTTACTTCTCATCACATCTCTAGCTACCATTACATGTACATTTTCACAATTCATGACACCAATTATGACACATGAAGTTGATGGTGAATAATGAAATTTGGAAAATTTACTTTTTTTCTATGAAAATTAGCATTACCACATCTTCTGTTTGTGCTTGGATAATATTGGCAAGTTTTCTGCTAATGTGCTAGATGAAAGCTGTGTGTCAATGCAGACTTATCGTAGGGAAGGAATCTTTAATGCTGTGTATAATAATTGTATGTCATTGGAAATTTGCATCTTTGTAGGCTAGACAAGTTGACTTGTAACAAATACGCCCACAATGCTGTTTAAAATCAATTACAAGTTTTACTTTGATACATTTCTGCTTCTATATCATTTGTTGCAGGATAAAATAAAACAAACAATATTAAAACAAAGATTCAGTAAAAGCATTTGAAAGAATAAATATTACAATAATTGCTATCATCAGCAAAATAATTGAGAAGGCAAAAGTGAGAACAAAAAGAGAAAAATAAAAAAAGTCATTGAACAACAGAAACATGATTTCACCAATTTAACCCCTTCGCTTCCAGGCCTTTTTCCCCTCATGTGCAGAGCCTTTTTTTGGCTATTTGGGGTAGTTTGCGCTTAGGCCCTCGTAACTGTTTGTCCACATAATCTATCCACGCCAAATTTGTGTCCTTATTTTATTACCAATCTAGGGATTCTAAAGGTACCCAGAGTTTGTAGGTTCCCATGGAGGACCCCAAGAAATTAGCCAAAATACTGCTAATATTTGTTTCTTTCAGAAAAACAGGATGATTTCTTCTCTGAAAACGGCATCAACAAAGAGCTTGCGGTGCTAAAATCACCATCATCCCAGCTTTCAGGAACAGGCAGACAACATTCTGAATTCAGCAAGAGGTCATTTGTGTAGATCCTTCATGGTTTTCCTACAGAAAGTAACAGCTAAAATAAAAATATTTAAATTGAGGTGAAAAAAAAAGAGCCATTGTTGTCCACGTTTTCTTCTATAACTTTTTCCAGCTATGGCAGATTTTTAAAAACAATATACCGCTACATCTGCTGGACACTTCTGGTTGTGGAGATATATAGGGTTTGTAGGTTCATCAAGAACCCTAGGTACCCAGAGTCAATAAATGAGCTGCACCTTGCAATGGGTTTTCATTGTATACCGGGTTTACAGGAATTCATTTGGCGAAATATAAAAAGTGAAAAATAGGCATCAAGGAAACCTTTATATTTCCAAAATGGGCACAAGCTAAGGTATTGAGAAGCAGTGGTTATTTCCACACCTCTGAATTCCGGGGTCCCCATATTAGCATGTGGATTACAGGGCATTTCTCAAATAGACTTCTTTTTTACACACTGTCTTACATTTAGAAGAAAAAAATGTAGAGAAAGACAAGGGGCTATAACACTTGTTCTTCTATTTTGTGTTCCCCCAAGTCTCCCAATAAAATGGTACCTCATGTGTGTGGGTAGGCCTAGTGCCCTCGACAGGAAACGCCCCAAAAGGCAACATGGACACATCACATCTTTACATTGAAATCTGACGTGTTTTTTTTAAAAGTGGCTAGCTGTGGATTTTGGCCACTAGCTCAGCCGGCACCTATGGGAACCTAGCAAACCTGTGCATTTTTAAAAACTATACACCTGTGGAAATCCAGGATGGGGTGACTTGTGGGGCTCTCACCAGGTTCTGTTACCCAGAATCCTTCGCAAATCTCAAAATTTGGCAAAAAAACACTTTTTCCTCAAATTTCGGTGATGGAAAGTTCTGGAATCTGAGAGGAGCCACAAATTTTCTTCCACTCAGCATTCCTCCAAGTCTCCCGATACAAATGGTACCTCACTTGTGTGGGTAGGCCTAGTGTCCGCGACAGGGAAGGGTCCAAAACACAACATGGACACATGAATTTTTTCTTATGAAAAATGACCTGTTTATTGCAAAGTGCCTAGCTGTGGATTTTGGCCTCAAGCTCATCTTGCACCTAGCGAAACCTAGCAAACCTGGGCATTTCTGAAAACTAGACATCTTGGGAAACCCAGCATGTGGTAACCTGTGGCGCTCTCACCAGGTTCTGTTACCCATAATCCTTTGCAAACCTCAACATTTGGCAAAAAAAAACACCTTTTCCTCACATTTCGGTGCTGCAAAGTTCTGGAATCTGAGGGGGAGTCACAAATTTCTACCCAGCATTCCCCCACATCTCCCGATAAAAATGGTACCTCACTTGTGTCGGTAGGCCTAGAGCCCTAGCCTGGAAATCCCCCAAAACACAACGTTGACCCATCAAAATATTATTAATTAAAAAACGACCTGTTTTTGCAAGGGGGAGTACCTGCGTTTTTGGTCCTGGGCTCCGCAGCCATCTAGGGAAACCTACCAAACCCAGACATTTCTGAAAGCTAGACACCCGAGGGACTCCAGGGAAGTGTGACTTGCGTGGATCCCCCAGTGTTTTCTTACCCAGAATCCTCAGCAAACCTCACATTTAGCTAAAACTTCACATTTTCCCCATATTTCTGTGTAGGATCACCCCACCGACACAAATTTCCTACCACCCAATGTTCCCCTCAGTTCCCAATAAAAATTATACCTCACTTGTGCAGGTGGGCCAGGTGCTGGTGACAGGGAAAAGCCAAATACATGTCAAAATAGAGGGGGAACCAAAGCGTGTCCAAAAGGGCAGTTTGAAAACAAACGTTTTTAGGCTGACAAGTGGGGCCGAATTTGTATCGGTATAGATGCAACAATGTTGGGTGGTAGGAATTTTGTGGATTGCTGCAGATTCTGGAAGGTTCCATTACAAAAATGTGAGGAAAATGTGTGATTTCAAGCAAAGTTGGAGGTTTACAGGTCATTGTGTGTAAGAAAATGTTGCGGGATGCATGTGAAGCACACCACCCTGGACTCACCCAGATGGGCCATATTTATACTCCGTTTGCGCCGAAATTGCGTCGTTTTTTTTGACGCAATTTCGACGCAAAACTAACGCCAACTAACGCCATATTTATACTATGGCGTTAGAGGCGAATAGCGCCAAAGTTCCCGGAATGTGCGTCATTTTTTAGCGTGAACCCCTTCCTTGCGTTAATGATATGCAAGGGAGGCGTTCCCGTCTAAAAAATGACTCCCAGGCCTTTACGGGGTATTTATACTCCCGGGCAAAAGAGACGCCCGGGAGTTGGCGTGGCTAAAAACGGCGCATTTGCGCCACTTTTTAACGCCTGCTCAGGGCAGGCGTTAAGGGGCCTGTGGGCTCAAAATGAGCCCACAGGTGCCCTCCCATGCCCCCAGGGACCCCCCCTGCCACCCTTGCCCACCCCAGGAGGACCCCCAAGGATGGAGGGACCCACCCCAGGGACATTCAGGTAAGTTCAGGTAAGTATAATTTTTTATTTTTTATATTTTTTTTTGGTGGCATAGGGGGGCCTTATTTGTGCCCCCCTACATGCCACTATGCCCAATGACCATGCCCAGGGGACAGAAGTCCCCTGGGCATGGCCATTGGGCAAGGGGGCATGACTCCTATCTTTACAATGATAGGAGTCATGTTGATGGGGGATGGGCGTCGTTAAAAAATGGCGCAAGTCGGGTTAAGACGATTTTTTCGACGTAACCTGACTTGCCCCATTTTAAGACGCCCATGCGCCATTTTCCCCCTACGCCGGCGCTGTCTGGTCTACGTGGTTTTTTCCCACGCAAACCAGGCAGCGCCGGTCTGATTGCGCCGTCTAACGCCATTCCATAAATACGGCGCCCGCTTGGCGCTTCAGAATGGCGTTAGACGGCGCAAAACTTTTTGACGCTAAACTGCGTTAGCGCAGTTTAGCGTCAAAAAGTATAAATATGGGCCTTAGTTTTCAGATGTGTCTAGGTCTCGTAGATTTTTCTTGATGGTTGCATCCCAAAGTCCCAAAAGTGCAGCTCTCACCATTCCAAGTGGGACGATTTTGAGAGTTAGCCAAGCTCTCATGGCCCAAATGTAAACTCAAAACCCAAAATCATCAAATGTCCTCTTGCTTGCCGTTGGGATAAGATCTTTTATTGTACGTGGGGGAGAGTTGAAAGACTGTTACCCGTTTCAGTTGGGGTGGGGCATAACCATGCCCATACTGGTTGGTAGCCACCACCCCACTATTTCATTTCTTTTTAAAATTCCCTGGCATCTATTAGGCTCTCTGCCCCCCCCCCGGGGAGTTGATCGGGGGTAATTGCCCCATCTGCCCACTGGTGGGCAGAACAACTTTGTTCCCGTTTATTTGGGGTGGGGGGCCATACCCCCACCTGCTTTTTAAAAAAATAAGTTTTTTCCGGGTGTCTAGTGGGCTTTCAGGCCTTACACAAATAGGCCAATTTGCCCCCAAGAAGGGCAGAAATGGCCAACAGTAATGTGCCCCATGGAGAGCTATCCTTGCCCAAGGGGCTGCCCGCCCACACAAAACACACACACACACCAATCCCTGGTGCCTAAGTGGTTTCTCCCCCTTTTGGGGGCAGATGGGCCTAATAGAAAAAGCCCGATCTGCCCCCAAGGGGGGCAGAATTGGCCTAAAATAATTTGCCCCCATGAGGAACGACCCTTGCCCAAAGGGCTGCTCCCCATCTGTAAAAAATAAAAAAATACTGGTGCCTAGTGGTTTCTGACTCCCTTGGGGGCAGATTGGCCTGATAAAAATAGGCCAAAGTGGGCTAAAATAAATTTTCCCTCTCAGGGGAGTGACCCTTGCCTAAGGGGGCGGTCCCCACCTGTAAAAAAATAAAAATGATCCCTGGTGCCTAGTGGCTCCTGCCCCCCTTGGGGGCAGATCAGCCTAATTAAAAGGCCTAAATAAAAATGCCCCCCTTGGGAGCGACCCTTGCCCAAGGGGCTGCTCCCCTCATGTGTTTACAAAATATACACACAATCCCTGGTGTCTAGTGGGCATTCCTGTAGCACGATCGCTATGCAATCGTGCTACAGGAATGGTCAGAGACATGAAAGAAAAGGAAAAGCCTTTCCTTTCCTTTCATGCCTCTGCGATCTTCCCCACACCCCAATCAGAAGAGAAAAGAAAGCTTTTCTCTTCTGATCACCCTGGAAGCTGAGCTTCCAGCATGATGGGGGCGACCCCTGAGGGGTCCCCTACCATCCCTGCCCAGGGGAGGGGGAGTGGGCGGCCCACGGGGAGCACCGTGGCCGAGGACGTAATCAGCTCGTCCCCGGCCCTCAAGGGGATTAAACAAGTTACACTTTTCTATTTCTCTGAACATAACAAAAAATTCACTGGAATCTTTTATAGTTATCACCAACTAAAAGTTTTTAGATTATGCTTCTTCACGGGCTTATAAACAAAGAAGAAAGATTTAGCTTTTTGTTGTTTAAATGTCACTTCTTCACTTATTAAGAGATGTTTCTTTAACTAATGTTGCTCTTGGCTTCTTCCACGTTCTTCTACTTGTTTTTCTCCACCTTATTTTAAATACATTTCTCCATTGACTACATATACACCCCAGAAAACAGTTTTTTTTAGATGCGTTATATATAATATTGCAGACCCAGGTCTGGTGGCTCATTGGAGTAATAAATACACTTCAGAAATCTGTGATTGACCTTATGGTTACAAGTTCAAATCCCAGCTTTTCTACTGAGATTTTCATCCTTCTGAGGTAGATAAAATGGGTGCCACAGACCTGAGAGACTGTTGCTAATTGGCATGTAGATTATTTTCTAATATTACATACTTTGTATATCTTTGGGGTACGGTTTTCCTCCCATACCAGGCCTAACTATCACTGCTCATATGCAATTATTACCTAGAGCACATTCTCTATTTCATCAGTGTTTCACCATATGATCTTGTAACAAATGTGTACAAAAATGTGTATGATACGATCATGGGCAATTCATTGTTACTTTAATCATTATATTTTATAGAAAGCAAGTAGAAAAAAACATGAAAAGACTTTCCATTCTTTACAGATGTCACATAATGCTCTGACCTTATAAACATATGCTAATTGGAAATCCACACTGGATGTTTAAAATGTGCAATATGTGCTGGAGGAGAGTGGTTTTTACATAGAGAAGAACCAAAGATTGTCTCCCTAAAAGGTGAACTAAATTCCACATTTCATTGACATTAAAAAGTAAATTGCTCCCCTTATACCGCTAAA
Organism: Pleurodeles waltl; assembly: GCF_031143425.1. NCBI lineage: Eukaryota > Metazoa > Chordata > Amphibia > Caudata > Salamandridae > Pleurodeles > Pleurodeles waltl. Next base: position 1,749,554,282 of record NC_090444.1, read on the forward strand.
CTAAGATCATCAAAGAATTTCAGTTTCCTACACAACTCATGGACCTCATCTGGAGAGATCTAGAAAGTTCCTAACAAGGACTAATCATAATAGGATCAATTCCCAATGTGGTAATTTAAGGTATCCCTTTTGCTTCAAATTACCAACTTTAATGAACGAAAATGCACCTAACTATTCGCATTCCACAGCTTTATGGTCATCTCAATCATTGTCTTCATTTTCAGCAGTAAAGACTGTCACCCAGGTGAACCTAACAAAGAATTGTCAAAGAGCTCATGTAATAAAGTAGGTTATTAGTTGGACAGAAGATGGGTCCTTCTCAAATAATAGGTCTGCCATCCTTCCATCTACTGGTAATCAAGTACCCTGTTGGAGCGCTGGACTCTCACAGGGTAGCGAGGCAGAGCAGTCCACGGCCTTCTCATGGGAGCTGGTGTGTGGCAGTACTCCAGCCCACAGGTATGCAACAAACAACACACAATAAATCATTGTCCAGTTAGTTCTTTTATCTATAAAAAGGGAAATTACTTTATTAGGCATACACTTCTCAAGCAGGGCTATAGTATTGGCTCTCCTGCAGGAGAGTGCCAGTCATCAGTGTCAGCCCAGGGTACCCCCACCTCACAGGCTGCTGCTCTTTAGCCACAGGGCTCCCTGGGCCTGAAAGTCAATACTCCTGAGGACTGATAGAGCGTTCCGTAGTAATAATTTACCTGTATTTTGGACGCTCTTTAGGCCGATGAATCTTTTGGCTAAGTGGGACTCTCCTTACTCTTAATCAGTCAATTTCATTAAATCAATAATCAATAACGAACATAAGCAATACCCTGATCAACATAACACTTGACAATTAACCCAGAATACATTTCGACGAACCCTGACCTTTCAGTCAGGAATAACCACACCAGTTTATTCAAAGTTAGTGAATTTATTTCCCTATATTAACAAAGCTAGCACAATATAGATGTGTCTCAACACCAAATGATAAGCATAAATGAACATTAATAGCTGTCCATAACGGCGAAACAAGTGCAATCTATGCAGCATTTGAATAACAAGGCATTCGATAATAGCAATGCAAAAAACTAAGACTATAATCTGTAATGAACTAATTGCATACATTTAGTCAGCATAACAAGATCTCAAATTGCATCGTGCGACAAAAGGAATCCTCATCTAACCTCAAATTAGCATCGGCATGTGGGACTTCATGCAAAAACAATTTAGCAACATAAATTTAGAAAAACTCCTAACTAGGGCTCTTATCAAAAATCAGCAGTTGGTTACCTAAAAGAAACACAATGCAATTGTACAATTTCCTTTCATATTTACCAATTACAATCAGCATTCAAGGAAGTCTTCGTCTCACAGGTACCGTTTCTCGATCAGCATGGGACGAGGCAAAGGGCAGGGTGGACGGGGCAATTGCCTCACGGCGGCAAGGTAAAACTACTACTTCATGCAAAGGGACAAATCAAAGTTAAAGTCTCTAGTGTAAGAATCATTTAAGTCTCTTTCTCTCGATTAGAGAAAGTATCAAAGTCTCTCAAAATGGCGTCGCAGCAAGGTGGGCCATAATAGCTGCAATGTCCTGCAAAATGGCGGGTATCGGCTGGTGATGGCTGTAATGGCTGCAAATGGATACCTTCTTCTCGTGCACCTGGTTTAAATAGACAACAGTTCAAATCTAGTAGGGTCTTCCATTGGAGGGTTCATAGGTTAGCTTCAAATTGTCCAATCAAAAACAACAGTTCTCAAGCTTTTACTTAAGCATACATTATCCTTGGAGACGGGTACGCAAGTTGCAACATTTTATACCAATTAACTCACTTTCAGAGCTTCCATTGTCCGCACCTGCAGATTGACCTTGGAGTAAAGAGAAAATATGCCAGGCTGGCACGAAACCTTAAGATAAGCATGTGAACGATCTCAGTGGAAAAGCACAGCTTCAAGCAAAAATACACGTTTAATAGCGCATTGGAAAAATACGAGCATCTAAACCGTGAGATCAGGCAACTAGGCCGAAGCCTGCACTAAAGTAATGCTAAGCTAAAATGTTTCAAACAAGCAAATCATAGCACACGTTTACGATTATGTCGGATTAGTGCAATTCTAATACATCACGTTATATAAAGCACGCTTATAAATGTTGGCAAACTACTCTGAGGGCACATTTTGTCCCGTACAATCTTTATTAGTTCGGTTAAAGTCACACATGATTATTGCAGCACTACGTTTAAGCGCTAATAAATGTAAAACCTTCATTTCAGCTTCATCAATCCCTCCTCTGATGACTACTTGTCATCACACCAAATCATGCCCACAAATTTTATTCCATTAAAATTCTGTCAGTTCTCTTTTCCTTTTAATTCCCCTAGTTTTCGCTTTATATTCTTCTGCCATTCTTTTCATTATTTTCTCTTCCTTCCTTCTTCTAATTCTTTCCATAATCATTATTATTCCCCTTTTTATTCCCCAAATTCCAAATATCCATATTACAACTATTATAATTCCCTTTATTATTTTTAGCAATATTCCATTCCAAATTCCCCCAATCCAATTTCCCACTGAAGCAAGTCCTTTTCCAACCTTCTCCCACACTCCTGGTTCCTTCAATTCCTTCAAATCTGCACTCTCTTTTGTTAGATTAGCAAGCATAGTTTTAATTTTCACACTATTGTCTGGAATATACGTACAACAGTGTCGTGCACCAAGCATTTTGCAAACGCCGCCATCCTTTGCTAAAAGAATGTCTAAAGCAAGCCTATTTTGAAGAGTCATAGCTCTTTCCGCTGCAAGTTCAGCATCTATCAGGATTATAGCACCTGAAAACTTTGTCAACATGTTATCCACGATAGTAGACAACTTTCTTATTTTGATGGAATTCAACACAACTCCCAATGAAGGAATCATGGCTCCAAATATATCTCCTACCACAGCAGCTGCGGTCTCTCTTTTCTGGATACGATGGGATCCAGATGTCTTTTGAATCATCGATAGGTCATCCAGTTGATAAACCTTTGGGAACACTATACCCAAATAACATCTCCCCCACCATCCCTTTGGAAGACGATAATAGGCATTATACCCACAAATGTAATATACACCTGGAATGACAGGGTCAAGTCCGTTCATCATGAATGTCCATTTGGCCTTAAAGATAAACGTATGTTTACACTCACTCGCTCCTACGAAAATGTTAACATAATAAGATTCACCTCGATATATACAAAATTTCCCTACATGCCAAGCATCTAAAGCAATTCTCCCTTGTGTCTTTATTGCAGCAAAATCATAATTATCTACTGAAGTCCGCTTATGTAGTTCTTTTTCTAATTTCGCATTCATTTGTGCCCTTCTATCATCTGTGCGATCTAAAAAGCTTATTTCTATTGCAGAGAGCGAGCAGGTGAGGTTTTCCCTATGAGCGTGAGCCGTTTCGAAAGGTTGCATTGGCTCGAAAAATTCCCTCATTATTTTAGCATCCCAATCTTTAGCAATCTGGCTTAGCTGCGCTATTATAGGAACGTATGCAAAGGTAACATCATAATTTGAGTAAAAATACTGTATGTTAGTTTGACCATAAAATCTAGACATTACTATACTACATGTAATCCCGTATGTAAGAGGCATGTGGTGATAAGTCACCCCTTCCTTTACTGATGTCGGTATCTGTGTACACACATAACAATCCTTCGCATCCATAGTCTCAACATATTCCGTTAGCAAGCGATAGAAAACATTATATGAAAGCTCTTTCTTATCATGCAAGTGTCTCTCATCTAATTCTAGTCTTTTCAGTGCAGTTAGTTCAGTGACAGTAACAGGAGCAAAAGTAGAAGCATCAATTCTCTCATCCTCACCCTTTCCATGCATTGTAAGCACTATTGCCATTATTATTAGTACACATGCAATTACCAAGCCTACACACACATATTTACAATATTTCTTTCTACTGTTTTGCGTCATGATCTGTATAGAATCAGAGAGCTAGAAGCACCTGTAAAAGAAACTATTTAGCAATTCAGTTACAAAGCTGAGCGAGCGCAATGTTCACACCGTCTTCTTCAGGAGGCCAGTCACTTATCGGTTAGCAGCATTTGTCTCAATTCGGCAATAACTCAGTCTTTTATCAGTTCAGCAAGTGTCTCATCCGGTTTAGCAATGTCTCAACTGGTTGTTTGTATCACGTTATATTGTGGCAAGCAATGTCATTTATCACCCTTTCAATCAACAGAGTCCATAAAACTTTTCTTTTCTATTGGTATCTCTTCTTCTTCGTTCTCCAGGCTAAGAGATACAAATTCGTCAGTCCAATCGTCATGAACTACATATGCCCATTCAGGACCGGAATACCTTCTGTTCGGTATCCTTTTCCTTTTCAATTTTGCTTCTCTTTTCGATTCTGCCTCACTGGTACTTTCCTCTTTGGCCAAGTCTTTTCCTTCAGTTGATGATGGTACCACGACAGTCACTTCCTTTCTTTTCTCTTTCACTTTTGGCCTTTCTCCGTCGTTCAAACTTTCCTTAGTCCTTTCTTTTATGGGTGATATACTTAGTCTTCTCTTTGCACCGTGTCCATTTGATGGACCTGCAATCTTTTCTGTGGAAGCTTGAACTGTTTCGTTCCGTTCTGCCTTGTCCCCTCCTTCTGGGGAATCAATCACGTTCTCCTTTTCTTTTTCTCTATCGTCTGTTTCTGGGAAAGCCCTCCTCTGATCAGGCTCTCCTGCTTTTTCACCTTTTTCGAGCCCTTCGTCACCGTTACTTTCTTCAGACTCTTTATCACTTTCAGCTGCTTCAGGTTCCTTGTCACCTTCAGCTGCTTCAGGCTCTTTGCTACCCTCAGCTGCTTCAGGCTCTTTGTCACCTTCAGCTGCTTCGTCGCTGTCTGAACTTTCTCCTTGGTCTTCCCCAAGTGAGTTGGTCTCTTCGTCCTCAGAGAATATCTCTCTCTCTTCCGTTCCTGCCTGTTCGTTTTCAGTTTTATTTCGCTCCGTCTCAGCACTCAGCACTGTTTTATCAGGCACTGGCAGTTTCAGCGCTTCAACTTCCTCATCTGTGGGACACAACACTTTCTTTGTGTGACTGGCGTGAATCCAGTTGGGAACTCCCGCACACTTCACAGCGGTAGTTGTCGTCAGGATCACTTGGAAAGGGCCTTTTCAACGGGGTTCCAGACACGACTTCCTCACGTGCTTCTTTACCACGACCCAGTCACCTGCTTTCAGTGCGTGTCCTGGACCTTGGATCGGTGGCAAGGTGGTTGCTTCCACCTGGTGAGAGAACGAGCGAACCACGTCAGCCAGACCCTTGCAGTAGTCTAACACCATATCATCTGTAATATTCAAAAGCGCGTTTGCGGGAACTGCAGGAAGTCTCATAGCCCTGCCCATGAGAATTTCGTGCGGAGACAATCCAGTCTTTCTATCAGGGGTGTTTCTCATTGACATTAGCACCAAGGGCAATGCGTCAGGCCATTTCAAATTTGTCGATGCACATATTTTCGCCATTCTTGATTTCAGTGTACCATTCATCTGCTCCACCAGTCCTGATGCTTCAGGGCGATAGCTACAATGTAGCTTTTGCTCAATGTTCAGCGCTTCGCAAAGTAACTTTATCACCTCGTTATTGAAGTGACTTCCCCTATCTGATTCTAAAGAGATCGGGAATCCGAAACGTGGTATTAACTCCCTCAACAATAGCTTTGCAACTGTAAGGCTGTCATTTCTACGTGTGGGGTATGCCTCAATCCAGTGACTAAAAATGCACACAATCACCAACACATACTTTAGACCTCCATGCACAGGCATCTCAATGAAGTCCATCTGCATTCGACTAAACGGGCCACTGGCTCTACCAATGTGGCTCGCGTTCACAACTGTTCCCTTTCCTGGGTTCATCTGCTGGCAAGTGACACATCGATGACAAACTGCTTCTGCAGCTTGGCGAAACCTGGGGTTAAACCAATCAGTTTTGAACAATCTTATCATGGCATCTCTCCCTAGGTGAGCTTGCCCATGATAGAACCGCGCAAGCTGTGATAAGAGACTACTTGGCAAAACAAATTTTCCCTCATTTGAAACCCATAACTCATCTGGTCTCTTTATACATTGTGATTTAATCCAGGAATCTCTTTCATCCTCCCTGACGTTATTCTGTAATGCTTTTAGTTCATCTATTGTATCTACGACCTTCAAGGCAAATGCTTCAGCTGGTTCGAGTTCTGGTTCACTAATCGAATTCCATTCATCTCTGAGTAATATACAATTCAAGGCACAAAATCTTGCGACTTGATCCGCATATGCATTTCCCAGGGAAACATAGGGGGTTATTACAACTTTGGAGGAGGTGTTAATCCGTCCCAAAAGTGACGGTAAAGTGACGGATATACCACCAGCCGTATTACGAGTTCCATAGGATATAATGGACTCGTAATACGGCTGGTGGTATATCCGTCACTTTACCGTCACTTTTGGGACGGATTAACACCTCCTCCAAAGTTGTAATAACCCCCATAGTCTTGTCCTTTCGTATGGGCACTACACTTTACCACTGCAACTTCGGCTGGCATTTGAATGGCGTGTAACAATTCCCTTATTCTCTCCCCGTTTTTCACTGGGGATCCTGACGAAGTCAGGAAACCTCTCTGTGACCATAGTTGTCCAAAGTCGTGCACAATCCCAAACCCGTACTGACTATCAGTGTAAATGGTGACTTTCATCAATGCAGACAGTTGACATGCTCTTGTAAGGGCTACAAGTTCTGCTACTTGTGCAGAATAGACTCCTTGAAGCCACCCCGCTTCCAAGACACCTGTTACAGTACATACAGCATATCCTGCTTTCAAAATTCCCATCCCATCTCTTAGACATGAACCATCAACAAAAACAATTTGGTCATTTTCATCAAGCTTAGTGTCCTTAATATCAGGTCGAGGTTTTGTGCAAAATTCAGTCACCTGAAGGCAGTCATGCTCGACGTCTTCAGCGTTCTCAATTTCACCATTTTCTCCAGGAAGCAAGGTTGCTGGATTCAACGTAGTGCACCTTTTCAGCTGCACATTCGGTGAGCCCAGAATTATCGTTTCATACCTTGTGAGTCTTGCTCCAGTCATGTGTTGCGTTCGGGAGCGGGTCAAAAGTATCTCAACTGAGTGAGGGACCATGACTGTTACTGGGTGTCCCATCACTATTCCTTCACTCTGAGTGAGGCTGATACCAACTGCTGCTACGGCGCGCAAACACCCTGGGAGTGCTGCTGCGACCGGATCCAAAGTAGCTGAAAAATACGCTACTGGTCTGTTTATGCCACCATGGGCTTGAGTCAAGACAGACAAAGAACATGCATCACGTTCATGACAAAACAATGTGAAAGGCTTTGTGTAATCAGGCATACCTAAAGCTGGAGCCCTGCACATGCATTCTTTCAACTCAATGAAAGCATCCCTCTCGTCTCCTTTCAGCTCAATTTCATCCAATGCGTCCTTCTGGGTCAGTTTCAGTAAAGGCTTTGCTAGAGTCGAGAAGTTGGGAATCCACTGGCGACAGTAGCCCACCATTCCCAAAAACTTCCTCACGTCCCTCCTTGTCTTTGGTGGACTCATTTGAAGTACACTTGTTATTCTTTCCTTCATTATTCTCCGTGACCCTTTCTCTATCTGGTGACCCAAGTATTTCACTTTCTTCTGACAGAACTGCAATTTGGAAGGAGACACCTTATGTCCATTCCTTCCCAAATGGTTCAACAGAGCAATGGTATCGGCTGTGCAGCCACTTTCTGTCTTTGATGCAATCAGTAAGTCATCAATGACTGCTCAGCCCTCCACAGGGCTTGGTCGCCCCACTCACTGCTGCCGCTCCTGCCTGCCTTTGCCGCCTCCTGCCTGCAGATTCCTTCGCTCGCTGCTCCTGGGATTTCCCGCCGCTGCCTCCCTGCGGCCCGCCCCCCTGTGATTCCATTCGCCGGACCGCTCCCGCCACCCAGCTGCTCCTCCCTCCCGGCTCCTTACTTATGACGCCCCCAGAGCGACCGCGCAGCGGACGCGCGCAGCGGGAGCACCGACTGAGCGCCGAAGGTGCGCCAAAGGTAAGCCCGTCTGCGCCCGTCCGCGCCTGGACCGCGCCCAGCGCCAGACCCCCTGGTCCTCGCCCTCGCCAGCACACCCTGCACAGCTACGATGCCAGAACACTCCACGCACTCAACGCCGGCCGAAACACCGCCTGCTACCGAGCCACCCCGAGACGCACCCACGGACCCTTCACCTGCCTGACCTGCCGCTTCACCAGCCTACGACCCAACACTGCACCTACTAAACCGAGCCCCAGCAACAAACACCTGATGTGCATCCTGCTCAACACCCGCTCCGTTCACAGGCATGCCGTCGAACTCTGGAACCTCCTCGACTCGACAGCACCAGACATCGCCTTCCTGACGGAAACCTGGATGAACGCCTCCTCAGCACCCAACGTCGCCATCGCCGTCCCAGAAGGCTACAAAATCACCAGGAGGGACCGCGTCAACCAGACAGGAGGAGGCATCGCCATCATCCACAAGAACACCATCCGCATCACGACCAACTACGATGACACCTTCACCTCCGCCGAACACCTCCACTTCCAGATACACACCAACCCCAAGACCACGCTCAGAGGCACCCTCATCTACAGACCACCGGGACCACGCACACAGTTCAGCGAAGACATCACAGACTTCGTCAGCCCCCACGCCATCAATTCCACCGACTACATCCTCCTGGGGGACCTCAACTTCCACCTGGAGGACGACAAGGACCGCAACACCACTGCTCTACTGGACAACCTGGCCAACCTCGGACTCAAGCAACTGGTAACCACCCCTACCCACCACGCCGGCCACACGCTTGACCCAGTCTTCTCATCCAGCAAATATGTCACCTTCAGCCACTCCACCAATCTCCAGTGGACTGACCACAGCTGCGTCCACTTCAGCTTCAGTAAAACGACGACCCACCACCACCCTCAACAAACCCCCCGCAGGAGCTGGAACAAGATCACCGGCGACCAGCTCACCACCTTCCTCAGCCAGAACCCCCCCACCAGCTCAACGGACCCCAACGAAGCCGCCAACAACCTCACACAGTGGATCACCAACTGCGCAGACGCCCTCGCACCACTGAAGAAGAACCCCCCCAGCAGACGCAGCAGCAAGAAAGCCTCCTGGTTCACCGACGAGCTCATCACCTCCAAGAAGAACTGCCGCTCCCTGGAGAACACCTGGCGCTCCAACCAGACCACAGACAACATGACGGCCCTCAAACACGCCACCCGCAAACACCACCAACTGATCCGCGCCACAAAGAAGACAGCCTTCAAGGAACGACTGGACAACAACACCCACAACAGCAAGGAACTCTTCATCATCGTCAAAGAGCTCTCCAACCCCGACGCCGGAAACAATGACATCACTCCCTCGCAAGACCTCTGCGACTCCCTCGCAGCCTTCTTCCACGACAAGATCGCCAACATTCACAACAGCTTCGGCCCACCAACCACAAACCCCACCACCGAACCGATGCCCCCCACCGCCACCCTCCGCACCTGGACCCCAGTCAGCACCGAAGACACAACACGCACAATGAACACCATCCACTCCGGATCCCCTATGGACCCCTGCCTACACCACATCTTCAACACGGCCGACCACATCATCGCACCCCACCTCCGTGACATCGTCAACGCCTCCTTCAACACCGCCACCTTCCCGGAGTGCTGGAAACACGCCGAGATCAGTGCCCTGCTGAAGAAACCAACTGCAGACCCCTCCGACCTCAAGAACTACCGCCCCATCTCGCTCCTCCCGTTTCCGGCCAAAGTCATCGAGAAGACTGTCAACAGACAGCTAGCTGCCTTCCTCGAGACCAACGGATCCCTCGACCACTCGCAATCCGGCTTCCGAGCCAACCACAGCACGGAGACCGCCCTCATCGCAGCCACAGACGACATCAGATCCCTAATGGACAATGGGGAAACTGCGGCCCTCATCCTCCTGGACCTCTCCGCAGCGTTCATCACTGTCTGCCACCGCACCCTGGTACAGCGCCTGAACAACACCGGCATCCAGGAGAAGGCCCTGGAGTGGATCACCTCATTCCTCGCCGGAAGAACCCAGAGAGTCCGCCTCCCCCCGTTCCGGTCAGCGGCCACCGAAGTCATCTGCGGAGTTCCACAAGGGTCATCGCTCAGCCCCACCCTCTTCAACGTCTATATGAGCCCCCTCGCAACCATCGCACGTCAACACAACCTCAAGATCATCACCTACGCCGACGACACCCAGCTGATCCTCTCCCTCACCAGCGACCCGGACGCCGCCAGAGCCAGCCTACACGAAGGGATGAAAGACGTCGCCGAATGGATGAAGAACAGCCGCCTGAAACTGAACTCAGACAAGACGGAGGTCCTCATCCTGGGATCATCACCATCCGCCTGGGACGACTCCTGGTGGCCCCCCGCCCTGGGAGCCACCCCCAAGCCAACGGACCACGCTCGCAACCTAGGCTTCATCCTGGACTCCTCCCTCTCGATGACCAGACAAGTCAACGCCGTCTCATCTTCATGCTTCAACACCCTGCGCATGCTTCGAAAGATCTTCCGGTGGATCCCCACCGAGACCAGGAAGACGGTCACCCAGGCCCTCGTCACCAGTCGGCTGGACTACGGGAACGCCCTCTACGCCGGCACCGCCGCCAAACTCCAGGAGAAACTCCAACGGATCCAGAACGCCTCAGCACGACTCATCCTGGACATCCCCTGACACAGCCACATCTCCGAAAACCTGAGAGACCTGCACTGGCTCCCCGTCAACAAAAGAATCACGTTCCGACTCCTCACCCACGCACACAAGGCCCTCCACGACCTGGGCCCCAAGTTCCTCAACAGCCGCCTGACCTTCCACAAGCCCACCCGCCAGCTCCGCTCCGCCAGCCTCGCTCTCGCCACCGTCCCCCGCATCCGCAGAGCCACCGCCGGAGGAAGATCCTTCTCCTACCTGGCAGCCAAGACATGGAACTCCCTCCCCATCCACCTCCGGACAACGCAAGACCATCTCGCCTTCAGGAAGCAACTCAAGACCTGGCTGTTCGAGCAGTAGCGTTCCCCCCCCCCCAGCGCCTTGAGACCCTCCGGGTGAGCAGTGCGCTATACAAATGCCTTTGATTGATTGATTGATACTAGAGTTGACTCGAATGGCAATTCTAATGCTTCCAAGTCTTTCTTTAGAATCTGATTGAATATCGACGGTGACTCAGAAAACCCTTGAGGAATTCGACACCAACTGTACACTCTGTCTAAGAATTTGAAACAAAAGAGAAATTGGCTGTCCTCATGAAGAGGCACCGAAAAGAATGCTTGTGACAAGTCAATGACTGAGAACCACTCGGCATCGCAAGGGACTTGAAACATTATCACAGCTGGATTCGGTACTACAGGGCAACACTTGACTATGATGTCATTTATTTTCCTCAAGTCCTGCACGAGTCGGACCTTTCCACTCGGCTTTATTAGTCCCATGATTGGTGAATTACATGGACTGCTTAACACTTCTTTCAGCACTCCCTGCTTTACAAATTCGTCAATAAGTTGGGCAACTTTCATGAGGGTGTCTTGTGCCATGTGGTATTGTGGGGTCTGGGGAAAGGTTGCATTGGGCTTTACAGTCACTTTCACTGGTTCCACTCCTTTCATCAATCCCACCTCTTTCCCTGTCATATCCCACACTTCCTTTCCGACTGTTTCCCGTAATTCAGCTGGGATATCTTCTTCAGTTATCATCGGGAAGAGACAAATCAGAGGATAATCTTCATCGACAGTTTCCATCTCATCCCCCTCTACACTGTCCTCTTCTTCCCCATCACTGCTCGTCTGTATTTTTATTCCCTCTTTCGAACACATAATCGAACAACCCAATTTACACAATAGGTCTCTCCCTAACAGTGCTATCGGGCTTGAGTCACATACCACAAATTGGTGTAACCCTTGATAGTTACCAATGCTGACTGGTACCGCATCTGTAATTGGGTTTGTCAGGTGCCTGTTTGCTACTCCCACCACTTGAACTGTCCTCCCCGAGAGTGGCAAATTTGGTACTTCAATGCTCTTAACAGTTGAACGTGTTGCTCCTGTGTCAACCAGGAATGAGACACGATGACCCATTACTCTTCCCTCCACGTACGGACCCTTTTGATCAACTTCCAAGGATGCTGCAAGCACACAATCTCCTTCCTCTCCTGAACTATCACTCTCCCATACATTGTTTATTCCACTCTCACTGTGTAATGGGAACTGTTGTACGGTGCCATTTGTACTCATTACCTGACCCGAGACCTGTGGAGGAACCATCACTTGCTGCTGACTCATTGGTGCCAAAGGTATTTGCATTTGCTGATTAGGTACCATGGGAAACTGCTGTTGCATTGGCTGCATCTGCGTTACCTGCATACGAGGCATCTGTATCTGCTGCGGCTGCATGGGCTGTAACCCCTGCAGCTGATTTATGGTCTGAAAATTTGGATTTGGACCTCTCATTTTCGGTCCCCTCATTGTCTGAAATGCATTGACATTGTTGTTTTGCTGACCAACACCTGCACCTGCACCTTCCTGCACCACCATTGGGCACTCGTGTTTCCAATGACCGACTATTCCGCACACGTGACACGGCATCACCTTCTTCATTGCCTGCACACCATTCACAACAGTGTTCAAATCCGGACCATTATTCACAAAACCTCCTCTGCCTCTGCCTTTCGCCTGTGGCTGAAACGCCATGTTTCCCTGTAACTGCGGCTGCGGTTGCGGTACCTGCTGTTGGAACCCTTGCAACCCTTGCAGACTTTGCAAACCTGTCTGAGCTGCTTTAAGCTGCATCATCATCACCTTCTCTTTCAACCTTTTCTGTTTCACCTCAATTTCGTCGCTACAGTATTTCGCATAATTTAACACCTCATCAATAGGTTTCGACTGCCAACAAATCAAATGCGACTTTATCATCTGACTTATCTCTGGTCTCAGCCCTTCTACAAATCTGAACACAAAATGAAGCATGTCCTTTGCCTCTATTGTTTCCGTGCCACTGTAGTTCTTGAACGCCTTCAACAACCTCTCATAGTAACTATGAATCGACTCTTTAGCCTCTTGGGCCGTTCGATCGATCTTCTGCCAATCCACATTCTTCGCGGCAACCTTCGTCTTCAAATGCTCAATCACCTTATAGTACAAGCTCATCACCATAGGTGATGGTGCACCCGTCTCCCTGTCTCTCTCCGGTTCACTTGTCGGCCAACCTACAGCTCTTTTGCAATCCTCCCACAAGTCTGCTGGAACCACAATCTCAAAGAGAGTGTTCAGGTCTTCCCAGAGACATTTTGCAAGCTTCACAAACCTATCAGTCTGTTGATACCATTCAATCGGCTTCTCTCTCAGTTTGGGAAAATCGTCCGTAAAAGACTGAATGTCGCTTCTATGCCATGGTACATGTATTAATTTTCCCCCTGCTGTCTCCCTCATTGGTAACATGGTTACTGCCTCGCTACTCTGTGGTCTTTTCTCATTGTGCTCTGTAGCACTGTCCCTCCTCTTTTCCTTTCTCTTTACCCACCTGCTTTCCCACTTGTCTAAACACCTCCACACTTGTGCACTCTGCAGCAATTCTCTAAGGTGCGCCTTCATGCCTGCTGACCTCATGTGTTCAAAATCTGTGGTCCCAAAATCCAACCTGTAGCTTCTGCTCAAGTGTTTCGTCTTGTCTATATCAACCCCGTTTTTGTCAGCTATTTCTTGCAAGCTTTTATGTACCTTGTTCACTTCTTTCGTAATCCTGGGACATAGATACCTCAGCTCTTCTTCCGAGTAGGACTCTAACCTATTCACACCCATAGTCCCTTCCACCAATTCTTGTGCTTCCATGTTCAACCTCATCCTATTCATATAATCTTCTCCCTTCCCACTGGCTGAGCTTTGAGTGGAATTTAGACTGTTGAACCAATGTGTCAGCTGTTGCGCCTTCAACCCCATCAGTGTAGCATTCACATCGACTGCCATTGATGGTTGCGGCAACTTTTCAGTGTTCGATGTTAGAGGTATTATCAGTGGGGGACTCGACCTCACCAGTGTTGACTGAGCACATATGGGACTAAACTCCATCAAGGACCCAGATCCAGTTGGCTGAGCCGCTATCGGAGTTATCCCTGGAGTGTTTTCTATGCACCTCCTTTCTGTCCCATTCTGCAGCATTGATCCTTGACTGCTCATACCCAAGTAAGGCTGACTGTACAAAGGTACCGGTGGGCCTACAGTAATGGGTAGTGATATCGCATCTGGGTTTTGTCCATTTCCCATGTTCTGAGACATGTTCATTCCCACACTATGGGTCATCATTGCCGGCATGCCCATCTGACTCCCCGTCATCTGAGCATGTGCTGTCCCCCCCTGCGTCTGCTTTTGAGGCATCAAAAACTGGGTTGATTCAGCTTGTACCATGGTTGGGTTGTGACCAATCTGTCCTCCCATTGCGGCTGGATCTAGAATCATTCCCGTACCATTGTCGCTGCTGTAATACCTTGGGACCTGCGGCTGATAATTTTCTGCAGGTTTCAACATGGGCACATCTGGATATATTCTCCTAACCAGCGGTATCTGTGGGGTGAACAGTAAACTCGGGTCCTTAGATCCTGATGATGCTCCTGAACTCTGGGTTTCACTGTTCTGTACCGGTGCCGGAGGGGCAGAACTGGTACTTGGACCTTGTCCACTCTCCGCATAAGGTGGTGGACGGTCGTTCAGCAATTGCATTATTAACTCCTCATCCTCTAACTCCTCTTCTCTTCTCAACTTTTCCTCGTCCTCTCTATCCTTGGAACACCTCCTGTTTGTCTTACAGGTAGCTTTCTTACCTGTCTCCTCTTCTTCCTTAGTAATTGCGGGAAACAATTTTATCCCCTGCAATACATCTGACCTTCTGTGCATTATTCCACCTAGCGTCCGCTAGTGTCTTTTCTACCTTCCTTATCCTAGTCTCGAACTTATTTTGCTGCTGCTGTCTAGCCATTAGTTCCCAAATTGCTAGAGCCTCAAACTGTGCTGGCCTTGGAGGCACCTTCATGTCGTACATCGCGAATCTCAAATTCTCTAGAATCCTTATATTGAATGTTCCATGGATCGGGAACGCTACGCTCCCATGTTTCTCTGTCAGTTTGTGCCATTGCTTTAGCCAAAGACACGGAGCTACCCCCTTCTCTTCCATTACAATGTAAGCTGGGGTACCTTCGGGCGGCGTCTCCTCTCCTACGCTCGCTTTAATGTAAGACTCCCCCTTCATCGCACTCCTAAATGCTTTAAAAAATTTCATTTTCTCGTCTTTTTATTTCACAAAGTTTGTAATCAATAGGTGACTTTAATTCCCGGAATACTCTTCGCTTGCCTTTCCCCTTCCAATCGAGCCCCACGGACTGCGTCCAATCCGTGCGCGACCCTTCTCTGCGACCAACCTATCCCAGCGCGGCTCCTAGTGACGTCACACTCACACACACTGCGGCTGACAAAGCCTCGCGGCTAGTCCTCCTTCACTCAGCTCCTCTCGTAACAACTTCTGGCATGTATCGCAAGCTACCAAAAATATAAAACAGATCTGTCGGTTTACTACAGGAGGGGTAACACAATCGCTTCAGGACCTTAGGGATTTTTCACTAGCCTCGGCAGTTATTCCATCTTTCTAGGTCCCCACGTTCGCAAGCAAATCTGACCCGCAGACCTACTCTCAACTTGTCAATGATCTATTCTAGTGCACTTAGAATTTTGTCAAAGCCCGAAGTCGAAGTTTCTTTCACTCCCTTAACACACGTACCCGACTCGTTGACCACGCCCGATCAACCTACTAAACCGACCAGACCACAACATAAAACAACATACTCCGGAGTCTCTTGACCTCGCAGGGCCCGCCTCAACAACAACAACCACGTGGACCTTTTTTATGCACAAAGCGCCACACGCACATGAAGTTCGACGACTTCCCTACTCTCACACTCGGAGTCGCACCTCCGCTATTTTCTATGAAGTTCGACGACTTCCCTACTTCTACACTCGGAGTCGCACCTCCGCTATCCTCTAAAAAAGAAAAAGAATTCCTCGCAACCTTCTCACACAATCTGCGGCAATAAGCTGTGCAAGCGCAAAACCCTAACTTCACTCATACCGTCACTAGTACCACCAACGCCGATTCCACACCTCCATTCTTTCCATTCGCAAGCTCCGAGATCCCGGGAAAGTCGCGGTGGACCTAGCCCATCATCATTTTCTCAATCAGTTTTACCCAAGAAAAATCTAATTCAGCTTCTCGAATGGGGTCTCAAAAGGCGTAACCGTTAATTCAACACCATGTACTTCAAGAGTACGGGGTCCCAAAAGACGAAACCATCCTCTGCTACCATCTACTGATAGAGCGTTCCGTAGTAATAATTTACCTGTATTTTGGACGCTCTTTAGGCCGATGAATCTTTTGGCTAAGTGGGACTCTCCTTACTCTTAATCAGTCAATTTCATTAAATCAATAATCAATAACGAACATAAGCAATACCCTGATCAACATAACACTTGACAATTAACCCAGAATACATTTCGACGAACCCTGACCTTTCAGTCAGGAATAACCACACCAGTTTATTCAAAGTTAGTGAATTTATTTCCCTATATTAACAAAGCTAGCACAATATAGATGTGTCTCAACACCAAATGATAAGCATAAATGAACATTAATAGCTGTCCATAACGGCGAAACAAGTGCAATCTATGCAGCATTTGAATAACAAGGCATTCGATAATAGCAATGCAAAACACTAAGACTATAATCTGTAATGAACTAATTGCATACATTTAGTCAGCATAACAAGATCTCAAATTGCATCGTGCGACAAAAGGAATCCTCATCTAACCTCAAATTAGCATCGGCATGTGGGACTTTATGCAAAAACAATTTAGCAACATAAATTTTGAAAAACTCCTAACTAGGGCTCTTATAAAAAATCAGCAGTTGGTTACCTAAAAGAAACACAATGCAATTGTACAATTTCCTTTCATATTTACCAATTACAATCAGCATTCAAGGAAGTCTTCGTCTCACAGGTACCGTTTCTCGATCAGCATGGGACGGGGCAAAGGGCAGGGTGGACGGGGCAATTGCCTCACGGCGGCAAGGTAAAACTACTACTTCATGCAAAGGGACAAATCAAAGTTAAAGTCTCTAGTGTAAGAATCATTTAAGTCTCTTTCTCTCGATTAGAGAAAGTATCAAAGTCTCTCAAAATGGCGTCGCAGCAAGGTGGGCCATAATAGCTGCAATGTCCTGCAAAATGGCGGGTATCGGCTGGTGATGGCTGTAATGGCTGCAAATGGCTACCTTCTTCTCGTGCACCTGGTTTAAATAGACAACAGTTCAAATCCAGTAGTGTCTTCCATTGGAGGGTTCATAGGTTAGCTTCAAATTGTCCAATCAAAAACAACAGTTCTCAAGCTTTTACTTAAGCATACATTATCCTTGGAGACGGGTACGCAAGTTGCAACATTTTATACCAATTAACTCACTTTCAGAGCTTCCATTGTCCGCACCTGCAGATTGACCTTGGAGTAAAGAGAAAATATGCCAGGCTGGCACGAAACCTTAAGATAAGCATGTGAACGATCTCAGTGGAAAAGTACAGCTTCAAGCAAAAATACACGTTTAATAGCGCATTGGAAAAATACGAGCATCTAAACCGTGAGATCAGGCAACTAGGCCGAAGCCTGCACTAAAGTAATGCTAAGCTAAAATGTTTCAAACAAGCAAATCATAGCACACGTTTACGATTATGTCGGATTAGTGCAATTCTAATACATCACGTTATATAAAGCACGCTTATAAATGTTGGCAAACTACTCTGAGGGCACATTTTGTCCCCGTACAATCTTTATTAGTTCGGTTAAAGTCACACATGATTATTGCAGCACTACGTTTAAGCGCTAATAAATGTAAAACCTTCATTTCAGCTTCATCAGGACATGGCCCTTTAGTTTAGTGTGTGGCAGCACTCATGGCTTTTTCTTTCTCTTTCATCCAGTTGCTTCTTGAGTCGGCCCCAGGGGACACTTTTATACTTTTTGAGAAGAGACACCACACACATCTCAAAGACATAATTTCCTAGGCCTTGGCTCTCCACAGGGAGTTTCAGAAGGTTAAGGAGCGGGATACCGCAGGCGCTCTGTTCTGGATGGTCGCCCCCATGGCCTATTTAACCAGACCTGGGCTCATTTTACTCATGGTGGTTCACTCTAGCTACTAGCAGAGATGATTTTCAGACTCCTGGTCTCCAAAAGTTTCTCAAACTCTGATAGCTATGTTTCTTCTTAGTGGACTTCGTTAAGAGGGGGTGCTCAGGGATGGGCAGCTGCCTACCTCTTAGCTCCGAGCCCAGACCTGCCCTCTTCCCAACTTCTTTTATTCTCCTCACTCAGATGTCTCCTCCAGCAGCACCCCACAGACCTCAAATCCATGCTGGCATTCCTAATGTCCCATAGCCTCTATCCCCCCTTGAAGAGCACCCATGTTTTGGTAGAAGACAAGAAGCAAGTCTATTGATCAGGGTTACCCCTGTGCAGGCCCAGTCCTCTGGTGTTCTAGGGGAACACTGGGTCCCCTGGCAGTTCTTCTATCCCTATACTGCCTCTCAGAGCCCATGGCCACCTGGGGGCAAAGGCCCCTAATCCCCACATTTGGCCCACCAAGTGCTCTAAGCGCCTCCAAGCCATGTGCTGCACTGTTTAGGAGCCAGAGAGAAATCGCAACCACCCAGGCATCAGATCACTTAGTGGGCATCCAAGTGGACGCTCCACAACCACTCATTCAAAGAGGTCTCAATGCTGTAGTGAGGCGTAGTCGAGGTGTCCCACCAAAAACTGGTCTAGTGGGTGGCACCGCCATCCAGTCCAATGATGGTGGGTGCTCCGCTATACACGGGAGTAAAGCAGCAGGTGAAGACCAAGTACCAGCACGCCACTCGTGCCCAGCACGGCCCGTCCAGTGGCACAACAGCGACTCATGGGCCCTACAGCAGCCGTCCCTCCTGCCTCCGCTGCAGGAGCTTCACAGCCGCACAGCCATTACGGTTTGCATCTTGGCCATGCCCCCAGAGACATTAATTTCTAATCAGATATAAAAGCACCTCAGATCTCCATCCATGTTTAGTACTTAATTTGTAAAAATCGTAAGTGCCAGTACCTAAGGTATTTCTCAGGGGGCCACTGCAGCTTCCACCCCCCATATTAATTACATTGATAAAGAAATTAATTTCTAATGAGATGTAAAAGGACCTCAGACCTCTATGTTCAGTACTTAAGTGCAAGGACCCGGGCGTTTCTCAGGAGGCCACTGCAACTTGTACACCCTCACTGATCCTGTTAGTGCTGAATTATCAACCCAACTACTAATTAGCAAAAACCTGGAAGTGTCACAATTTTCACTATTCCAGGCCACCCACATCTTTAAGAATGGCTTGAAAGTAGTGGTATTGTTCAATTTGAATGTATCTTGAATTTTAAAACTCTCTACTGATGTGCTCAACTCACAAATAGACTAACGGTACATGTGGATTTTCACAAGTGTTGGTGTTGATAGTTAACCACCTCAAATTAAACTTTGTCAGCGCTACAATTCCTTGCTTATGGATTGCATATTTCTAGTTCTTTAATTAGTCTGGTATTCAAAGCACTATCTGTATTTAATATATATGAATAAATATCATCATTGCATAATTGACATGCTTTCCACAAGTCTCAGACATAGCCTCGTTTACAACGAGATGATTCTAAGGAGGGTCACACAAGGTATTTCATAGTTCGCCCAAATAACATTTAATCAACAATAATGAAATAATATATTAGCAGCCTCCAGGTTCAATATATAATTTGTGATTTAGACTCACAATTGGCAACATAAATTTATAAAATCAGTATATATAAGATATGAAATATACACTGTACAGTGTGTTACATTTGTCTAATTTGATAGCAACACCAAGTTGTAGATCTCGTCCAGTGTGCATTAGCCTTTCCTGTGACAGTTCTTAATAAATGGATATGTCTTGCTTCCATTGATAAAGTTGCTTTCAATGCTGCCATATCAAAGTACAAAGCGTATACATATTCCAAGAGCGGTGCGGATGCCCAATTGCATACCTCTGTCAATATTAATTACACTCAGGAAAACAAGAATGTAAACTGGAGCCCCCATCATGACATGAATTTAGAGCCGTTTTCTGCTACATTACATTTCCCTTTTTCACTAGACGGGCCATCAATGAGTTTGTGGTCTTAATTATTTTGTTCAAGAAACCGATTTGAATTTCTGAATCATATGAGGAAGCTATCAAGATGTGCAATTCAACAGATACTCCTCAAAGACAATTTGGGGGCTCCCGCAATTTTGAGAACACTGACACAAGTTAAAATGTTTGAGGAAAAAGCAAATTCATACATACCTGTCTGCAGAGGTTTTTTAAATCACCTACAGACACAGCACTATTCCAAGGGACTGCAAGCTGAGAATAGTCTAATTGTCTTCACGGATGACAAACAATGCCAACACCAATTTTGTTGTGTAGGCACAAAATACTCATGGGCCTGGATAGATAGCCTTATCAATAGAGCATTAAGAAGAACTGATGCTGAATTGAAGAATAATGAGGAACTGTAGAAATGTATTTCTTTTGAGATAGTGACCACAGATACAAAGGCATTGACGGAGGAAATGAACAAACAATCACTGAATACAAAACCTTACCAGTAAATTAAAACACTTATAAACTTGAAACCGATGTAAAAAAGTTTTATAACGAGGCAACCTACCTATGTCTAAAGGTAAGTACTACACATATACACCAAACAAGCTATGCCAGGGACACAAATCAAACACCAATGTATACCATTCTCAGACATCTCCTACTCATACTCTGCCAAGGGCCAGCCAGGATCATCTAGTGAGGGCTACCTCCAACAACGGTAGCAGCAATGTTTTTAGACAAAGGCTAAAGACAAATAAGTATGGGCTGGGGGAGACAACAGTCCTGAAGAGGAATCAGGAACTGCAGACAGGTAAACAGTTGGTGAACACTGAGCTTGCTCTGATTTACAATCTCTCTAAATACCAACAATCCACAGTGGAAACTTCTTTACTTACTAAAGGACTACCATGTGTACCCACCACATCAAGAGACAGAAAAAGGGAAGTTATTCAGGGGCATATTTATACTCCGTTTGCGCCGAATTTGCGTCGTTTTTTTAGACGCAAATTCGACGCAAAACTAACGCCATATTTATACTTTGGCGTTAGACGCGTCTAGCGCCAAAGTGCACGGAGTTAGCGTCATTTTTTGGCGTGAACGCCTTCCTTGTGTTAATGAGATGCAAGGTAGGCGTTCTCGTCTTAAAAAATGACTCCGACGCATATGCGTCGTATTTATACTCCCGGGCAAAAATCACGCCCAGGAGTGGGCGGGTCAAAAAAAACCGCATTTGCGCCTCTTTTTAACGCCTGGGTCAGAGCAGGCGTTAAGGGACCTGTGGGCTCAGAATGAGCCCACAGCTGCCCTCCCCTGCCCCCAGGGACCCACCCTGCCACCCTTGCCCACCCCAGGAGGACCCCCAAGGATGGAGGGACCCACCCCAGGGACATTAAGGTAAGTTGAGGTAAGTATATATTTTATTTATTTTTTATATTTTTTTTTGGCATAGGGGGGCCTGATTTGTGCCCCCCTACATGCCACTATGCCCAATGACCATGCCCAAGGGGACACAAGTCCCCTGGGCATGGCCATTGGGCAAGGGGGCATGACTCCTGTCTTTACTAAGACAGGAGTCATGTAAATGGCGCCTGGGCGTCGTAAAAAATGGCGCAAATCGGGTTGAGGCGATTTTTTTGCCTCAACCTGACTTGCCCCATTTTAAGACGCCCTAACGCCATTTTGCCCTACGCCGGCGCTGCCTGGTGTACGTGTTTTTTTTTCGCGCACACCAGGCAGCGCTGGTCTGCTAGCACCGGCTAACGCCATTCAATAAATACGGCGCCCGCATGGCGCTTCAGAATGGCGTTAGCCGGCGCTAAATTTTTTGACGCTAAACTGCGTTAGCGCAGTTTAGCGTCAAAAAGTATAAATACGGGCCACAATATCTTAGAAAACTAAGGCCAGATTTACAAGGAACTGGCATGCTGCTGTGCCAAAATTGGCAGTGCTGCGCTGCATCACTTCTGAAATGCAGGGATGCGCTGTATTTACAAAAATACGGCACACCCCGTGTTTTTCCTAGTGCTGGCGCTAAATTTAGCTGCCAATGCAGGCAAGGGTGTCTGCTTTGAGGGGAATAATTGTTTATGTGCAGGAAGGTGTCCCTTCCTACACATGAACAATCTACAATGGCAATTTGGCACTTCTATGTGTAGTAGCAAATCGTCATTATTGAATGATAGTTTTTCTGCAGGAAAGGACACCTCCCTGCACATAAACAATAATTCATGGAGTGTTGCTCTTTCTATGTGTGCTGCAGACTGCAGCACACATGGAAAAAGCAAAAACATTGAGAAATAAAAGTATTTCTCATCATTGCACCATGCTAGCACCACCCCTAGGGTAGCATTCGTTTTTTGGCGCTGCCTCAGATTTACAATTCTTTGTAAATCTGGGGCAGCATCAAAAGCAATGGGTTTTGCAGTGGAACGCTCACCACAACACCCACTGCACACCCCTCTGACGCAGAAAACTGTGTCAGAGGGGCCCATATTTACAAGATGGCATTGAGTCACAAAAAGTGATGTAGCGCAGTAAACAACGCCACCGGAAAGTCACAAAAATTGGCTCGAAGTTTTCTTTGCAGAAAATCAATTGATGGTAGGTCATGACCTCACTTGTTTATACAATAAATCTATCTTCCGTCCATCTACATACTTTATTCCACTATAGGTAGTTAAATTTCAAGAAGTGATTCTGAATTGCCTGGATCAACTATACAAGAAAACATATTAGGTGAATCTTCATTTCAAGATATTAACACAATTATGGCCTGATTTAAATCTTGATAGTAATGGTCTTGGCGTTGATTTTCTGTTGGATTCCCCATCCATCGACTTGGCGGTCCACACGCCCGATTTACATGTTGGTGAGTCCATAGACGGAAGACTGCTGACAATCCACAGTCGCCAGCAGGAATCACTGTCCACGGTGACAGCGCCATAGGCAAAAGCAGGTGGCCGCAGGACTCCAGCCCTTTTTTGCCACAGAGCCAATCAAAAAGTGCATTCCCACCAACCTAACTGCGGCGGTCAAGCCGCCACGTCTGAGTTGGCAGATTGAAAGGGTTATAAGTACGAAAAGTACCTTTTTTCCAACTTTTTCGATATCTTGTTGCCATGAATCCGATCATACAAGTACTACATTTGCTGCTGCTGCTGGATCAAGATGAAAATGTAACAGAAGGTAAGTCACTGTTTTACCTGCCATTCTCAGAATTGTTGCTGTACATTTGCACTAGACTAAAGCATGTGTAACAAAGGTTTACAATCAACACTACAATTATGTACAATGCATATACCTGTAATCTATTTAGAAAAATGTTTAAAAATGCACTTCAAGATATAAGAAGCACCCGCCAATCTTGTACTGACTGCCTTCATGGCAATGGACACCTACACCAAAAGTAACAGCAATCCCAAATAAAAACGTGTTCATACAGGCGTGTGCAATAATTTCCCCTGAACTACCATATTATATACATAAACAGCATACCCAAGAGGAACTACTCAAATCCATGATACTGTAGCAATCGCACTACAAAATGATAAACAGGGGGTGTACACAAAATGGGAAACCAATATTACCTCTAAACTGCAAACATATCAGAGAACCTTAGATGTCATTTGACTCTAAAGTGTCAGGTTCCTTGTTTAATGCATATGTGCATATTATTGACACATCATGTCAAAGTAAACACACATGCATTCTCCATCCACAATAACAGAAACACATATAATTTTGGTGTAAGTGTCCAGTAACATGATGAATACTGGCAAAAAAATTAACATGTCCATCACAAATGTATAACACTAATGTAAGCATTTAAAAAAATATCTAAAATATACAACCTGTGCTTGTCACACATGAGAGTAAGTGCATGGCACACACATTAACAGAAATAACATCATCAGAAAAAATGAGTAACAATTCAAAAATATGGCCATGACGGAGATATTCTCAAAGGAAATATTTTTTTATATTAATGAGATAACTCTCTCAAAAGATTTTGCAACAGTTTTTGACAACAAAGAACAAAGACTTTCACCCATTAATTTCAGGCTGGGTTGCATGCCCATCACTTGCCTCCTAATTTCACTGCCAGAACAAACCTACTCTGGATGGGACATGAATGGGCCAGAAAGCAGCTCCCCCAATGATGTTACTGTGGGGGGGGGGCGTCCCTGGGTTTGGGAGGGGTGGGTGTTCATTTGGGAGGGGTAAAATTGGTTTTGGAAGGGGTGTGTTGAGATGTGGAAGGGGTGGCTTGTGGTGTGGTAGTGGTACAAAGTCATTTGAGTGGGGTGGTCTTAGGTTTTGGAGGGGTGGTCTGGGATGAGGAAGTAGTCGGGGCTATGACAAACACGAGGTCCTCCTTCAGGAAAAAAGGTAGGGAGCCCAGGAGTGATCTGGGGTTGGGAGGGAGAGGGAGTGGCATGGGCTGTGGTGCATGTGTCTGTTGATGGATTGGGTGCCTGAGGGTCCTGTGTATGTGGTGTATGTATTGCTTTGTGTTTTTTACGGGGTGCCTGTTGTGTGGGTAAGTGGAGGCACTTGTGTACAATCTGTGTGTGTCTGGGTGTCTCTGTTGTGTGGAGGTGCTTGTGTGTGGTTGGGGTGTCTGTGGGTGTGCTGGTGCATGTGTGTGTCTTGGTGGGTGTGGCGTCTGCAGGTGTGCTGGTGATGAGTGTAGATGTCTGTGTCATGGTGCTTGTGTGGTATCTGCAGGTGTGCTGGTGGTGAGTGTGGATGTCTGTGTCATGGTGGGTGTGGTGTCTGTGGGTATGCTTGTGGTTGTGGTGGAGTGTGTGTTGTCTCTGGGTGTGTACGTGTCTATGGTTCTTCCCCTGTTTGTGTGTATGTGAGGACGTGCTGCTTGTGTGTGTTTGAGTGGGTACATATAAAGGTGTGGATCTGCTCTTGATAGGGCTGGGTGGATGGATTTTGGAAGAAGAAGGGGAGGGAGTTGTAGCATAAGGTTGGATTGGGTGGAAGGCTGCGGTCAATGAGTATGACATACCCTGGAATTACCACGGTAGGCCAGACAGGCCACTGTAAGAGCCATCCATGTAAGCTAGCATCTGGGTGTTCTGATCGCTAAGCCCTTGGATGGCATTCAGTAGTGCGGTCTGGCCTACAGTGATAGTCTGCAAAAGATCAACAGTTCCCTCATTGAGCGCAGCATGGAGAGCACGGGGGAAAGGTACCTGCAGCAAAGGTGATGCCATCTCTTTTAGTGGAGCGGTTGCGGCCAACTGGATAGAGGAGCAAGTGGGAGGGTGGAGATCGTAATGTGGGTGGTGGACGACGATGCAGGTGGAATAGCCGCACTAGGGTCCACCACCACTAGGGACTGGTCATCTGTGAAGACTTCCGAAGAAGATGACAAGTCACTTGTGGCTTCCACGCCAGTCCCCTCACCCTCCATGGCACTGGGTCCCTCGAATGTCAGCGATGTCTGCCCCAGGCTGACAGTGCCCAGCTCCTTCCCCCCCGATATGGCCGCTGTCACCATTGGCTCTCCCAGATGATGCTGTAAAGACAGATACAACAGTTTGAGGGCATCTGTGTAAATAGAGTTGAACATGAACTTTGCTCACAAAGCATTTGCCAAGTCTACATATTACACCAACTTCAAGGCACTCAAACATGGCTTCTTTCTCATCAGTATCTCATGCATGTGGGCCAAATTCAACAAGCCATTTGCTCACAGACTAGAAATTCTCCATGTTAGCTCCGATGTTATGTATGCCTTTTGTCTTTTATCCATTTTTATTTCCCTGCATGGCAAATGGCTTTGTTGTAAATAAAAAAGGTTAAACAACAAGATTAGCTACATACAATAGCTTACCCTCTTTATGCTGCTGGTGAGCTCTCAACTCCCCATCACGACCTGGGTAGGTCACCGCAAGGATGTGGGGGAGGGGTTTTCAGGGTGTGATGCAAGTGCTTTCCTCGTTGGAAGGCCTGGCCGAGCTGGGCCTCTACTGACTTCCTTTTCTGGCATTGGAGGTCCTATCACCTCTTCCTGCAATGCAGTCTGCGCTGCTTAAAGACCCCTAGGGTCTGTACTATCTTCCCAATGGCCCTCCACAAATCACACTTCTGATGGGCATTGACTTGCATGGATGAGAACAAATAACAACAGAAGAGTTTTTGAGTGATTTAGTTTGTCTGTAGTGTAGTGACACAATTTAGTAGCAGCTCTCACTTGCATTCCTAGAACAGTCAGGGCAGAATATCAACAAACATTTCAACGATCCTAAGAAACACTAATTCAAAGTGATCTGTGAAGTAGACTGAACAATTGTTTTCCTCATGGTTCCAATACAGGACACAAACACCATCTAAGCCAGGGATAGGTAACTTTTCATGTAGTGAGACCCACTCCAGATTAGCCCAACCCATTGTGAGATACTAAAGGCTAAACAACCCGTACATATACTATGGTTTGCATCACAAACAGTGACTAAGGAGACAATTGGAGGGCTGCCATGCATCAGTGAGAACATGGTTTTAGGTGATGTATGAACAAGCGTGTGTAGTAATGGGACATACTTGTATGGTTGACTGAGAGCCTGTGTCATTTAGACTGGCAGCACAGGAAACACCTTTCCCCATATGTGGCACCATGACATGTTTAAAACATAAAGATACTCCAATCCCAAAATAAGACCTGTACAGTCACTGGACAGAACAGCATCAGACAACTACATAACTTTAAAAATTCTACTTGGACTTTATATTTGTCCCACTGCAGCCTGGGCGGTATGTTTCCAATTAAACTAGTGGTACATTGCCTACTAGGCACTACTAGCATTTTATCATATTAGACCTGGAATTCTGAGTAACATGCACTGAAAACTCAGCTGATTCTTACAGGTAACTTTTCATTTCAATGCATCAACATTTCTAATATCCTCATACATCACCTTGTACCCAGGTAAATCATTCAGTTCACTACCCTCCAATCACAACACTTCACTCATGAACAAAAAGGAACTAAATATCCTGTGGACAAAGAGGGAACAAGTTACTTTGGAAAACATTTCCCACTCAAACATGTACCTGTTCCTCTGGTTTCCCAAACAGCTGTCTGTACAGGGAATGGACCTCCATGGTGAGGAGCTCCAGCTCCTCAGGGGAGAAGGCAGGGGCCCTGGCCACCTGCTTTGCCTGACATTCTGGCTCCAAGAGGTCTGTAACAGCAGCAAACAAATTAGGAAGTCCTGTTGGCTGCAGTGTTAGGATGCAAGTGAGCTTTTTTTAATACGCCGCTTACAAGTACACGGCAGACCCAATCCATGATGGAAGCAGACAAGGAAATTGGCTTTCGTTCATGGCCTTCACACGCGTTAGCCTATGGCAGGGTCTGTCATGACCTACTACGAGGTCAACGTCCGCCGACAGGCATCCAGTAGCCATTTTTTGATGGCAAGGTTAGGCACCCACCATTTCAGGGTGAAAGGCTGTGTATTTTTCAATTGTGGTCATTAAGAGGTTTCCCTTAAATAGGCAGACTATCCTGGATTTGTGTCATCAGCTGGAGCCTGGTATCCTGCCTCATATAGGAATACAACAGCAATAACACCAATAGTGATACCTATGGCAGTACTTCATTGTGTGGCTCCAGCATCTTTCCAGTACACTGTGGCAGTTTCTGGAGGCATGCCCCAACCAATTTTCAGTGGTGTGCTACAAGAACTCCTTTCTTCAATGCGGAGACACATCAACAGACACATCCAGTTCCCACGACAACATGATTTGGCCACTATGAAGGGAGTATTTTATGTTTTGGATAGCATATTGCATGTGGTTGGAGCAATAGATGGAACGCATATTGCTTTGGTGCCACCACACGCAAGGGAACAGGTCTTTCGCAATTGGAAGAACTTCCATTCCATTAATGTGCAAGTTGTCTGCTTACCAGATTTGTGCATCTCAAGTGTGTGTGCCCACTTTCCTGGGTCAACACATGATTCCTTTGTACTACAAAACAGCACCATACCCTTACAAATGTCACAACTTGGAGCTGAGATGGCCTGTCTTGTTAGCAAGTACAATAAGGCTTGATGATCATTTGCATTAATCATAAATTAGGACAGTACAATGGATCAATATATTAATCTATTGATATATTGCTTCCATGTAGGAGATCACCTTATCCTAACAGATTATGGTTGTAAGCATCACTGAGGAATTCGACAATGCCAAGTGAAGTCCGCTTCAATGAGGCCCATGGAAGGACACGAAGGCCAGTGGAGTGGGCTTCTGGGCTTCTGTAGGTCAGGTTTATGTGCCTGGACAAGACCAGTGGAGCCTGCCTCTACTCACCTGATAAGGTGTGCCAAATCACGGTTGCCTGCTGCATGTTGCATAACATCACTCTGCAACTGAACATCCCAATCGTTGCAGTGAATGGAGACCGTGAGGAGCAACGGGGTGAGGATGTTGAAATGCCCAATGAAGATGACAGAGGTGAAGAAGGAATGGACCTACGTCACGATGTGATTGACCACTTTTTCACCTGAGTGTAAGTGTACCTTTACATATTGTAAATGTACTGTAAAGGTCCTGTGACCTCCAAATTGTAACTGCCATGATGTAGACTATTGGTGTTATTGATGTAGAATTCCTTTTGACAGGGCAGGATGTCTGGCTTCAGCTGATGCCATGAATCAATTATATTTTGCCTATGTATTTTGTAATTTTGAAAACTGTCCTTTCTTCCAAGGTGTCAAGGTTGTGGACTGTCAAACTCTACACGGTGCAGGCTATTGGGGTTATCCATTACTTGATACCTACAAATGTAAGGCACCAATACATTGGGATTTTGATTTGTTTTCTTTCTATGAGATGAGTAACACATTACCTCTTTGTCATATCTATTTTTCCTTTGCAACTAATTGTTCAATAAATTTGTCAAAATTATGGTGGAGGAAAGACATGAAAAATTAAATGCCACAATAAATACAACAACAGCCTAGGAGTTTGTGTCATTATCATTTATTTACATGACACAATGGAACTGAAAACTGTTTCAAACAATAAAGCAACTAACAAAACCAAAAAAAAAGAGTCTAACATGGTGGATGAAAGTATAGTAATAGATGCAAAATTGTTTGGAGTCCAAGGCACAAAATACAACAAAAGGGTAAATGTGTTGCTGAAATAGTCCTCAGAGTGAATGCTAGACACACACTGAAGGAAATTAGTATCTGCATCTCTTGGAGGCGGTGGTAGAGGTCTTGCCATCCTCTCCTGGTGGTCCAGATGTCTGTTCCCTCTGGGGAGGAAGGGGGGCACCGGTGCAGGGACTTGAGTGAGAGGCGCAGGCTCCTTATGTAGCAGGGCCTCCCTGTCTGTGGATGGCATTGGTGCACTTAGTCCAGATTTAGAAGGACCACAGACAGGGGCAGATGTTATGGGAAAAACCCTGCACATGTGATGATAGATATAGAAAAGCATCCCAGTCAGGGAGCTAATTTTGTCATTATGGTTGCAGATTTCCAACATGAGCTCCCTCTGCACATCCTCGATCCCCCAGAGCATCACTTCTTTGGACTGTTGTACTGTTCCCAAGACTTGGTCAATGATGGTCTCGATCAGAAAGACGGCAGTGGTGTCACATTGCTTGGCCCACATATTCCCTCCCACCAACCCCTATGCCCACTACCCTGTGCATAGAGGCAGCATGCCCTATCCCCCTGGGTCCTGGCGCAACAGCAGGCATTGTTGGTGTGGTCTCAACAGCAGCCAAGCCTAGGGGGCACAAGATTGTTCTGGTCACAGGAAGTGGACGTTTCCATAGGCTGAAAAGTAGTTTCAGCTAGAGTGGGAGGTGTAGGCAGTGTGTGACTCACTGAATCTGTCTGCCCAGCCAGACCAGATGGACCAGTCTGATTCTGATCATCTGGACTTGCAGGAGTGAGCCTTCACTGAAGGCTTGATCCTGATCTGGAGTGGTGGTGTCTTGAGTAGCAGATGGTGGTCCACTGGCCCTGGGTGTTGGACCTGAAAAGTATTCAGACAATTGAAATTCAAATCTGGTTTAACCCTCAAATGTGTCTTTAGCTACAAATAAGGCAACCTAAAATGGTAAAATCAGACTGAAAGAATGATAGAATAATTAGGCCTTTGTGTGATCTTCATTGTTTTACACATGCAGCCTGATTTACACAGATGCAAACTACAGTGATGATGTTGTAGATTTGTACTGATATGCAAAATGTTATTTCTGAAGTGTACATTACATATACCAGAGATTCAACCCAACACAGTAGTGAGTAGATTAAAGTACTAGACCATTCCAAGGCCTAGAAGGCTAAAAAAATGTCAGACAAACGGCAGTTCAACTAAATAGAAAAACTGGCATTGGTCATCACATGGACAGTGCAAAGTAAATTGTGTGTGGATACTACTTCTATTTAGCATGCCACACAACATGGTAGCAAATTTGGAATTCAAACAGACTATGAATTATATGAGCAATTACATTAATTCACTATAGCTATGAGAAGGTGTCAACATGCTTGATCAACACAACAATTGACATTTTCATACACATGGTGACTGTCAATTGCACAACTTGTTGAGATGTGTGCAGGCACAGAAGTAGAGGAAGGAAAAGCAACATTACATTGCACTATGGTTTTTCAGATACAAAAATGGGGCATCATGGTAGTTGTATTCATCTGTTAACACCACAGATAATAGTTGTTAAAAATGAGCTACACATATATATTTCAATAGCTATAGTAGAGAAGATCACACATTTACAATATGTACACACATAAGAGTATGATGTGAATAGGTGAAAATACCACTTACAAGCACTATACTTTCATGTGCAAATGGATGGAGTTTTGGACCTGTTTTTTGGAGAACAACAACATACATAGGGAGAAAGCAGGGGCTAGGCAAATGCAAGGGATGATCCATAGGGAACGACAGAAAATCTGACTAAACATATTGCACATTGTTAAAAAGAGAGATACAACCATGATGCTAGTATCTGGGATCAGGTTTAGTTATATCTGTTTTGCTAAGGGTGTTGAAACATCCAAACAGCTTACTTCAGGTCTGAAATCCATTTGTGATTGTTGAGACACTGCTAAGTGCAACTTACCAGTCTCCACTCCACCAAGGATTCCAGTCAAGCCTTCATCATGTAGGAGCTGCTTGACCTTCTCCTCCCAGGGAAAGAGTTGTAAGTAGGTCTGGGCGGAGTTCGTGGAGTCCAGCTACGCTGAACTCTGCAAAGTGCTACACGGGGGTTCAGCTAGCAGCAGAGTCTGGGTAAGGCACGCTGTTCACACGGATTTTCAGCACAGAAGTTTGTCCTGCACTGTAAAATCAGCACGAACGGCATCACGCGGAGCACCAGAGGGCACTAACTTCTTCTTGCCACTCGAGTAGGTTTGGGGGCTGAGAGATCCGCACCTATATTCTGGGCCTCTAGGTGATGGCGGCCAGGGAATGGAGACCCGGGAATGCATTCTTCCACACAGGTTGTTCCACTTCTTCCTAATTTCCTCCTGCGTGTACAAATTGTTAGCTACACTGATCACTCTGTCTACTATTCTGGTCAAAATTTTCGTTTTCTAAGAAACTGTTGGATTTTGTACTTGTGCTCCAACAATTGTGGCACTACTCAAATAATTTCATCCACTTTGACAGACAATTCTCCTTCTGTGAAACATGGATTTCTCCTCTCTCCCATAGTAAATAATTTTGAAAAAATGTAGGGCCTTGCAAAAATGCGTTTTGGTATGTAATAAGTCCAATTTGCGATTCGATAACTTGTTACGGAATCGCAAATTATATTTGCGACTACATACTGATTCGGCATTAGGAAGGGGTGTGTCAAGGGTGTCCCTTCCTAATACCGAATCGCAGAGATATGTATGATTGTTTTGTGACCGTGAATGCGGTCGCAAAACAATCAGTCACCACCTACTTCAAGTAGGTGGTAACCCATTCGCAAAGGGGAAGGGGTCCCCAAGGGACCCTTTCTCCTTTGTGAATGCATGTGAAAACATTTTTTAATAGCAGGCAGTGGTCCCAGTGATCACTGCCTACTCTTAAAAAATGAAAAGAAAACTTTTCATTTTTCATTTGTAAACACATCCCGTTTTCCTTTAAGGAAAACGGGCTGCATTTTTAAAAAAAAGATTGCTTTATTGAAAAGCAATCACAGACATGGTGGTCTTCTGAGCCCAGCAGGCCACTATCCCTGTGATTGTAGCCATTCGCAATGGCTCGCAAATTGCGACCTACCTCATGAATATTTATGAGGTAGGTTGATTTGCGAGCCCTTGCGAATCGCAGTATGAAACTCCTGGAGTTTCATACATTCCAATAACGATTACTTAATTGCGATTTGCTAAAAATCGCAATTAGGTAATCGCTATTGTAAAAAATGATACATCTGGCCCTTGGTGCCCAAAAAGATGAAGGATAATCAATAAAAGTGATAGCAACAAAAACCATAGAGGGAGTCAAACACAGAAAAACCCTGGTTCCTGTGTGGCAATTTCTGCATCCAAATGGTGTTCTGAGGTGTGTGATGACAAAGGATCATGGTCTGAAAAAGAGTGTGTTTTATAGTGTGTTTTGCAGATGTTCACAATTGTCAAATATACAACAAATGTGGGTTGCTAGCATCCAACCAATAGCCACAGCCACAGTATTATACTGAACGGGTTCCATGATGGAATCCTGCCATGATGGCACTGCTGCTGATACACCACGAGCACGACTGTATTATCTAAAAAATGTGCTAGACAGGATCACCGAGGCAATACGGCGAAGCAGTGGTAATCGTCAGCACTGGAGTCTGCTGTGTCGGCTGTGGGATTCAGCTGGTGTAACGGAGTACACTCCATTGACGAGGGTAGCATCTGACCCACTATAGATCTAAATAGGGCAGCTGGCCCGCTGTCAGGTTCACAGAGTATTTGGGACCCCGCTGCAGTGGGTTAGAGGTAAAACCGTCAAGATCTAAATCAGGATCTTAGTAAATAAATAGTGAATAACAATAAAGCCTGCTGACAAAGGAACATCATTGGTATAGTGGACACTCAATATTATGAAACAGAGTTAGCAAACCAATAAGGAACAACACACAATATGTCAGGTTGCTGAATTCCCCATTACTGAAACAAGTGGCATAATAGTAGGAATTACACCAATAGCCCCAGCAAATTGGTGGCTCAGTAACAAAGAATTATAAGTTCTAGAACAAAAACAAACCCAAAATATCAGTGATCTATACCTTATCTATTGTATGTAAAAACAGTGAAATGCCACTCGGTCGACCTATAGGACACACACATTGTTTCTAACAAATTGGTGTGTAAACTATATGACTGAGAAAGAGAGTATGGTAGGGTTTGATGTGGAATCTCCATATAAGAATATTCCAAAGGAGGAAGCTTTTGAAGTGAAAAGATACACTCTCAAAAAAATAAAGAATCACATAAAGTCCCCAAAGAGTTTATAATGAACTTGGCAGTCATCACCCTTCCAAAATATTTTTTTTCTATTTAAAATGGCAAGTTCTATTTACAAATGAAAGGGTTTGCATTGAGTTGTTCATTCATCCCTGAATGTCTTTTTATGTTTTTTGTATTTTGTATAAAATATGATAATTAAAGTTAACATGAATTATCATGATAGCATTGCTAACATCCCAGGAAATTTTTACGGGTTCAGGCAGTGATATAATAATACATTTGCCAATAAAAACATATGAACTATTTATCGCTAGCATGCATACAAAATTGTATTTTATTCACCCAGCTCTCATAGGGGTTAGGGCCTCCCGGTTTACAAATAAGCATGGTGAAAACAAAGCACATCACGTATTGTAATGGAAGCACTTCAGATGGTGTAAAATTATACACCACAACAAACAACTGTGTGAAGAGAAAGAAGTCTACTCTGCTAAGAACACATATGTATATCTTTTCCAGTCAGCCACACTATGAAACCAGGCCTAAAACTGACAGCCAACAAAAGTGCATGATACATCTGTCCCTTAGTGTGCAGTCAAAGTAGGAGGTACTGCAAGGACTCTGATAAACACCAGGAAAACTTTTCTAGACAAGCTTTATATTGTTACCTACTGATATGAGGAAGTAAAAGAATATTGTACCCTACAAACCCTGGAGACCAATCAACCCAGATTTTGTTGTTCCTCATGCACTGTGGAAATTTGTCCTTTTTGCAGGACCACACCCATATGTTTGTCTTGTGTAGCTGATCCCATTTTTGTCAGGCATTAGCAGTCTGCACAACCTGCTAACCAGAGTAATGTGTTTGTGTACTCCCCTCGAAACATAGTAAAATTTGCATCCACATAATTACCATATTTAATCTACTTATAAGTCCCTAATATTTAGCACTATATGCACCTAGAGCCTGTATATTAAATGCTTCAAGTGGGCTGTAGCACTTACTGCGCCACCCTCTAAAGATGCACTGAACTTGTCTCAAGCCTGCCATAGCATCCTGTAGTGCAATTTTAAACAGCAATTTGGACATGGTAAATTTAACCTTTTGCCAGACCCAAAGCTTCCTTGTTAATGCATATGTCACCCCTATGGTAGGCCACAAATGCCGATATTTCATGGTGCATGCTATGTAAAAGGTAGTACATTTGCATTTTACATGTCCTGGCAGCGAAAAACCTCCAAAGTTGTTTTTCACTGCATCAAGACTGGCTTGTCCATAGAAAAGCACTGGATTACATTATACCTCATTAAAATGCATAACTTCAGTTTCAAAATAGCTAAAAAATCATTAAACGGCTCACTGGAAAAGGAAATTAACATCCAACCTAACGGTCAAGTCAGACTTTAAATAACTATTTTGAAAATGCCACTTTTAGAAAGTTGGTATTTTCCTGCCTATCCCAAATGTGCCTTTCTGCCAGTGCCAGGGGCACCTGGCTGGTAAAGTTTCTCCTGTGGTGTAATGTGTATTCTTCACACACAGTGGACAATGAGCCAATGTGTAGAGAGGTGAGGAGCTTCCTGGCAGCATGGCTGGAGATGTGCTGTGTCCCAGCCCTGGTTGCACTTCAAAGGGTAGCCTGGGATCAGTGCCTTGCCCTTTCTGAATTCAGAAGGAACCTACCTTGTCACTGACAGATGCAGCTTATAACTGAGCGTGTCTACTCTTTGTTTTACAAGCCAGGCTAGAGCCAAACGGAAAAAGTGACGAAAACCAGTTTTAAAGTTTGACAAACAGGTGCCCCCCTCCCACAGGCTGGACCTGGGCATAAAAAGGGAAACCTCAGAACCTGAAATCAAAACACTTCTGGATCCGTGAAGACACAGAAGAAGGACTGGCCTGCTGTCTGAAGGCTGAGGGAAGTCTGGACTTGTTTGACTTGAACCCAGGACCCCAGATGTGACTCCAAGGTCAGCTGGATCACCTGTCATGTGAACCATCAAGATACTTACCAGAGGCTTTTATTGCTTCCCAGTTGACCAGACCTGGTGCTCTACATGCCTCTGTGGGATTGAGCCTGGCTCACAACTGCTGGCCGCAAGGTTCTGGATCCTTTACTGGAGTCAGGATGAAATTGTCCCTGCCTAATTGAAGGTTTCACCAGATCTGATGCAGAGCACCACAGAGCAGCACCGTTCCTAACTGAAGGCTTCACTAGATGCAAAGCTAAGTGAAAAAGAGCCGCTCTGCACAACTGGAAGCCTCTCTGTATCCAAGACAGAGTGACACAGGGCCCCTCAGCTTCGTACTGGAAGTCTCATTGGATCCAATGCAGAGCCATGCAAAGTTGCGCTGCACAGTCCTCGCATCGAAAACAGAAGGTGAAACTTCTTGTTAGACTAACCTGATCCTGTGTCCAGCCCAAGCGCCATCATGGTGAGCCTGGACATGTGACTTTGTCCCGGTCAGGCACAACCATACACCCGTAGTCAGTGCTTTATGGCTTTTGGTTCTACTTTTACATAAAGCCTTAAAAACTCATAACTCTAGATCAACCAATTGGATTTTTGTCAATTTATTTATTTAAATGTATTCTATTATTTTAAATAGGTTTGGAATTTTTCTTGTGTTGTGTTTTCACTTTATTATTTTTTAATGCTGCATAAATACTTTACACATTGCCTTTAAATTAAGCCAAACTGCTATTGTGTCGAGCTACAAGAGGCTTAAGCAAAGGTTTATTTTGTGATATTTGTGGTTCACCCTGATAAATATGGTGATTATTTTTTGAAGTGGTTCTTACTCACTTCACACAATCATCCAATTACATACATATCCGAACCTAGGAGTAATATTATACTCCCAGTAAAATTATATACATTATTTTTGCTCTCTTTATTTCATGTTCTGTTTCTATTTCTGGGGCAGGATTAAGGTACATTTTTCCAAGTAAAATCACTGGAAGGACAATGATTTATTAACTATTACTATTTACTTGATTGAGTTCCCAGTCTCTATTTCTTGAGTAAGCCTTGAGACACTCTACCTTACTAGCCCTAAGCTCATGTGCAAAAGTGGTGTGTTTGGTGCTCAGTTTTGGGTACATCAGAAAGGGAAGCTCAAGGACCGTAGAGGTAAAAGTTCTAATTGCTACAATTTGAATCCAGTATCCCCTGTCTACCCTTGGACTCAGGAAAAAGTTCCCCAAAAGACCAAGGCACAATGGGGGTCATTACAACCCTGGCGGTCGGTGGTAAAGCGGCGGTAAGACCGCAAAACGGCCGGCGGAAAAAAAATGTAATTCTCACCATTCCGACCGCCATGGCGGTGAAGACCGCTGGGCTGGAGATTGCGGTCTCCAGCCCGGCGGTCGTCACTAGACCGCCGACGGTATCAGGACACTGCATACCGCCATGGATCTCGGGTGGTTGGGAACCGCCATGAGATCCATGGCGGTAGGCACTATCAGTGCTAGGGAATTCCTTCCCTGGCACTGATAGGGGTCTCCCCCACCCCCTCTACCCCCCACGAATCCTCCCCCCACAGCCCCCACCCCCCTGCCACCCGCCAAAGGTTGCACAACCCCCCTCCCCACCCCCGAACATGCACATATACACACAACCCTACACGCACACACCCCCAACATGCACATATACACACCCCTACACGTACACACACCCAACATGCACATATGCACACCCCTACACGCACACATACACCCCGACAACACATACCCACACACATACAAACAGGCATGCACACCGTCCGACCCGCACACATTTCCCATACACACAACACCCCTGCACGCATACACTCACTCACTCAACCCCTCTAAACTCTCACACGCACACCCCCATGCACGCACACAACACACAACACACAACACCCCCTTCCCTAACGGACGATCAATTTACCTTGTCCGTTGATCCTCCGGGAGGGGACGGGATCCATGGGGGCAGCTCCGCCACCAGCACACCGTCACCAGAAGACTGCCACACCGAATCATGGGACGTGATTCAGTGGGCGGTGTTCTGTTGACATGGCTGTGGAGGTTGAGCAACCTCCACTTTCCCGCGGCTTTCTGTACGTAAAAGGACGGCGGGCTGCCAGCGGTCATAATACGCAGCGCCGAAGACTGCCACCACTGGCAGTCTTCAGCACGGCGGTACCTCGGCAGTCTTGTGAAAAGACCGCCGGGGTCGTAATGACCCCCAATATGTTTGTTTGGAAGAAGGCATAGGCTTGAAATGTACCCTGCACTACCTCTGTTTTTCAATAATAATTCGCAAGCACAAACATATTTTAAATCATTTTTATGAAGAACAGTATAAGACTATGTGAACATACTTATGAACCATAAAAACGTATTATATTCCAGTAGATTAAATACAATAACTAATTTAATGCCATGTTCTCGCAGAATATTAGCAAGTGAAAATTGCATTAATGTTAGAATGCCCTCCTATGATCTACTGTAGGAATAGGTATGCAGTAGGATTATACTCATGTGTCAATGTCCTCTAGGTTCTCTAAGTCCCAGCAAACAGCGATGCCCCCCCACAAAGGTAAATTCCCATATGAGTGCATCTACATGTGTAAATTTGCATTTAGATTTTGTAGTAACTTTACTATTTTTGGATATTCATAATCACCAATTGTAAAGTTACTCTAAAGTGTAGACTTAAAGGTCTTCACCCCCAGAAATGGGAAGGAACCTTATTTGCTAGTGTGAAGTTACTACTAGTAATATTTTATACAAAGGCAGGGTCTCTGCAAACGGGGCGGCAATATCCCTATAGTATAGGGGAATGTAAACAACTTTATTCAACTTAAAAAAATAAATATATATATATATTTTTTTTTTTTACATTAAATAATAATGTGCATTCATTTTCTATATTTATTGTTAAATGTAGAGCAAAGTAAAAATGCTAAAGGACAGTCATTCATTTTAATTAATGTAAGTATTATTTAAAAAAAAGTAAAGTTACATTATATTTAAATTAGAAAAGGTTATTAATATATTTCAAAATATATTAATAACCTTTTCTAATTTAAATATAATGTAACTTTACTTTTTTTAAAAAAGTTTTTTATATGTAAAGTTTATATATGATTAATGTAATCATATATATATATATATATATATATATATATAAAGCATTTGTTTTATCTTAAACAATAAATATGTTGAAATTATTTTGTCAGCCTTATTCTACATAATACAATTTAAAATAATGACTTATGTATTCACAGTGCTTTAAATAACAGGCTGGGACCTCGTACCACTCTAAGGCCCAGATTTATAGTTTTTACTGTAAAACTGCACTAACACAGTTTTGCAGCAAAAGGTTTAGCACCGGCTTTTGTCATTTTACAACACCAGCCAGGTGCCATATTTATGGAAAGATGCTAGCCTGGTGGGGGTGGCAGTATTGCAATAGGAGGTTGTGTGTTAGAAAATGACACTAGGCTGGTCAGAGGCAAAAAAAATGCCGCTAACCAGCCTTGCATCATTTTCTGACGTAAAACCATCCAAAAAATGACTACTGTCTAAATAAAGACGAGTCATGCCCACCACCCCAATGGCCACCGCAGGGGACCAGTGTCCTCTGGGCATGGCCATTACACCCAGTGCCATGCAGGGGGCCGCAAGTTAGGGCCCCCAAGGGCAAAACAGTAAAACAAATATTAACTTTCCAATACTCACCTAGGATGGGGTCCCTCGTCCTCTGCTGTTCCTCTGGTGTGGGTGGGGGTGTTCTTGGGGCTTGGGTTGGGCACCTGTGGGCCCATTCCATGGTGTTTTACCATGGAAATGGGTCCACAGGTCTCCAACACCTAGTCTGACCCAAGCGTTAAATAATGGCGCTAAGCAAGCTTAGCGCCATTATTTGAGTCCGCCTCTCATCCGTGCGTCACTTTAGCATGGCTGGATAAATATGGCGCTATGGGGATAGCGTCATTTTTGGGATGGGAACGTCTACCTTGCATTTCACTGACTCAAGGTGGGTTCACGCATCCAAGAAATGGAGCAAACTCCTTTATTTTGACGCTGGACGTGTCTAGTGTCAAAATATAAATATGGAGTTAAGTTTGCGCCACATTTGCATAAAAAAAATTATATGACGCAAATAAAGTAGAAATATGCCCCTAAATCACTATTTATCGCATGCCACTATTCACTAATGCGCCACCCAGGATTCGATTATGTGACTGTCAGGGTACAAATGTAAATACATGTTCTTCACCAGAGGAACATACGATGAATGATCCTACGTAATGAATGCCATATTTCATTTGCCGTTTATTTCTTAATTTTCTGTACTGCAGTATGCCTTGCCAAATCTCTCGTAGATTATTATATTTATATAGCCTACAGCAATTTAGGCAGATTATGTCAGGTATGTATATTAGTCGGATTGCGAACTCCAATTTACGGTTCATCTAGTGCAGACATCATTCTCATTTTTTTCACGTTAATAGTTCTACCTTTCAAGGAACATGCACTTGCTGCCATCTTCTGGTGAAATAAGTAACATGTATTGGCCTATTGAGGAAGTACTATCTATAAGAACTTCCATAGAAATAGGAAAAAAACAAGCGACATTGAAATGAATAAATGGGAAGTTAAAAT
The DNA here is from genome assembly GCF_031143425.1 of Pleurodeles waltl. Taxonomy (NCBI): domain Eukaryota; kingdom Metazoa; phylum Chordata; class Amphibia; order Caudata; family Salamandridae; genus Pleurodeles; species Pleurodeles waltl. The sequence continues at coordinate 1,749,594,712 of NC_090444.1, forward strand.
AAGCAAGGGCGGAATCTAATTCCCCTTTAAAGATTTTTTTTTTTTAGAAACAAAAGACTTGGCGAGCACAACGCAAGAGCTGTGCAGGCGAAACCTAACTACGCCTTTGTTTTTCTCGTCATGGTAGCTTGTCACGAATGGCTTTCCACCCTGAACTAAGATCATTACTACAGAAATCAACAACCATTTGCAATGCAAATAGGTCTTGCATTTGTGGGAGTTAGAGCTGTTTGCGTTGTAAAAGGCAATGTCTTTTAACCACGTGTTTTGGTTTGGAGTGGAGTGGATGTATGTGATATGAAGTGGGATTGTGTGGGTTGGATTGAATTTGAATTGTTAGTTGTGGAATTGTGTGTGGTGGAATTGTGTGGTGTGGAGTGGTTTTGTGTAGTGGAATTATGTGACAGTGTGCAGTGGAATTATGTGGGTAGTAATTATGAGGCTTTGAGTGTACTGGGAATTATGTGAAGTTAGATTGTGTGTCATGGAGTGTAATTATGTGATAGGCATTTTGTGTTGTGTAGTGGTATGTTGTGGAGTTTAACTGTGCGGCGTGCTGTTGAATTTTGTGGCATTATGTGGTATTCTGTGGTGTGGATTGGATTTATGTGGTGTGTTGTCTAAATGTGTTGTTGAGTTGAATTATGTGGTTTGTTGCCGAATTGTGTGGCGTCGAATGGAACTGTGTGGCGTTCACTGTAATTACGTTGATTGGAATTATGTGGCATGATGTATTTATCTGAATTGTTGCTATGTGGTATTTTCTAGTGTCCCAGGCTGGAGTGAGAGGAGTAGATTGTCGTAGACTGTATTTGTTGGAGTAGAGTGTCGTAGACTGGAGTACGGGGAGTAGAGTTGAGTAGAAGGGAGCAGAGTTCAGTTGCAGAGAGTGTCATAGAGTGCAGTGTTGTAGAGTGGTGCGGAGTCGGGTGGAATAGGGTGGAGACCCACGCAAAATATATCACAAGCAGACACACTTACTCAGGCACACAAGCACATGTGCACAGAGACACACACAAACACACACAGACACACACTCAATCACAGAGACACACAGTCGCGCACACACAGACACACTGAAGCACACATCATGGAGGACGGCAAAACCGGTATGGTACTTCAGGTTCGGGTCAGCACTCTTGTGCAGAAGGATGTTGGTGATTTCAGGTACGCCGGGCTTCATGACCTTGAGCACAGGACATGAGGCACTGCAGTTTGCCTATTTATGGTACTTAATTCACCGGCCTTAGAAGGAGGAAAGGCTGAGTCACCTTTGCTGAAATTCGTATGTGTGACCTAAGCGGCACCGCAAAGCTGCGACCACTCAATTTAGCCATCATGTGGCTTAATTAAAGTATGTGCACGCACCTATAAACGTTGTGTATAGTGCAAGCCAGTCTGCCACTACATTAAACATCCAACAAGCCAAAGACCAGCAAGGACTGGACAGGCTCTTCATATTTAAAAAATAACTACACCTTCATTTTTACAGCACATTTTTTATTTGGGTAGTTTTATATAATGCAAACGCAACACAAAGGTATCAGAGCACTTTACATGAGCACTCACAGCATTACAGACGGACACATTCATTTCTAAGCACGGGGAGATTAAGGGGGTCATTATGACCCCAGCAGTCGGTGGTAATATGGAGGAAAGTACTGCCAACAGGCTGGCGGTACTTTCCTCCATATTATGACATTGGCTGTTTGGCTTCCACACTGACCATCACAGTGGTAACACCCGCTGGGCTGGAGATGGCCATCTCCAGCCCGGCGGCTGTCACATGACCACCTGCGGGAATATGACCCGCCTACCGCCATGGTTTTCGTGGCTTCCTGACCTCCACAAAAACCATGGCGGTAGGCACTATCAGTGACAGGGAATCCCTTCCCTGTAACTGAAAGGTGTCTTCCCCACCCCCCCGTCCAAAGGTTCCCCCCATCCCCCCTTCCTCTCCAGACCCCCCTTCATACACGCCCCTCCCTTCACACACGCACACACACACACATACACACACACATCCCCACAGTCATCCACGCATGCATACATCTATTCACACACACTTCCGCACTCACATACATACACACAGACACGCATTCACACAACTCCACCTAAACGCACTCACACCCCCAAACATGCACACACATACAACACACAACACACACCCGCATACACGCATGCACAGACATACACACACACAACACCCCCCACTCCCTCCCCTGTCGGAGCACCAACTTACCTGTGTGCAGGGGGGTCCTCCAGCAGGAGACGGGACAGGGCGCTGCTGCCAACAGCACCGTCCACCAGCAGAACACTGCCAGGCCGTATTAATTCTCATAATACAGCCAGCGGCGGTCTACTGGCTTGGCGCTGCCACCTTACCGCAATCCACTGGCATGGCCACAGACGGATTTCCGCCATCCTTCTGGCAGAAATCCGGCAGTGGTCATAATACGGTGGACGGCTTGTAGCCGCGGCGACGGTCTTTTGGCAGCCATCGCTGCGGTGGTAGGTGGTTTTTACCTCCAAGGTTATAATGAGGGCCAAAGTGATTTGCTCATACTCCCACAATGTTAAGCCTCCAGCCGAGTCTAGAAGCCAGTTCCCCAGCTTTAAAGTTGCCAGATATAGCTGTTAGATCACATCATCCCCCGTTTCAGTTGGAAACATAAAACAGAGGTCAACATCTAACTTTTGCATCTGGGCTAATATTATAATGGTGACGAAAACAAAGAAGGATGTCTGTGCATATCAAATCATGGTTCTTGCATTAAGGAAAAGTAAAACTAGTTTATGGCGGTGCTGATGTATGCCATCACTAAAACTTAAACTTTGTAAAAGCAATCACAGCATTTTGATTAAAAAGTGCCTCTCTCTCAACCTCACCACTCTGTCGAAGGCCATTGTTCTGCACCCGACTCTGGTGGTCCAGCTGTGAGAAAGGAAAAGTAAAGGGAGAAAGAAGGAGCTGCGCCATGCATAACAAAAACAATACAAAAACCATACTTAAAGATATGCTTGACACACCTGCAGCCTGCGTGCTGCTCCTATATCAGTCACTCGCTGTGCACACACACAGCTGAAGCCTGCGAGCTGCTCCTGTATCAGCCACTCGCCATGCACACGCACAGCTGAAGCCTGAGTGCTGCTACTTTTTTTCATATAGCGCCCGCTACTGCAATGTTGCCATTTCTCGGTACTGTAAACAAAATATGCTGCTAGTTTTCTTAGCACTGTAAATAAATGGCGTTGCAATTACCCAACTCTAGAATGAGCCAGTAATTGTCTCGGCTTTTTAAGTGTGTTTAATGGCGGACAAGAAACAATTGATTACAAAAGGCTAAGAGAATTTGTGCCATGCATTCTCTTGTCCCTCTAAGGAACAGGAATGCCTCATACACTCCACAGAAACCTAGTGGAACAGTAAAAAGGTGGTGCGCAACAACTAAAGCTGCAACTTTGGAACTGAAGTTTGAGTCACAGCGTCAGCTCAACATTACTTAATCTCCCCGTGCCTACAAAAAATGAATATGTACTTGTGTAATGTAACTGGTACCCACATGAAGTCTCCAATACCTTCAAAGTTTAAATAAAAGAGTAATTAAATACAAAATGGAGGTGGGTGAGCTGAACACGAGTGCTTACTAACAAACACCAGAGGCAGGAAACAAGCAAAAAAAAAGTCCCTCCAAACAACAGAAAAACAATTAAGGCGTGAGAAAACTGTACTTGGCCGGTGCTTCTCAGCTAAGAACGGAAGTGAGGTATCGCTGTGCAAACCAGTTAGGAGGCAGCAAAGAAGAGTGACACTGCCATCAACCTATGGTAATGCAGCAGGCAGGATCAAAGTCCTTCACTCAATACACCAAGTTTTCGCAGACAGCGCATGCGCGCTGCCTAGCCTCGACCTAAAAAATGAACAGGCGCAAATCTGGTTGGTAGTCTGGTAAAAATACAAATAAACAACACACTTGGTGCCAGGGACTTTGTTAAATGTTTTAGTCCAAAAGATTGCATATTTTCTACCTCTAATTAATACTTCATTCAGCTTCTTAATGGTAGGCTTTTCTCACATCCATATAGCTATAGGTACTACTTAGCAGTATCAAAATCGGGATTACATGAGCTTTATGCTGAGCAGAATGGAGGGTCCCGTGGGAAGCAGAGGCACAGCCTAATCTTCCCACTGGATTCTTTGTTAGGGGCCAAGAAGAAAGAGGGCAGGATAGGCTGCATGTAGGAGAGGTGGGGATACAACGAGGATTGAAATAGGAGCCAGCAGATGGGGTAGTCCTTTTTGCTGGCTTACCCACCCCAGACTAGCAGGAGTACAATTTTGGTCAGGTGCCGTTATTAGAGTAGGGTGCAATATGTGAGGTAGGCTTAGGAGGCTTCATTCTACCTGTTTGTCGGGGTGATGTCTGACAAGGAGCAGTCTGAAGTGGTGAGGGTGGCACTGCAGACCCTGGGAGAGGCGGCAAGTGAAGATCCTCTCAGGCCTGGTGTTCTTGACCAGGCCTGGGTAGGTATGTGCCACCTGTTGAGGGTGGCGTCAGTTGGGGTTGCCTCAGCAGTTGCGGCTCATGCTTCACCACATGACATGAGTCAGGCCAAGTGGGGCAGGACCAGATGTGGATGTAGTTTGTTGCTCTCGGTAATAAAAGTGAAGCCCGGGCCGGAGTCACAGCCTTCCTGCTACTACAAGGAGCGTCGCACCAGATAGCAGCCTGACTGATCAATGCACTCCTGTGGGTGCGGGGCCTACAGAGGAGTGCAAAAATGCCCCAGAACGGGCAGAGGAGGCCCCGGGCATTAGCAGGCTCCTTTCTCTATATGGCCCAATTGATCTGTCTGCACGGGGATGTGGCTGGGGCACAACTGGGGGATGCCACCCAGGTGGCATTACAGAAGAAGGAGGAGGCAACTGGCAGGCAGGCATTCTCTGGGCGGCAGGGTCTACAGGTGTTAAAGGCTTCAAGAGAATCGGCATGGTCACGGAGTGGGAAGAGCAGCAAAAGAAAAGGGGTGGATTTAGATGGTGGATTCAGGAGTAACGTAGATTGGTGAAAGAAGCTGAAGAGTGTTGGGAGAAGCTTTGGAGGGAAAGGGTTGGGGCCCTTGAATGGGTGGGGCAGGCTAAGATCGTGAAGGGCACAGCTGGTGCATGGGACAGTGGAGTGGCTCAGAGACCTATCAGCAGTGGAGGATGCTGGGAGTGGGCGCCCAATGAGGAACAGGGGGGTATTCAGTGGTCGGGCCCTGTGCAGCTCAAGGGCTTGGTAGCACAGAGGAATTGCAGAGCTGGAGCAACCAGATGGTACACAGATTAACAATGACAGTGAGTGAGGGTGGTGGACTGGCAGAGACACCAACATGGCGCATGACGGCCTCAGGACCTTGGTCTGAAGCACTAGGGGGTCCCCAAAAGGCCTTCTTTATGGCAAGGGATCAAACATGAGCTGGCAAAGACAAGGAGTGTACCACTCAGTGTGAGAGGACGGGCCTGGAACGAAAGGTGTGAATGCAGCTGGGTGTCTGATGCAGGAGGCGAATGAGCAGGACGATGAGGTGGAGTTGGATTATGATGAAGGAAGTGATGATTGCGAGGAAGGTGAATTGTGTGTAGGCATGAAGGGGTGTTTTCCAGGGCAGTCTGGGGAATTGGGTGGGGTACAACAGCCTCTTCAGCTGGTGTTTTGTAGATGTCAAGTGCGGACACTGGAGACACAGTTGGGCGGCTCAAGGAGGCGCAAGGTGGAAGTCACAAGATTAAGCGGGAACCAACACAGTTTCCAACAGGTAAGAGAGATTGGTGGGCAGTATGGGTACCTCAACAGGCCAGCACAGGGGAAAGAATGTGTAAATCAGTGGGGGTGGGTGATGGGGTGATTGAGAGGATGGTGGTTACTCAGACTGACTCAGATACAGTCAGAGGATGAGATAAGCAGGAACATGATGGTAAGGCAAAGGTGGGGAAGGAGTCATCAACGGAATCTAAGAAGGGAGATGAGGAGACAGACGCTGATGGTAAAGACGGGGCAAGCCATAAGAAGCGCCTTCTCTATATGGGTTTGGCGATGCCCCTATGGTCACATGTTTCGGAGAAAACCAAGAGCAGAATATGGAAACATGGATATGTAGATGTATTCAAATTGTTGCACAGTGATATTCAAGGCAAGGAGGGGTCGAAAGAGGAGTGGGAGTTCGTTCAGCACCTAGGGTGCCCATTACAATGGAAAACTGGACATCAGCTTAAGATGTATGTGGATAGGGCTATCTCTCAATTCAAATATATGGATATAATAAGAAAAGCACAGATGCATTTTGGGGGTTACGTCTGGTGCAGTTGTGGTGAGGAATTTAGGACCAGGGTAAGCATCAACCAGGGCAAGCCTTGGGGGATGACAATTCTGAATTATGAAAGCAATGGCTATCCTCAACGCAATCCTCGGCCTCAATGCATACGGCGAGTGGCCTTCCTATTATGTATGAGCCTTTCAGCCACAACCCACCCAGCAGGGGGCAGGTAATACAGGGAGGGCTCCAAGCTCCAACACCGGGCATGCTGGAACTTCAATAAAGGTTTTTGTTCACAGCACCCGTGTAAATTCAGATGAGTGTTTCAAGTGTGGGGGGGAATATCTAGTCACACAGTGTTTCACTCTGGCCAGCTCTTCCAAACAGTGGAGGGCATTCAGAGGCACTGGATCTCAGGGGGCCACTGGGACAAAAGGTTGGGCAGAATGCTGCCAGGGCTGGAGTTGTACCCAAACATAGCGACAGCATTGAGATTGGAGTGGGGGTTTAGAGAAGGGTTCAAGGTTGGTTATGAAGGGGCCAGGGGCAGGAGGTGGGCTAACAATTTGCGGTCAGCCAAAGTGGCACCAGAAGTAGTGTCATCTAAGCTCCAGAAAGAGATCAAGGCGGGGAGGATTGTGTGCCCTTTTTATGACTGGCCATTGGCAGACTTACTGATTTCTCTTTTGGGGGTTGTGCACAAGAAGAAGAAGAGGAGTTCCGTTTGATTCATCACTTGTCCTGGCCAGAAGGAGCTTCCAAGAATGACTTAATTGCAGCATAGGACACAAAAGTGGTGTATGCGTCGGATTGATAATTCCATCTGCATAATCAGGGGGGTGATCAGGCATCAGAATTGCTGAAGTGTGACATCAAGTCAGCATTCCGGCTGTTTCCCATTCACCAGTATGACTTTCCTTTATTAGGCATGCAACTGGATGGTGCCATTTACCTAGACAGAGTGTTACCTATAGGTTCTGTTATCTTGTGTGCCTTGTTCAAGGCTTTTATTACTTTTTTGCAGTGGGTCTTCATAAGGACGAGTAGGCATTGGGCAGTGTCTTACTATTTGGATGCTTTCCCTCTTTGTAGGGAGGGCAGAGTCAGATGAGTGTGGTAAGGTTTTTAGACATTTTGAGGACAAGTTGACAGAGCTGGGAGTTCCATTGGCTCTGGAAAAAACAGAAGGCCCTAGCACAGTTTTAACCTTTTTGGGAATTGAATTGGGCACAGTTCAAATGGTAGTGAGGCTGCCTAGTGCAAAGGTGCAGGAGATTAAAGCATTCCTTGGAGAAGTTGTGGTGGCACAGAGGTTGGAGCTTCGACTAGTGCAGCCATTGCTGGGTTTCCTGATTTTTGCTTGCAGAGTCATTTGGGGAGGTCGACTTTCTGCCAGAGATTGGGCTTGGCCATGTCAGGGGCCGATTTGCCACATCACAGGATTCGTGTTTCCCTGGGTTTACAATCTGACCTTTGGATTTGGAAATCCATTTGTGAGGAGTTCAACAGCATCCCTATGTCTTTCCAGGAAGATAACACGGTTTGGCAGGTGCTGATATTCTCGGATGCGGCAGGGACCTTTAGTTTTGGTCTGTTTTGGGATGGACAGTAGTGTGCTGAAGGGTGCTGCAGCCCTGGGTGGAACAAGGGAGGAGCATAGCCTTTTTGGAATTTTTTCCTTTGCTCGCGGCGTTGGCAGTGTAGGGCTGTGAGTTGGCCAACAGGATGGTTATGTTAACACTTACAATATGATGGTGTGTGATCTGAAGGTTCTGAGCTTTCGTGGCGTTTCATGCTGCTATGTCTGAAGGCTAAACATATGACAGGTGTCAACAATTCCAAACAGATTCATTGTCTCATTCACAGTGGCAACGGTTTCGCACCCTGGCGACAGGAGCAGAAGAGCACAAGACACCTGTTCTGGCAGAGATCTGGGAGTATGGGAGTACGGGTGAGGGGGGAGGAGAGTCATTGGGCTGGTCGAGAAGTCATTAGCTGAGTCTACAAACAGGAGCTATCGCCTGGCATGGGCAGAATTTGAAACCTTTAAAGGGCATATTGGAGGGATTTTGAGTCAGGAGCAAGTGGCTTTGGAGCAGAAGCTTGTATGTTTTGTTCTGTCTCTAATTGATAAAGGTTTGCCACCCACAAGTATAGCAGGTAAGCTGTCTGGCTTATTTTTTTATGGAAAGATATATTGGGGATTTGACCCAGCAGAGGATGATATACTTGGAACGATTCTAAGTGGGTGGGAGAAGGAAAGAATGGGGCATGTTAGAGAGATGTGGGAGGCTAACACCTCTAACTTTTTATTCTAGATCCTGGTTGGGTTGTCAGAATTCTGTCATAATGTGTTTGTGGTTGCTGTCTTTCGTTTATGCAATATATGGATGCTTTTTGGTGCTTTTAGGGTGTCTGAGCTGCTTGGTTCAAGGAGGGAATGGGGGTTACTGCATAAGGAAGTGCATCTGGAAGGAAGGTAATTGGGGATTTGACTACTGAAATCTAAGACAGATCAGCGAGAGAGGGGAAAATGGGTATGGTTTCAGCAAGGTGGACAGGAGGAGTCATTACCGTTGAATGAGTGGTGCAGATATAGTGAGTGGCCAGGGTTTAGAAAAGAGGTAATTATCCGTCATGGTAATGGAGATAAGGTCACATCTTTCCAGTTATTGGCGGTGCTGCGCATAGCTTTGCAAAAACTGGGTAATTAGATTAGATTAGATTATAACATTTATAGAGCGCATGGCTAGCCAAAGGTTTCCCAGCGCTAATGGACCAAGACCGAAACCCGGCAAAGCCAATAACAGATCTAAAACAACCACGTTTTTAGAGCCTTCCAGAAATTATATTCTTAGTTCATCAACCGTAGGCTGAGAGGAAAGGAATTCCACAACTTGGCTCCCCGAAAGGCTAACTTGGCTCCGCCCCATTTGGCTTTCTTTATTTTGGGTAGGGTAGCAAAAGCGGAGGTGGCAGATCTCAGAGCTCTATTTGGCCTGTAGAAGGTGGCAAGGTTCTTCAGAAGAGGGGCACCCTTATCATAAAGGGACCTGTGTTTATGACATAGGGCCTTGAATTCTATCTGCTGTTGGACGGGTATCCAATGTAAAGAGACTAGGCCAGTCTTTATGGATGACCATCTAGGGATATCCAACAGCAACCGGGCAGCGGCGTTCTGGACCCTTTGCAGTTTCTTTTTAACATAAGATGGAGAGCCAAGAAAGAGTCCGTTACCATAGTCTAGTCTTGACAGGATATTGGCCTGCAAAATGAGTCTCTTTGCCAGGGCTGGGAGGATAGCAAAGACCTTCCTTAAGAGTCTGAGAAGGCCGAAGCAGGTAAATGATATATGCTTAGCATGAGTATCCACTGTCAAAAGAGGATCAAGCCAAATCCCCAAACTCTTGATCACTGTCTTAGGGCGCGGAAGGTCTAATCTAGGTTCTGGGCCCAGAATCATTAATTCCGTCTTATCTTCATTTAATTGCAATTTGCTGTCAGCCATCCAACCAGAGACAGCTTGCAGGCAGGAGGACAGTGTGGCCCCTTCCAGAACCACATTGGAAGAGAAGGAAACGACCAATTGAGTGTCGTCGGCATAGGACACCAACGTTAGTCCAAATGATTCTACCAGTGAGGCTAGCGGGGCCATGTATATATTAAATAAAATAGGGCTCAATGATGAGCCCTGCGGGACACCACACCTATACTGTAGTTTGTCCGAAAGATGGGAACGGTCCAAAACCTGAAAAGATCTACCTTCCAAGAAGGACATAAGCCATGCCAGAGCTTGATCGCTAATGTTCCTCATCCTTCGGATTAACACTTGATGGTCGACCGTGTCGAATGCTGCACTCAGGTCCAGCATAATAATTACTGTGGTATGTCCCTGGTCTACGCACTTCCTGGATTCCTCCATGACAGCTGAAAGCGCTGTTTCCGTACTATGCCCTGAATTAAAGCCCATCGGGGTGGGGCGAAGGAGGGTATTAGCTTCAAGAAAATTGGAGAGCTGTGAGTTGATGTGTTTATCTAAGATCTTAGCAGGAGTAGGTAGAAGGGAGATGGGCCTATAATTCTTCAACACTGCTGGATCCAGATTGGGTTTTTTCAGCAATGGTTTCACTATCGCATGCTTCCATAAGCTGTCCACTACTCCTTTAGTGATGGAGGTGTTAAGCAATTCAGTAAGAACTGGACCTATGGCTTCCGCTCCTTGAGCAAGTATATCAGGAGGGGCAGGATCCAAAGAAGATCCTGACTTCAGAGAGGTAAGAAGCCCTATAACCTGTGCCTGAGAGAGAGGGGTGAAATGGGAGATGGATATTAAACTATTTTTGATGGAATTCTCCCCATCTTCATCTATAGGACTAGTGTTGACAAAGTTTGAGTAAATATCGAACAAAAATGTTGTTGAAAGAAATAGGCCAGAACATTACTATGTTCTATGGAAGCTTCCATAGGAGTCTCCTGCACTGGTGCTTGAATAATCTCTTTTAGGATCTGGAAAACTTCTTTAGGGGAACCAGCAGCTTCTTCAATCTCTGCTGATAGAAGGAACTTTGAGCTAATTTAATCTTGCTATGGTATCTTCTAATGGCTTTCCTGTACGTGTCCCTGTCCACCAAATCCTATGTTTTCCTCCAACTCCTTTCTAGCTTTTTGCACTCTTTTTTTAGGAGATACAATTGGGGGGTGAACCATAGTGCAATGGTTTTCCTGCGCTGTCCTCCTTTTTTCCTACTAGGAAGAACCGTGTCCAAGCTGTCCATTATCCAATCATTGAAAGCCATAGCTTCATGGTCTATCCTGTCCATGAACTGGGCTTTACGGCTGTTCAGGTTGGCTATAAATTTCTTTCTGTTTAGCTTACTCCATTGTCTCCCTATTTGCATCGTAGGCCTGGACCTAGTTCCCACTGATTCCAATGCTAATACTAACGGGATTAAAAAATGGTCTGACCAGGCAAGCGGGATGGGGGTTTTTCAGGATAGAGCAGACGTGTTGCTAAAAACTAAATCAATAGTGTGTCCCTTTTCATGCGTTGGGCACTTTAACCAGTTGAACCAAGCCAAGCAACTCCATGTCCCCCACCAGGCATCTAGATTCTAAATGGTCAAGGGTCGCGGCATGAATATTAAAATCGCCTACAATAGTAAGGTTAGGTTTGGAGCATATAGTGTCGGCTATGTAATCTGAAAGAGAATCCAGAAATTTCTCTGGTGGGCCAGGGGGACGATGTACTAAAATCCCTGAGAGGGTGTAGTTGGGATTTAGAACGAGGGAAAAGAACATCCCTTCTCCTTCCAGTAAGTGCAAGGACTTGTACGTTAATTTAAGGAAATCCTTGTAAAAGATTGCAAAACCTCCACCTTTGGAGGTTGTTCTATCCACTCTGGCGATTGCGTATCTGGTAGGCAAGGCCAGGTTAATATCAGGACCAGACCGTTCATGAAGCTTTATTTCAGTAAGGAACAAGGCTCTTGGTGCCGCATCAGTAAGTAATAAATTAATATCTAATTTATGGGCAGGCAGAGAACGACAATTCATGTACAAGAAGGAGGTATGAGAGTAGGCCCCTGTAATATTCCCAAGGATGAACATACAAGCATTGGTAGGAAGAAGGTGGTGTGAAGTTTAGTCAATTATTACAAATTTAATGTGTATGGACTGTCCAGAGAGAGTTGTTAGTTAAAAGAACAGCATTTTTAATAGCATCTTAAACATAGGTAATACAATGGTAACTAAATATACAGGGAGTGCAGAATTATTAGGCAAATGAGTATTTTGACCACATCATCCTCTTTATGCATGTTGTCTTACTCCAAGCTGTATAGGCTCGAAAGCCTACTACCAATTAAGCATATTAGGTGATGTGCATCTCTGTAATGAGAAGGGGTGTGGTCTAATGACATCAACACCCTATATCAGGTGTGCATAATTATTAGGCAACTTCCTTTCCTTTGGCAAAATGGGTCAAAAGAAGGACTTGACAGGCTCAGAAAAGTCAAAAATAGTGAGATATCTTGCAGAGGGATGCAGCACTGTTAAAATTGCAAAGCTTCTGAAGCGTGATCATCGAACAATCAAGCGTTTCATTCAAAATAGTCAACAGGGTCGCAAGAAGCGTGTGGAAAAACCAAGGCGCAAAATAACTGCCCATGAACTGAGAAAAGTCAAGCGTGCAGCTGCCACGATGCCACTTGCCACCAGTTTGGCCATATTTCAGAGCTGCAACATCACTGGAGTGCCCAAAAGCACAAGGTGTACAATACTCAGAGACATGGCCAAGGTAAGAAAGGCTGAAAGACGACCACCACTGAACAAGACACACAAGCTGAAACGTCAAGACTGGGCCAAGAAATATCTCAAGACTGATTTTTCTAAGGTTTTATGGACTGATGAAATGAGAGTGAGTCTTGATGGGCCAGATGGATGGGCCCGTGGCTGGATTGGTAAAGGGCAGAGAGCTCCAGTCCGACTCAGACGCCAGCAAGGTGGAGGTGGAGTACTGGTTTGGGCTGGTATCATCAAAGATGAGCTTGTGGGGCCTTTTCGGGTTGAGGATGGAGTCAAGCTCAACTCCCAGTCCTACTGCCAGTTCCTGGAAGACACCTTCTTCAAGCAGTGGTACAGGAAGAAGTCTGCAACCTTCAAGAAAAACATGATTTTCATGCAGGACAATGCTCCATCACATGCGTCCAAGTACTCCACAGCGTGGCTGGCAAGAAAGGGTATAAAAGAAGGAAATCTAATGACATGGCCTCCTTGTTCACCTGATCTGAACCCCATTGAGAACCTGTGGTCCATCATCAAATGTGAGATTTACAAGGAGGGAAAACAGTACACCTCTCTGAACAGTGTCTGGGAGGCTGTGGTTGCTGCTGCACGCAATGTTGATGGTGAACAGATCAAAACACTGACAGAATCCATGGATGGCAGGCTTTTGAGTGTCCTTGCAAAGAAAGGTGGCTATATTGGTCACTGATTTGTTTTTGTTTTGTTTTTGAATGTCAGAAATGTATATTTGTGAATGTTGAGATGTTATATTGGTTTCACTGGTAATGATAAATAATTGAAATGGGTATATATTTTTTTTTGTTAAGTTGCCTAATAATTATGCACAGTGATAGTCATCTGCACACACAGATATCCCCCTAACATAGCTAAAACTAAAAACAAACTAAAAACTACTTCCAAAAATATTCAGTTTTGATATTAATGAGTTTTTTGGGTTCATTGAGAACATGGTTGTTGTTCAATAATAAAATTAATCCTCAAAAATACAACTTGCCTAATAATTCTGCACTCCCTGTATAGGATACTAAACACACTGGTGATTATTAAAGCATTTTGTGTATTTACTAACCATTATAATAGCCCCTCAGATGTATAGCAAAATAGCTAAAAATTGTGCATTGCCAAGAGAGCGGTTGCACAACCCTTCGTAAATAACTCTCAATGGATCATCAAATAACATAATGTATCACATTGTGTAACCAAGTAACAATCAAAATATGCTGTGTGTGATCACTGCAAAGGTCCTCAGGACTTGCTTTGCAAATCGAATTTGAAAAAGGAATTCTCTTAATCATCTAAGGTGGATTTGGTAAGCCTAAATAAGCAGTGCCTATAAGAATTAGGGGCGTCTTGGAATAAGGTTAATTTTTACCACTGCAATTCAGCCCATTCACGCAATATATTGAGTCCCCCATTTACAGAGGTCAGATCTGATTTCAATCTTTAAGGGAGGGAGGTGGATATTGTCCTGGAACCATCCTGACAAGGAGTGTATGAGGTTCACGCCCAAGTATCTTATTGCATCACTGGTGATTTTGAAGGGAGACTTTCTCTCAGAGATGGATGTGCACCTCCATTGCACTTAGGGGCAGGAGTTGTGATTTATTTTCATTAATTGCATATTCTAATGCCAATCCATATTCTTAGAGTATCTTATGAAGCAGTGGTATAGATTAAGCTGGCTCCATGCCCGAGAAAAGTGCATCATCTGTGGAGAGTGACATTTTATGATGTTCATCTCAGAAGGAAATACCTTTTGATTCTATTCTCTAGATGTACTTTCATAGCCGGCTGCTTGATTGGGCGGGAGAGGGCAGCCTGGTCTTGAACCTCGCCCTAGATGTAACACATCGACAGGGGAATGCCTACAATCACTCTAGCCTTGGGGTCTTGCTAGATTGCCATTATCTTGTTAATGAATGTGTCTCCCATTTCAAAACGCCCATCACCTCTCTCAAGAAGTGGCAGTGCACCCTCCCTAAAGATTCACTTTCAAATGTATACCTTTCACATTTTTGACAAGGTGAGCTACCCAACACATGCTATCTAATGCCTGCCTCTCAGTCTCGAAACCTAATTGATTCATGCGAATTAAGAAAGGGAGAATTTGGGGGTGTGGGGTGGAAGGCAATCTCACTGCCGATATTTTCATGTCTAGGTTAAATATCGTGATTGGTCTCTAGGCAAAGCACTCCAAATAGTCCTTCCCTCTTTTTGGAAGCAGAATATTGTAGTATCCTCCACTGATGGGGTGACCCTACCAGTATCTATAAAAAACTGAAAGGTGACCTGTAGTGTCGGTGTTAGTTGAGCCACATAGAAGTTGTAAACTTGCTCACTGAAAATACCTGGCCCGAAGGCTTTGATCGATTTAGGTGTTTTGATGGCTAGCCTAACCTCCTCCAGCTAATAGGTTCTTCCAGCTTCCCGGTGCTTCCAACTTTTTTTAATTTCTGCTGTGATATGTGTGGAAATTCTAGACTATAAATCTGAGTGCCTAGCCATCCCTAGGCTGTTCAGGTGTGTAGAGGGTAGCGTAGTAGCCTTTAAATCGATTTGCCTTTTTCTATGGTGTCATAAGTGATTCAGCCCTGAACATTTTTCGACCTGCTCTCATTTTCTCTGTTAGATCTGGATTTAAGTTTGTCCACTAGCAGTCTTTGAGCCTTGTCCCTGGTTTCATACACTTTACTGATGAGGTCTAGGAGGAACCTCACTGACCTATTGATCTGCATAGCTCAGACCTCACTCCGTAAGGTGGTGAGGCTTTTTAAATCAGCTTTAGCACCTGACCGCTTGTGCTGATCGACTGTGATTTTTATTTTGTTCTCTCATTTATAAAGTATTAGTGCCCTCGGTTTATTTGCAGAGGAAGCTAAAACTATAAACTTTCCTCTGAGTCCTGCTTTAAGAGTGTCACAAACTGAATTCATGAAGGTGTTTGTTATTTTATTTGTAGTGGTGTATTCTTCTAAGGCGGCCACAATCTCTTCTTTATTAACTGAATTTTAAAGAAGATATTTCCCTAATATCCACTTTCTATCTCAGTTTTTGTGTTTCCACACACCCATATTTGGTCATTTGTGTGCATGGTAAGAGATAGCCACAACCTCTATGCTAGTATGCGACACCAGATACATCACCCTACTCGAGAAAAAGATCATATCAATCCTGGAACCGGAGCAGTTAATAGAGGAGTATCATCTTTATCTGATGGATGCATTTATCTCCGAGCATTGACGAGCCTCACCTCCTCGAGCAGATCATGGACCTCCGAAAATCTCTCTGTTTGTGGACCAAATAAGTGTGAATCTGCCTAGTGTGTTTTGGATGACTGTGTTAAAGTCTCCTGTGAGAATCATCACACCCTCCTTAAAACCTGCCAGCTTATGTAAAACCTCGACTAGGAAAATGTTGTGGCCCTGATTTAGATAATAAAGTATTCCTATGGTGCCACTTCTGCATTGCATGTGTTCTTTATCAGGACAAATCTCCTGCTGGACTTGGTCCTCTCTGCAGGGTCCCCCCAAACTGTTTGCCTTCAATCCTCATATTTTGTTGAATTTCTTTTTCGTTTTGGCTTTAGGAACCTTTGCACTTTAGCACTGCTGCCCAGTGCTAGAGTGAAAGTGTTCTCGCCCAAAAACATGATAAAATTGGCATATCCATGATTGGCATATTAACTTTACTTATAAGCCTCTAGTAATGTGGTTTACAATACACACAGGAGCTATAAATTAAATGCTGCTAGTGGGCGTGCAACACTTTTTGTGTCATCCACTTAAGTAGCCCATTAAAGGCCTGCTACTGAAGCATGAATGCAGCTTTAAACTGCAATTCGACTAGGTAATATAAGCCACTTGCCAAGCCTTAAACTTCCCTTTTATTGCATATGTCTCGCTACGTTAGCCAATGGGGAAGGTGAACTATCAATAAAGGGTTGAACAGGTAATTGTAAATTTTACATAGCCTGGTAGTGAAAAACTCCCAAATTAGTTTTTCACTGTGAGGCCAATAGCTGCCATAGGATAACATTAGGTTGCCGTTTTGCATGTTAACCTTTGATTGGGTACAAGCGGACTTCTGTGTTTGGTGCTTGGTTTACTTGCAATTAAAAATAATCCTTATAGTGAAGTTGGATTTTAAGTTACAATTTTGAAAATGCCACTTTTGGAAAGGTTGCATTTTCCTTCCCAAACTAGTTTGGGCCTGTATGCTGCTCCTGTTTCACATGACTGGGTGTAGGTGAAAATGGGACTTTGTGTATTCTTCCTTTGACAGCCACACAATAGAGGGATTAGGTCTGCATGGGTAGGCCATCAACTGGCAGGATAGAGGGGCAGAGCTGGATACAGCCCCAATTGCAACTGAATAGGCTGTGCTCTGCCTTCACACAAAGGACCTGCGAGTCCAGCATTGTTCAAGCAGCTACCTTGGTTCCATGGAAGGAAAGTAATTACACATAAAGGACTTCAAAGGGAGTTCTATAGAAACCTCCCTACTTCAAAGAATGTACCAGATATAAAAGTGGAACCTCAGACCCACTCTTCAGTACACCTCTGGTAGACTCAGACAGACTGCTGTGCTTATCTGCAAAAGGGACTGCTACTCTAATACCCCAGTTGCCCTGCTGCCTGAGTTAGAAGGACTAGACTTGCATCTTGAACTCAGGATTCCCAGGATTTCAAGAGCTAGTTCGCTGGCTTCCTAATAGAGCAACAGGGCTCCAACCACCTTCAACTCACACTCTGTCTGCTGTGAGTCTTACCCCCAAGTAGTGCCACTTCAGTCCTGGACACTTGGAAGAGGGCCAAAAAGTGCTCTGCCAGCCCGACTGTGGTCCTGTGCAGACAACCGATGCAGTGCAATGCAAGTCCTCAGAGCCACATTAGAACAGCTGCTCTGGGATGCTTCCCCAATGCAGGACCGCACATTGCAGCCTGCAGTCTCCTCAGAACCGCTGCTGCGCGCTGCATCCTCAGCACAGGTCTTCGTATTTAAAGGTACTTTGTCCAGTAGGCCTAACTGGGTCCCTCTATTTGGACCATGCTTCATTGCAATCAGGCTAAAATTGTGACTTTGTCCTGGTCTGACGCAACTAGATAATCACAGTTGGCGCTATGTGCTTTTAAGTACTATTTTTACTTAAATCTATAAAATTGCACATCTTCAGTTATACTTTTTGGATTTTTGTCATTTTGGTGTTAGATAATTTATTACAATTTACTCTATTTTTTTCTAAATTGGTGTTGAATTTGTCTTGGATTGTGTTTTCACTTTATTACTGTTTGTGTGCCGCATAAATACTTTACACACTGCATCTAAGTTAAGCCTGCCTTCCTTTATGCCAAGCTACCAGAGGATTATGCACGGTTTAATTTGGGGTTTGCTCACTACCATAGCAAAGATTTTTCCCCAGTAGAATGGCAACCCCCCCCACCCCGGAGGCTTAGTGCGAGCATTCAAATGGAACTGACATGTGTAGTGTTTATAGTAAAAGCGAGTGGACTTCTTTTTCACTACTCGGTCTCTTGGAACATTAATACATCTGCTTCATCTGGTAGCAAGAAGGTATGGATTCCACTCCCTGTAGAAGAGAAGTTAAGCTCCTTTACACTTATGGATAAGACCTGGAATGAGCTCTGGATTGATGGACCTTGTAATGGGCAATCGATGTACAATAAAGTTTGTTTAATTTGTTGTCTTCTAAAGTGTGTCTCCATCCCACCCAACACTACCTTTTAGCAATAATTTTAACGTTGTGCCCAAATTTGGCAAACACGATTGTACACAATGGATCCAGCAGGGTAAACCAGTACAAGATTTCACTGGTCACAGAACATGTACAGTTTTGGCATGAGTGACATGCTGGTTAGAAACGGATATCTGGACTGTGTGCTTAACTCACTGACTGGAATGTATAGGGGGAAGAGTGAGTGAATATGCAAGTTATTACATCATTCTCAGTTGGGTGATACTTCATGTCAGCATCCTCAAAGTCCTTCATTCTCCACGTATTGAGAAGCAGCCATTACAGAGTAGGCCATTGTTACTTGGAGCAGCCCAGCACCAGCCTAAGTAACTATGTTCTATTCAGATACAAAAGTGGTAAACCTCATCAAAAAAGTTTAAAATTTGTATCCATCACATGCTGTACAATCCCAGCCTCAGTGCTGCATCTTTTCATAATGTTGAGGGCTGTCAGGGTTACAAGGAAAACATAAAAGTAAATGACACAAAGCAGCTACATTATGTTTAATATGAGCAGCACTTTTTCTATGCATTTATCACCAGCACTATTTGTGGAAATAACCCATCAAAGCAATGATAAATCAGAGATCTTATTTCGTCTAAAATTCCAGTGACTGCATGAAAGGGCAGTGCTAGTGTTCCTAGTTCAGAAACCCTGTTACTTTTCCACAGCAGAAAAAGCACATTGATAGTGAGAATTACACAGCCCCTTCCTGTGCTAGCATCACCCTCTTCATGGCCCTGCATCTGGAGGGCGATGTGGAATACTGCAATAGTGACTTTTGTTCTAATTCTGCTGTCATCACTTGAAATATAGTGTACTGGCAGCATTCCTGGAAGAAAATTCACAGTGCAGGTCATTACTGACAGTCAGCAGAGTGTGAGAAATGTGGATTATATTATGGTGTGGTTGTTTGACATCACCATGTAATTATGTTACAATTCTGTGTGAAGGTTATTTGTAAAACCATAACTCAGTCCTGGGTAGCTGTTACAAAGAACAGTCAGGCTTTATCATAGGAACAAGTATAAGACATTAAGAAGTACCAACATTGTAAATAAGAAGAAAACACAGCACAATAAAAAGAGGACAGCAATTTACAAAGATAGGCTGCAGTTTTATCTTTCAATAGGCACCTGCACTATAAAAATCTACCAGAGGGATCATGGGATGTAAATTTTAGAAGAAACAATAAATCACTGCTTTTCCACTCAGCACAAAAAAATCATTGTAATCGACTGTGATAGCCGCTTAGGGTTAGACACAACAAGCATGTTGAAAACAGCTATATCGACACTCTTGGGGGTGCTGACTCTGATAGGAAACCAGTCATAGGGACCAAACAGTTCTAGGAGGACAGTTAACTGTTGAGTTTTCAAATCCTTAGGCAGGACCGCTATTAAAGTCAAAGGAGTGGTCCTGATGCAAGGGATACAGGATGATGAAGATGCTGAGGATGCTGAGCAGGTACAGTGGGTCTTCATGTGGCCAGTCCTCAAGCTTAAGAGGGTCAACTTTGGCTTCAGGCGCTGATCTTCCACAGTGTCCAGTTGAAGTCCAGAACAGGAACAGCTGCCACACGAGGAGCCTGGTCCTCTTATCCCAGTCCCTGCACCTCTGCCCCCCCTTCTACCTGGAGGAGACGGTCATCCAGTCGACCAGGAGAGGAGAGGATGGCAAGATCTCCAAATCCAATAGACACATATCCTAATTTCCTCCAGTGTGGGTCTAGCATTCACTCTGTGGAGTTTTTAGGGACACAGTTACCTTTTTTGAGGACAGTTGTATTTTGTATATTGGACTACAAACCATTTTGTATCTACTATTATACTTTCATCAACTACGATAGACTCTTTTTTGTTTTGTTCATTGTTTTATTGTTTGAAGCACTTTTCATTTCCTTTGTGTCATGAAAATAAATGATAATGACACATATTTCAAAACTGTTGTATTTGTTGTGGCATTTCATGTTTCATGTATTTCTTCCACCATCATTTTGTCAACTCCCTTGAGCAATTGGTTGCAAATGAAAATTAGATATGACAAAGAGGTAATGTGTTACCCATTTCATTCAAACATAACAAATCAAAATCACAATGTATTGGTATCATACATGTGTAGGTAACAAGTCATTGTCAAAATCTGAGCTGATTTTCACAAACCATGCATAACCCCAATAGGCTGTGCCATCTACAGGTTGATACTCCACAATCTTGACACCATGGAAGATATTGCATTTTCTAAAAAGTCAAGATATGTAAGCAAACTCTCATTGATTCATGGCATCAGATGGAGACAGATATCCTGCCCTCACAACAGGAATTCTACATGAATAACACCAATAGTCTGCATCACAGCAGTTACCAAATTTGTAGTACATTGTGGCAGTATCTGGAGTCATTTCATGTCACAACCACCAATTAAGTGGTGTGCTACAAAACATTCTTACGACTATGATGAGACACATCAACAGCTTCACACACTGAACACAAACGGAATATTCAGCCAATGTGAAGGGAGATTACTGTGCTATGGCTTGACATATATATATGTGGTTAGAGCAAGTTAAGCAGCAGATATTGCCTTGGTAGCAACACCCAACAGAAAAAAAGGGCTGCTACAATATCAAGACCTTCCATTCAATTACGGCGCAAGCTGTCTCTGTACAAGATCTATACATCCAAAGTAGGCGTCTGTTCTAGGATCAACATATGTTCTCTTTGTACTTTTCAACAGCAAAACATATCACGGCAAATGTCACAAGTTTGAAATGTCCAAATGAAGATGACATGGTGAAGGATCCTAAAATAGAATAACAAACGAAATTAATGATTTCACTGACAAAATTTGACTCAAAGCCAGCAAAGAAAATCTATGTCCAAAAACCCAGTAGTCAATGTGTGCAAACTTTGATCACTACATATATTTGCCTTGGACTTTTCAGAACTGACCATTTGTACTAAATTAGCATCACAGACTGAGATGATCAGAATATCACTAGCTGTTCTGACATTGGATGTTACAATATGTAAAGGTATAATTATATATAGGTTAAGAATCAGTCAATGACATCTTGACGTAGGTCAATTCCTTTCTCTTCACCACTATCATCTTCATTGGGCGTTTCAACATCCTCACATGGTGGCTCTTCAAAGTCTCCATCCTCAGCGATTACTGGGATGTTCTGTCACAGGGTGATGTTGTGCAACATGCAGCAGGCAACCATGATTTGGCACACGGGTGAGTAGAGGAAGGCTCTACTGATCTTGTCAAGGCATCTGGCCACTCTACTGGCCTCTGTGTTCTTTAATGGGCATCCATGAAGTAGATTTCATCTAGCGTTGTTGGATTCCTCAGCAGGACTTACAACCATGGTCTGAAGGATAAGCTGAGTATTCTACATAGAAGCAACATGTCTATAGGTCAATATCATATCAAGCCTCTGGACCTTCCTACATTAGGATTAAAGCAAATGATCTTCAAGTCATATTGTACTTACCAGCAAGCCAGGTCCTCTCAGCTTCAAGTTGTGACATTTGCAGGGATATGGTGCTGTTCTGTAGTACAAAGGAATCATGTGTTGACCATGAAAAACATGCACACACACTTGAGATGTACAAATCAACTAAGAAGACAACTTTCACATTTATGTAGTGGAAGTTTGTCTGATTTCAGTAGAGCTGCTCCCTGGTGTGTGGTGGCACCAGGGCAATATATGTTCCATCAATAGCTCCAAACACATGTGGTAGGCCACCCAAAGCAAATAATTCTCCATTCACAGTAGCAAAATCCTGTTGTTGTGGGAACTGGATGTAGCTGTTGTTGTGTTTCAGCATTGAAAAAAGGACTTCTTGTAGCACACCACTGAAAGTTGGTTGGAACATGCCTTCAGATACTGCTATAGTGTATTGGAAAGATCCTTTGGCCACAAAATGAAGTACTGTCATGACCTTCACTATTGTTATTATTGATGGTGGATTCATATTGTGATACAGGAAATCAAGCTGCAGGTGGTGACACAAATTCAGGACAATTTGTCTATTTAATCTGAACGTCTTAATAATATCCCTTTCCTCCATGATGGCAAGGTCTGGAAGTGGTCTAAAGACTTCAGGTTGCCATTATCTACCCATGCCTGGGTTCAAATGTCTGCAGGTTAGGAAAACAAACTGTCACCTTAAATGGCCACACCCTACTTTGATAATCAACACACATATTACGTCTTAGTAACATTAGGAATCTCATTGTGTCATATATGTACACATCATGTTATCAAATGGTTTCAACTTTAAAACTCACTTTTTTACATGTCTCTTTTTTACAATGTGCAAATAATACTTATGGTCAACGGAGGTATAACATCCACTGTGGCACTATCGCTGTTATATACAGTCACAGTTAACTTTTTTAATGTGTTCATATCTGAAATTTGTATATATTTTAGCCTCCATTTTGAGTGCTGGTGATGCACTGACAATTAAAAACTACACAGATACATATAATAATAAAATGCTAGGTGCCTGACCTTGCCATCAGTACATTGGCTAGCTGACAGCCATCAGTGGAAGTTGGCCACATAGTAGGTGGAGCACTCATCAACAAGCCCTACCACAGATTAACATTTGTGCTGGCTACGTACAAAAGCCAATGGCTCTGTCCATCTCTGTCATGGGTCGTGTACACCGTGTAATTGTACGCGTATTGAAAAAAGCGCACTTGCCTCCTAACACTGCAGCCAACAGGACCTCCCTGTTATTTGCTGCTATTAGCAACCTCTGGGAGCCAGGATGCTTGGCAAAGCAGATGACAGGGCTCCTGCCTTCTCCCCTGAGGAGCTGGAGATCCTCACCAGGGAGGTCCTGTCCCTGTACAACCAGCTGTATCGGACCTCAGAGGAAAAGGTACATGTTTAAGTGGAAATTGTTTGCCAAAGTAACTTTTTCCCTCTTTGTCCACCGTCTATTTGGTCCCTTTTTGTTTATGGGTGAAGTGTTGTGATTGGAGTGTAGTGAACTGACGCCATTGATACCCAACTGATCCTCTCCCTGTCTGAGGATTCTGCAAAAACCAAGAGAAATTTCCACAACGGGATGAGAGCAGTTGCAGCCTGAATGGAGGCCAGCTGACTCAAACTTAACTCGGACAAGATAGAGTTCCTCGTAATCAGCTCCACCCCTTCTATCTGGAACGATTTCTGGTGGCCCACCCCTCTGGGAAATGCCCCCAAGGACCAAACATGCAACCTGGGCCTCACCCTGGACTCCTCTCTATCTATAACCCGCGAAGTCAAAGCTGTCTCTTTGTAATGCTTTCACACGTTCCAACTCCTGTGGAAGATTTTCAAGTGGATTCCCTCCGACACGAGGAAGACAGTCATGCACGCACTTGACACTAGCAAACTGGACTACGGTAAGGCACTCTATGCCGGCACCACCAAGAAACTTCAATCAAGACTACAAAGAGTTTAGAATGCAGCAGCCAGACTCATTTTGGACATCCCCAACACAGCCTCATCTCCTTCCACCTCAGAGACCCACACTGGCTCCCAGTCAACAAATGCATCACATAGAAACTCTTGATCCACACCTACAAGGCACTGCACAACATAGGACATGCATACCTCAATCGCCGTCTCATCTTCTACGTACTCAAAAGACATCTCTGTTCCTCCCAGCTCACCCTTGCAGCTGTCCCCAAGATCCGGAAAAGCACAGCATGAGGAAGATCCTTCTCCTACATAGCAGCCTGGACATGGAACACGCTACCTCTCAAGCTCAGGTAGACCGCATCACTTAAGCTGTCCAGGAAGGACCTCAAGACCAGTTTTTTCGACTGAGCAGCACACTCGCAAACAGCGCCTTGAGACGCTATGGGTTATTAGCCGTGATATACAAATCCATGATTGATTGAACCAAATCATTTAGCTGGGTACAGAATGTTGCTTGACAATGTTAGAAGTGACTGTAAATTGAAATGAAAAGTCACCTGAAAGAATTAGCTGAATTTTCAGTGCATGTTATTCAGAATTCCAGGTTTAATTAGACAAACTGCAGGCACGTTACTTCCAGTGGTTAGTAGGCACTGTACCGCTAGTTTAAGTGAAAACATACAGCACAGGTTGAAATGAGAGAACTGTAAAGTACAAGATAAATCTTCAAAGGTATGGAGATGTCTGATGCTGTTCTGTCAAGGGAATGTACAGCCCATGTTTTGGAATAGGAGTATCTTTATATTTTAACCATGTCATGGTGTCACATAAGAGCAAAGGAATTTTCTGTGCTGACAGTTTAAATTACACAGGCTCTTAATCAGCCATCCAGGTATGTCCCATTACTGCACACATTTGTTCATACATCAGCCCAAACCATGCTCTTACTGACACATGGCAGCCCTACCATACTGCCCTTAGTCACTGTATGTGTTGCAAACCATAGTATCTGATTCTTAGAAAGTTAGGCATGAAGACAATGTAGCTTTGCATGTGGTTATGTGCAAATAATGTACAGGTTGTTTGCCTTTATTAGCTCACAATTTTTTGGTTCAATCTAGAGTTGGTCTCACTACATGAAAAGCTTCATGTCACTGGCTCAGACGCTGTTTGTGTCCTGGATTGGTAACATAAAGAGAAGAAATGTGTTGAGGCTACGTCAGAGACCACTGCAAATTAGTGTTTCTTAGGAACTTACAAATGGTTGTAAACTCTGTACTGACTATTCTAGAAATGCATGATGCAACAAAGTGTGTCAATAAACTACAGACAAACAAAATCACTCAAAACATCTTTTGTTGTATTTTGTCCATACAGGTTAATGCCCATCAGAAGCAAGATTTGTGGAAGGTGATTGCAAAGAAGATGCAGTCTTTGGGGGTCTTTAAGTGGCACAGCCTGCACTTTAGGAAGAGGTGGGAGGATCTCTGACGCAGGACCACGAAGTCAGCAGAAGTCCATATTGGCCAGGCCTCCCAACAAGGCAAGGGCGTGCACCGCACCCTGACCCACTAATGGCCTGTATCCTTGCAGTGACCTAACCAGAGTTTGATGGGCAGCTGAGGGCCCAACAGCAGCATAAAGGGGGTATGTTATAGTATGTAACTATTCTTTTTGTTTAACCTTTTTTATTTACAGCAATGTTGTTTGCCATCAACATGATAGATGACACACATCCAATGTAGATGAGGATTTCTGGAGGTGTACGTTTTTCAGACAGTGTCTAATGCTTTGTTTGGTATATTGTTTGGTGCTAAAGATTGACACTAGATTTCTCATCACATGCATCTGCACCAAAAGGTCTGGAAACATGTACAATTGCATCATTCTGTATCTGAAGTATGTTAGTAATATCCTTCAATAGCATAATTCAGTTCATTTCATGTAGACAGAAGCAGATTGTTATGAAGCTTCAGTCCTTCCCAAATGTGCATGTAAGCCACATGTCAACCAACATGAATTTTCATGTCAGACTGTATTAATTGAAACATAAAGAAATGTGTCCACATTGGTGATAGAGTCACACATACCCCAAATGACAATTAAGTGTCCTTAGTTATGCCTATGTGAGAAAACAATGATGTTGAGAAAAGTGATACTTAAAAGGGCATTTGAAGATGGAAGGTTACATTACATAGATGCTGGAATATCCCATATTGATAAGTAAATATCAGGCTCAAAACATGTCTCTTTTTGAAATGTGTAAATGTTTTGCTCTGTACTCAAGTGGTTTGGGAAAGTATCTAGGCCTATTAATGCTGTCAAAGTTGTTTGTCATGCAGAGACATTTAAAGTGGATAAGAGACAAAAGGCATACATGATACAGGAGCTAGGGAATTTCTAGACAGTGAGTTGATGGTTTGTGGAATTCTTCCCTACATGCATGAGATACTGAAGATCAAGAAACCAGGTTTGAGCGATTTGAAGCTTGTTAGAAATGGGGTCTCTGGCTGGCAGTCAGTTTGCACTCTGTCCAAGTAGGGACCCTCACTCTAGTCAGGGTAATTGAGATACACACCTAGGATAAACCCTGCTCACCCCCTGGTAGCTTGGTACAAGCAGCTAGGCT
The DNA here is from genome assembly GCF_031143425.1 of Pleurodeles waltl. NCBI lineage: Eukaryota > Metazoa > Chordata > Amphibia > Caudata > Salamandridae > Pleurodeles > Pleurodeles waltl. The sequence continues at coordinate 1,749,621,124 of NC_090444.1, forward strand.
TATCTCAGAGGCAATGTGTAAAGTATTTGTACAAACAAACACAGTAACACAGTGACAACACCACAAAATCACTCAACACCAGTTTAGAAAAATAGCTAATATTTATTTGACTAAAACAATACCAAAACAACATCCAACATACACAATACAAGTTATGAATTTTCAAAAATTAAACTTCAATATAACGCTTAGAAACACAAATACTCCAATTTGGTGTTATTTGGGGTGTCGTGACGGAGTCATTCCCAACAATTCGACGCCAACATCGGGAGTTGCACACAGACCCCCAGGTACAGTACCTTTGGTAACAAAGAAGTCAGTCAGTGCACGGAGTCGGGAAGGTGAGGTGCAGCATCAGTTCCTTACTACAGAGCAGGGAAGTTGATGATGGCGTTGGTGCGAAGCGACGCTTCCTTATGCTCCAGGGTAATCGATGACTCTGGTGGGTCAAGACACTGAGTGACCTCTCAGGGTTGTGTTCACAGCACGAGCTGCACGTGCCGCAGCAGAGTTGGGTGTCATGAACATCTGTGACATGGCACTCGGGACTCACAAAGTTGCGGGACTTAAGCGGGACTGCAGTGGCATCAGGCCTGCGGAGTCAGTTGCAGTCGTTACACTCCAGCAGGGACCACAGCTTTAAGTGCAGACGGCATCGCAGAGTCAAGCGGCGTTAGTCCTGGCATCGTCCGGAGTCAGGATACCTGGTTCTTCTTTTTAGGCAAGCTTTCACTCCAAGGAGGACCTGGCCTGGCAGATCGGGCTGGACTGTTCCCATGGGGAACAGGGTCAAAACTGATTTACATATGGCCGGGGTCCAAACTGGAATGGCATTGCAAGCAAAACAACTGATGGATTAAACCCAGCTCTGTGATCTGTGACCCAGTTAAGTGATCAGATGACCCAGATCCTAGACTACATGGATAGCATTCACAGTGCCATGTCTGGCCTACAGCAGTAATTCCAGGGCCTGGTCTCCTCAATGACCACATCCTTCCACCCACCCCAACCTCATGCTCCAACTGTCACACCTTCCCCTTCCAAAATCTCTCTTCCCAGTCCTAGCCAAAGCACATGCACAGCGTTACACGCACCCATTAAAACACACACAAGCAGCACATCCTAACATAAACACAAACACAGCAACACCCACTACCAGCACACCTACAGACACCACATTGACCACAACACAAACACCACACTCACCACCAGCACACCTGCAGATGCCAGACACACCACAACACAAACACCCACACCCACCACCACACCTGCAGGCACTACACACAGCACCTCCACAGCAGGCCAATCCACACACACACATACTGTACACAAATGCCCACACTCACCAACACAACAGACACCCAGTAAAAAACACAAACCAAAACATACACCACATACACCATGTCCTCAGGCACCCACACCATCAACAGACACATGCACAGCAGAAAGTGCCATTCCCTCTACTTCACAGCCCCAACTCGCTCCCAAACACCCTACTATTTTCCTTAAGGATGATGTGATGTTTGCCCTCGCCCTGACCCCTTCCTCATCCCAGACCTTCTCTCCCAAACATAGGACCACTCCCACCCAAATGTCTTTAAACCTCTTCCATACCCCAACCCACCCCTTCCACATCCAATCCACTCTCTACAAAGCCAACCCTCTTCTCATATCCAAACCCAGCACTGTCAAATTCAGACCCACCCCTCCCAAAACCAAACCCAAACCCACCCCTCTGAAATCCAAGGACCCCCCGTCAGGTAACTGAAGTGCCTGCTCCCTTTCCCATCGATGCCCTTTCCAGAGAAGGTTTATTTTAGCAGTGTCATTTGGAGGCAAGTTATGGGCATGCAACCAAGACTTTGGACTTTATGGCCTAGAGCCTTTGCATTTTTTTTGGTTGTCAAAAAATGAAAAAACGTCTTATGAGAGAGTGAGCTCATTTATGTAAAGAGTATTTAATTCAAGAATATCTTTGTCCTGGCCTTAGTTTTGGATTGTTACTAATTGTTTGCTGATTATGTTATTTCTGCTAATTTGTGTGCCATGGTCTTACTCTAATTTGTGACAGTGACAAGCACAGGTTGGATATTTTATAGAATTGTATAATGCATATATTAGTGTTGTACATTTGTAGTGGACATGTCAATTTTGATGCAAGCATTCTTCATGTTACAGAACACGTACACCAAAAGTGTTTATAATATACACATGCGCATTACACAGGAAACCTGTCACTTTACAATTAAATGACATCTAATGTTTGTCATAAATTGCACAAACCAAGGGGACATGTGATCTTCATACATCTCTGACATGTTTGAAGTTTAGAGGTAAGATTCTGCTTAGAAAAACGTGCAGCATTTTGCAGTGCCATTGCTACATTAACATGGTTTTAAGTGGTTCTTTTTGGGTATACTGCTTATTTGATATGATAGTCTAGGGAAAATTATTGATCATACATGTATGGGCCCATTTCTGTTTGGGACTGCAGTGACTTTAGGTGTAGGTGCCATGAAAGCAGTTAGTACCAGATTGGTGGGTGTTACTAATATCTTGAGGTGTGCTTTAAATATTTTTCCAAGTACAACCTAAAACACATATGTATTGGATATTTTTGTAGTATTGCTTGCAACTATTTGTTAAACATGCTTGAGCTCAGTGCTACTGTACAGTGACAATTCTGGGGATGACAGGTAAAACAGTAGCTTACATTTAGCGGGGGCTGTTGAGCTCTGCTCCGCTGGCGGAGCTGAGTTTTTCACACGCCACGCTCCGCTTGGAGCTTGGAGTTCCACCAAAAACTTTGCTAGTCCCACCATCACAGCAGAACTTACTGTGTGCGCACTGCAGCCCAGTTATGGGCCACACAGCACAAGTGCAAACGGTCTCCGCTTGTGTTGTGTAGCCCATAACTGAGCTGCAGTGCACACTCGGCTTGACATCGGCGATGGAGCTGCTCACCGGTGCCAGGTTCAGATTCAGGCCTCCCTCCGCCAGCAGCTCGGGAGCAGGGGCAGAGGGAGGCAGAGAGCCAGGCTGCTGGCAATGAGGACTGCCTGGAAGGACTCTGGTAAGTCCTCTTTTTTCTCTGTGCACACTGGTATGCAAGAGGCCTGAAACAGCAGCTTTCACTGCCTAAGGCCCTGGCCTAAATTCAGGCTACGGCCCTTTCATGCCTCGTTTGCACCAGCCTGCCCAGGCCACTGCGCAAAAGGCCTGACACAGCAGCTTTCGCTGCCTAAGCTACTGTTTCAGGCCTCTTGTGCGCCGGCCTGCCCTTGGCCTGCAGCTTTCGCTGCCGCCTGCCCTGGCCTCAATGAGCATGATCTCAGACGCGCTAAGCAGAGTCGGCCCTGCTTAGTGCTTCTGAGATCATGCACATTGAGGCCAGGGCAGGCGGCACTCCGCTGCTCGCAGAACTCTGCGTGATTCCACTGAGTTCCAAACAAACTACCCAAAATTCTGAGGAGTAGAACTCCCTGAGCTCCGTCCAGCCCTGCTTGTTTTCTGTTCCAGTGAAACCAGGGTCGATTTTCGTCTTGGTCCAGGGACAGCTGAAGTAGCACTGATACGATTGGATTCATGGTAGCTTATACCCCTCCCAATTTTGGACACAGTTAAGTTGGTGGGAATGCACATTGGGATTGGCTCGGCTATAAAAGGAGGTGGAGTCCCACCATCCGCTTTTGCCAATGGCACAGTCAATGCAGGCGGTGATTCATGGTGGTGGCGGTGGTTCATCAGTGTTTTTTTGTCTATGGACTTGCCAACATCTAAATAGTGCAGTTGGAAAGCCATGTCAGCAGATGGGAAATCCAGCAGTATTTTGATAAGACCATTACTGCCAAAATCTACATAAGGCCCTTAGTCTTCCAGGCTACACCTCAGTGCCCAGCAGCATTCTGGACTCTTGAAGCTGGACTTCAAAGGTGCAGGCCTCTCAGCTTTTATGGCCCTGTGCCTATTACAGGGATCAGGCCAACTGACTCTTGGAATCACTCCTTCTGTCTGGTAATTGTGGGAAAGTTTTCCCTGAGTGGGTTACTGCTGGCACAGTTCTCTCTCTCTTTGTCAATCAACTGATGCAGATGGTGCAGTCCATTTTTTGGTGTAGCTTTTCTCTGCTGGGTCCAGGAAGCAGCAGGCCAACTTTGTCAGTCCTTTCCCCAAGACAGTAGTTATCTGAGGTCAGGGTGCTATAGGTACCAATCTCACCTGTCCTCACAAAGGGAAGAAAGTTGGCTTGGTGACAGCATACAAACACAAATGATGGATGGAATGCAGAACCAATCAAACATTCACCCCAGTCACAGATCTAAGTTTAATCCATCAATTATTTTGCTCACCACGCCACCCCAGGTTGGACCCAGCCTTATGTAAATCAGTCTTGACCCTGTTCCCCATGGCCTGAACTGCCAGGCCAGGTCCTCCCTGGACCAGAAACAAGCATCCTGGTACCATTTGCAGGGTATCACCCTTCATCAGCCAGGAAAGCTTCAATCCAGTGGTATAGTGAGCCTGGGACCCACGTCTGGGCATACCGGGAGCACTTAGGGCGACAAAGGCAAACAAACACAAATGATGCTCGGAATGCAGATCCAATCAAACATTCATCCCCGTCACAGATCTGGGTTTAATCCATCAGTTCTTTTGCTCACCACGTCACCCCAGTTTGGACCCAGCCATATGCAAATCAGTTCTGGCAGCAGCTGTTTTTAACAGAAATCGTCTACTGTATAACGTGGGTAACAAAGTGGCATTTACCAATTGTAAAATAGCTACTATAAATTCAACTTGAGCCACAAATTGGCTTTAATGCAATGATTCTTTTGATTCCTTGAAGTACAAGATTTAGTAGTTCCATTTGGAATTTAGCACCACTGGATTAACTCCATACTCACCAATGGGGCTACTAGCCTTACTACATTAAAAATGACAATGTGGGATTTTCATTGTCAGGGCACTTAAAAGTACATGTACTTCTTCTTAATATAATGCAGCCTGCCGATAGGGCTTCTTATACCTGACTTAGCAGTGACTTACAAATTTTAAAAAGGAAGGTGTGGGCTTGACAAGGGTTGAAATGCCAAAGCAGAGTTAGCAGTTTAAAAACCACGATGGCACACTGCAATGGCAGACTACAAGTCATGCTTTGCATTGGCACTTTAAGTGCTTCAGTCCATGAAGGAAACTTAATGTACAGGCCCTAGGTAGCCTGGTACATATAATAGGGATTTATACGTTAACTTACGTCACTTAGGTGTAAACCAATTAAACATACAATTGTTAAGAACCAGAGCACTGGCACTGGGGCCTGGCTAGCAGTTTCAGCACAATTACAGTGTAAAACAATCAGCAGCATCCGTTTAGAAATTTGGAGGTGTTAGAAATGGGGTTTCTGGTTGGCAGTCAGTTTACACTCTGTCCAAGCAGGGACCCTCACTCCAGTCAGGGCAATGAAAGTAAACACTCAAGATAATACATGCTCATCCCCTTGGTACCTTAGCACATGCAGTCAGGCTTATCTGAAAGGCAAAGTGTAAAGTACTTGTACCCACACACACAGTAATAGAGTGAAAGCCCTACAAAATGGACACCACACCAGTTTAGAAAAATTGGTAATACTTATCTAAATCAAACAAGACACAAATGACAAAAATCCAACGTACACAAGTCAAGATAAGAAATTTCAAAGGAATAAGAGTCTTATTCCATAGAAAACAATAGAAACTATGCTTTTACACAAAGTACCTGCTTTGCATCAAAAATAAAGCCACACGGACGAGCATGCGTCAGAAAAGTCAGCGATGCGTCAATTCCTTACTCGCAAGTGAGGGCGTGCTTTGCTTCTTCTCTGGTCAGGTAGGCGATGTGTCCTTTTTTCCCTCGCAAGAGAGTGATGTGTCTATTTCCGGACAGTGCACCTCGGATCCGTGCAGGTTCTTGATAACTTTGATGCCCAGTGACATGTAAGGAATCCGGTTGCATGGTGTTAGAAAATCGTGCTGCGTGGGGTTTGTGTCGTTATCAGCAGCCGCAAGCGAGAATTGCGTTGTTTCTTCAGCCACGATGCGTCGATCTCCCAGCTGTTGGAGCATCAAATTCAGCTGCAAAGCAGGTGGATCGTCGTTTTTCAGCCGCGTTGCAGGTGGTGCATCAAAAATTCCCCTGCACGTCATTCTGTGCCTGAATTTCAGTCCTTGTTCTGCAAACTTCACCTCTCAAGGGCCCAGAGACTGGACAGGGCACCACTTGGAAGGGCAGAAGCCTCAGCAGAGAGTCCAGGTGCTAGAAGAGGAAGTCTTTGATGGTCCTTAGACTTCAAAACAGGAGGCAAGCTCAGTTCAAGCCCTTGGAGATTCTTCTCAAGCACGGATGCACAACAAAGTACAGTCTTTGTCCTCTTTCAGGCAGAAGCAGCAACTGCAGGACAACCCAGCAAAGCGCAGTCACAGGCAAAGGGACAGTACTCGTCCTCCAGCTCTTCAGCTCTTCTCCTTGGCAGAGGTTACTCTTGATTGCAGAAGTAATCTAAAATTCTAGGGTCTTGGGTCCACTACTTATACCCCTTTCTGCCTTTGAAGTAGGCACACTTCAAAAGAAAGTCTCTGTTGTTCAAAGGATCCTGCCTTGCCCAGGCCTGGCCCAGGCACACACAAGGGGGTTGGAGACTGCAATGTATGAGGGCAGGCATAGCCCACTCAGGTGAAACCGACCACTTCACCCTCCACTCTAGCTCAGATGGCCCATCAGGATTTGCAGGCTACACCCCAGCTTCCTTTGTCTCACTGTCTAGAGGGGATTCACAAACAGCCCAACTGTCAGTCTGACCCAGACAGGGAATCCACAAACAAGCAGAGTCACAGAATGGTTTAATCAAGAAAATGCCCACTTTCTCAAAGTGGCATTTTCAAACTGACAATTTTAAAACCAACTTTACTAAACAATGTATTATTAAACTGTGAGTCTGAGACACCAAACTCCACATTTCTATCTGCTCCCAAAGGGGAACTGCACTTAAACAATACTTAAAGGCAGCTCCTATGTTAACCTAGGAGAGAGACGGTCCTTACAACAGTGAAAAACTGATTTGGCAGTATTTCACTGTTAGGACATGTAAAACACAGCAGTACATGTCACACCTTTAACATACACTGCACCCTGCCCATGGGGCTACCTAGGGCCTCCCTTAGGGGTGCCTTACATGTACAAAAAGGGAAGGTTTGGGCCTGGTAAGTGGGTGCACTTGCCATGTCGAATTTGCAGTTTAAAACTACACACACAAACACTACAGTGGCAGGTCTGAGCCATGTTTACAGGGCTACTTAGGCTTAGGTTGGTGGGTGATTTACAGGCCCTGGGCACCTCTAGTGCATTTTATTTGAGACTTACAAGTAAATTAAATATGCCAAAAAGGGAAAAGCCAATTACACATATAATTTACAGCAAAAACAGAGTCCAGCACACAGTCAAAACATGGGCAGCAGAGGCAGAAAAGACAGGGGAGACCACACCAAGGATGCCAGGTCTAACAGGGGGTGATTAGGAAAAATTAGGAATTTCTTCACACAGAGGGGAATAATTCGGCACTTTTGTGCACTTTAGTGAGACTTTACACTTGTCTACAGTCTTTCAGGTGTGGCTTATTACAATTAAAACTAGTTGTCTCTGTCAAATGCACAAAAAATGTCTAGAAAGTGTGGATTTTTTTTTGCACTGAGGCTTTTTCTACACTCTGCTACATAGAAAGAGGACTGCATACGCCAGCAGAGAATCAACTCTAAGTGCCCCACGCAGGGACTCTGAGTGTCTCAAGAATGGCAGCGTTCTGAGGAAGTGGATCAAGGCAGGATGATGTCTGTCAACCAGTCTGTTCTCACCTCCACCATAGGCAGGTGCAAACTGAAGACTGAAGGAGCATTGTGCAAGGTAGAATCCTCCTTTAAGATCAATCTACAGTAACACAGGCTCAGAGACCAAACTTCTGAGAGAATGAAAATCTAAGAAGAAGCCCTTTACTGAGTCAGAGGAGGATGCAGAACATGTCAAAGCCGTGAGAGGAGGCAAAAAAACACTCAAAGGCCTAAAACCTAGACAGCACACAAAGTGGGAGTCTATCATCCACACTAACCTTCCCTGAATGGTCCCAGTTGGAATGGCCACCCAGTGCCAAAGAACAGTGGAAACAGGCAGTGGAGTTGAGGATGATGCAATCCCCAGTGTGAACACTAGTGTCTAATCCAAACAAGCGGACAAGATTGCTGGGAGCAAGGCTGGGCTGCTGAGGTTGAATCAACATCGACAAGACTACCAGGTTCGATGAATGCTGGGTAACAGCCACTACTGTGGAAAAATTTGAGAGACTGGACAGCACCTTGAGTCTTAGAGGTGCAGCAGAGAGGAACAAAGGAGAGCAGAAAATCTCTAGTAAAGCCTGACTGATGCCACATTTAGGGTGGAAGGAACTTTATCTTCTGAATTTAATAATTAATCTTCGATCCAGGAAAGATGCAGCACAAGAAAGTGCCTCTTTCTTTGCCGGGCACAGGTGCAGAATATTTCAATAGATGTAAAACAGTTTGCATCACACATCTTGGCACTATACTGAAAAATGTTTTGTCACGAATAGTGCAGTTTGCAAGAAAGCTACTTAACCTGTCATGAAACTTCCTGAGGCTGGCAGCAGCTTATCCTGTGCTGCAGTGTGGCATTGCCACAAGATTTGCCCTGCTATATCTCAAATTTAATGCCTCATTCCTCTTATAATCCAATAAGTCAGTTACCAACCTCTGAAGATCCTTTCCGGTCTGACTCGCTCACATTTGACACTTAGAAGGTGATTTAAACCCATGCAGTAGTGTAAAAAGAGGCACAGAAAGGATAAACACTTGTTTTTAAGTGTGTGGACATTTTGAGCTGATGGCATTTCTATAAGAAATTGGGTTATAATGCATGCCGAAAAGTAAACCAAACATCTATGTGCAATATTCCCTATTTTTGGCCTAAAAAAAATGGGTATATCTGGAGCAATCCCAAGGCAAAAGGACAGCAGGCAGCCGTCACACATGCAATTTGGAAGTTTTAGACCCTATTTTAAGGATTCATTTGAATTTATCACAGTGGAAGGCACTTCAGAGGGTAGGGTGCCCTGTTGGGCTGCTGCACATGTCTGGTACCCTTGTCTCCCTTCGAAGAGGAGCATGTCCAGATTTTTCCCACCTCATGTCAAATCCTCTTCTGCCCAAAGAGAAGCTTGTTATGGAATTAAAACATTGCAGAGAAGTCAATGAGCTGCAATGTTAGTTGGCTTCATTGTAGTCAAACCTATATTATATAGGTTAAACTAGAAAATCAAAAATGATGAGTCCAGATTTCTTGTTATATAGAAAGTGCTCATTCAAGAGACATGAGAAGGTGATCAGTGATGTCATCAATGATGTCATTTGAGATGTCATTAATGATATAGTCCATGATGTACTTTAACATGCCATGAGTGATGTAATAAGTGAAGTCAGGAGCAATGCAAGTTATAATTAGCTCAGTAAACTATAACTGGTGATTTTCAGTTGTTTTGTTTTTTAAATGTTAGTTTTTGTGTTATTTCAACACCTACCTATAACATCACTTTCATCTCTGTTTTTTCAGGGACTATATATATAAATTACCTACTGGCATTTGCCAGTAGGTAGCTATTATTAGGACCTACTGTCTATAGGAAAAGTCTTTTTTTTTTGCTAGTAACTTTGGCATCATATGACGAATCTTCACAAAAGTTTCAAAAGTAGTTTGCCACTCACTTCAGCTGCTGTTTGGAAAATTTTGTTGTGATTCATCAAGAAGGGGCTAGAAAAAGGAGGGTACCAAACCACATTTTCCTCATGCAATTTCCCCTAGGGATTTTAGACACAACTACAGCCTGAACTGCTGAATGGAAGTACACCAAAAGTGGTCCACAAAGAGTGCTTTTAGTAATATGGTGTAAATCTATTCAGTAGTTTTGGAGCATTAAAGATAAAAGATGTATGCATATCTAGAGACACAAAGGGTCAGCGAATCCCCCAAATCTCAAAATGAGATCTGACTGGCTGCCACCACTTCAACCTGGAAGGGGTGTCAGCTATTTCGGGAGTCCCAAGAAAAAACATAAACAAAGGATAAGAGACAGGGAAGGAATATCTTGAGTCCTTAGGCCTTGTGGTGGGGTCCCAAAGGGACTTTTCTATAAAAATAATTTTCCTGGAAATCCGCAGAGGAGCCATGGATTCACGAGATAATAAAAAAAAAAAAACAAGCGTGGTGTCCTGTGCTTGTTTTTGTTAGCCCCCTCCAGGTGGGCCAGGTTCAGAGGGGCAATTATAGATGTTATAATTGGGGAAAGTGAAGCATGTATCTCCCACTCCCTGGATCACTTTGTTTCCCTCAGCTGTATCAAAAAAGGAGGAGGGGGGGTGCGCGGCCCCTACTCCTTGGACTGCAATCAGCCCCAGGGACACCCTCCCCTGGGGTCTGGCCATGCATGTAATGGTAAGGAGGGCAGCACAGCAATTAATGGCCTTGGGGACCCCATCCCCCAGGACCGACAGTTTCCCTGCCCACACTGGTTTGGGCAGTTAAACCTGTGTTTGCTCTCTATAGGTGGGCAAGCCGCCAAGCAAGACCAAACACTAAGGCCCTCATTATGACATTGGCGTTAAATCCCACTTACCGCCACACTGACGGCCGACAACTTACCGCCACGGTGGCGGATAGCCGATCACCATATTATGACACACACACACACCAATCCATCAGTATCAGCCACATACACAAATCCACCAGCCAAAAAGTCTGTGATAAACTGGCGGTATCAAAACCCACACCGTTACGCCAACAGAACTATGCCCACCACATTATGACCCATGAATCACCACAGCGGACATTCAACTGCGGTAAGCCATTGGCGGTACATACACATTGGACAATTCAAACAACACACATCTGACACCCCTACACATACCACACCCACACATCTATAAAACACACATCCACAGTACCCACAACCCTTTACGACTACAAAGCATTGCCAGCAGAGAGACACCAAGACCACTGACAAAACTAGAGCCACGCACTATTCACACCTATATACCACTCACGCACCCCACATCACACACCCTGACACATTACCCAACACACCCTCACCAACACACCTCACACAACACCCATGGCACCACAAAGACACCCCTGTTTCACAGAGGAGGAGCTAAGGGTCATGGTGGAGGAAATTATCAGGGTAGAGCCACAGTTATTTGGAGAACAGGTGCAGCAGTTATCTTTAGCTAGGAAGATGGTTCTTTGGCGGAGAATCATGGACAGGGTCAATGCCATGGGACAGAACCCAAGAACTAGGGATGACATCAGGAAGAGGTGGAATGACCTATTGAGGAAGGTATGTTCCGTTGCAGCAAGACACCAGCTTGCTGTACAGAGGACAGGCGGTAGACCCCTACCTCCTCCCCTACAACTAACAGCATGGGAGGAGCAAGTCTTGGCAATCCTGCACCCTGAAGGCCTGGCCAGAGTAGGAGAAAGAATGGACTCTGGTAAGTCAACTCTCTACTACTACTACTCCCCTACCTGCATGCTATCACATACCCCCACCCTCACTCTCATCACTCCACCACTTCCCACACACCCCACCATCACATCTCACTCATCCCAATGCCAAGCCCTGCATGCTCCACCAATGCATGGACACCACTCACAGCCCTGCATGGGCACACATCACTAAAGCATGCACACTATAGAGAACTAACTACCCCACCATACACCAGCGTACACAAGTGAAAGAAAGAGGGCAAGCCACGGATGCACAGTATGTCAGACACTGAAACCATATCACATAATTTACATCCCCACAGGTACCCCAGCCAATGTCAGCAGAGAGGAGGTGCCAGCACTATCCAGTCCCCCAACTGAAGAGGCCCACAGTGATGACAGCAACTCTGATCTTCGGGATCTGGATGACCTACCTGGCCCATCAGGGACCACCGGACAGCCGGTTCGTCAGGCCCAGTCACACACCACCACAGAGCCTCCCCCATCAGGAAACATCACCACAGCATCCACCCAGCGTATCCACACCTCTGTCCCCAGGACACGTCAATCAGCAGTGGGTCCACCTCTACAGGTACTCCAGGCCACACCTCATACCCAAGACAATCAGGGACCTGGGGTCAGTGGCAGTGGGCACACGGTTCAGGGGACAGAGGCACAGGCCAACAGGGAAACTGGAAGGACTGCTGTGCGCCAGGGGGAGGACAGGCCCAGGGAACCGACTCTCCAGGAGGCACTTGCAGAGATCCTGGGAGCTTATCAACATTCCCAGGGCACGATGTGCCAGATCCTGGACAATGTGCAGGAGAACAGGCGGCTGCAGGAGGGACAGTACTAGGGGATCAGGGAGGACTTGCAGGCCATCAATAACACCCTGATCTCCATAGCAGGGGTGCTGGCAGACATGGCCAATATTATGAGGTAGGCAGACTCACACCAGCGGGCCCCTGCCACTAGCCAGACATCTGAACAGCCTGACACTTCTGCTGCTGCTAGTGGCCAACCGGCCCGCCACAGGACTCACAGGCCACCAGCACCCCTCCCACTGCAGAAGGTGAACCACCCTGCAAATGTTCCCTGCGATCCAGACAGAAGCCAGAGACACTTGCCAAGACCCCGGCCAGGAAATGAGACTCCCCTGATTGGCAGCCTTGTGTCCCACTCTGTCACCCTGTCCACCTTGAAATGCCATTGCTCCCCTTCCTATGTCCCCTTGGACAATGCACCTGTGCTACAATTAGACCAGAGCAATATCCTGGACTTTCCTCCATCATCACCCCATCCCATTTCACTTTCCCCCTATATGTTAGCACTTCAATAAACACCCTTTGAAAGAAATCTATTTGGAGTTTGTCAAGTATATCAAATATGTAATCATTGAAACAGGTACAAACTGTGCTAATTAAATGTACATACAGTGAGCATAGATTAATGACCTGTAGCTGGCTGTAGTGATCACACCAGGAGTATCTGTCACATCACCAACGTCTGCAAAATGAATTGCCAGAGAGAACAGTAAGTGGGCATAGAAGTGGAAATTATCAAAATGCCATTGCCACACAAATTCAAACAAATGTAATTGAAATGTGAAGTAACACTGTCCTACCTGTGTGTCATTGGAAGTATTGTCGGATCACAGATGTTCTATTGCCCTCATCCTCTGCCTCCTCATCCTCACTGTCCACAGGGTCTACTGCTGCCACATGGGCATCTCCAGGCTCCTGCAGGAAGAGGACATGGCATCTGAGGGCCAGGTTATGCAGCATGCCACCACTATCTGGCAGACCTTCTTTGGTGAGTAGCACAGGGATCCACATGTTTGATGGAGGCACTGGAACCTGGCCTTCAGGAGGCCAAAGGTCCTTTCAATTATCCTTCTGGTTCACCCATGGGCCTCATTATAACGTTCTTCTGCCCTTGTCCTGGCATTCCTCACAAGGCAGTTCGGGCTGGACTGTTCTCATGGGGAACAGGATCAAGACTGATTTGCATATGGCTGGGTCTAAACTGGAATGGCATGGCAAGCAAAAAAACTGATGGATTAAACCCAGATCTGTGACTGTGGGTGAATGTTTGATTTGTTCTGCATTCCGTCCATCATCTGTTGTTTTTGCATTTGTTTCCCCAAGTGGGAAGGGTATGCCCAGACGTGGGTCCCATGCTTGCTAAGCCACCAGATTCAAGCTAGCTTGGCTGATGAAGGGTGATACCCTGAAACCAGTCCCAGGATGCTTGTTTCTGGTCCAGGGAAGACCTGGCCTGGCAGTTCAGGCTGGACTGTTCCCATGGGGAACAGGGCCAAGACTGATTTGCATATAGCTGGGTCTAAACTGGAATGGCAACAGATGATGGACGGAATGCAGAACAAATCAAACATTCACCCCCAGTCACAGATCTGGGTTTAATCCATCAGTTTTTTTGCTTGCCATACCATTCCAGTTTAGACCCAGCCATATGCAAATCAGTCTTGACCCTGTTCCCCATGGGAACTGTCCTGCTGGAACTGCCAGGCCAGGTCTTCCCTGGACCAGAAACAAGCATCCTGGGACCGGTTTCAGGGTATCACCCTTCATCAGCCAAGCTAGCTTGAATCTGGTGGCATAGCAAGCACGGGACCCACGTCTGGGCATACCCTTCCCACTTGGGGCGACAAATGCAAAAACAACAGATGATGGACGGAATGCAGAACAAATCAAACATTCACCCCCAGTCATAGATCTGGGTTTAATCCATCAGTTTTTTTTGCTTACAATGCCATTCCAGTTTAGACCCAGCAATATGCAAATCAGTATTGACCCTGTTCCCCATGGGAACAGTCCAGCCCGAACTTCCAGGCCAGGTCTTCCCTGGACCAGAAACAAGCATCCTGGGACCAGTTTCAGAGTATCACCCTTCATCAGCCAGGCTAGCTTGAATCTGGTGGCATAGCAAGCACGGGACCCACGTCTGGGCATACCCTTCCCACGTGGGGCAACAAATGCAAAAACAACAGATGATAGACGGAATGCAGAACAAATCAAACATTCACCCCCAGTCACAGATCTGGGTTTAATCAATCAGTTTTTTTGCTTGCCATATTTGTTGCCCCAAGTGGGAAGGGTATGCCCAGATGTGGGTCCCGTGCTTGCTATGCCACCAGATTCAAGCTAGCCTGGCTGATGAAGGGTGATACCCTGAAACCAGTCCCAGGATGCTTGTTTCTGTTCCAGGGAAGACCTGGCCTGGCAGTTCGGGCTCGACTGTTCTCATGGGGAACAGGGTCAAGACTGATTTGCATATGACTGGGTCTAAACTGGAATGGCATGGCAAGCAAAAAAACTGATGGATTAAACCCAGATCTGTGACTGGGGGTGAATGTTTGATATGTTCTGCATTCCGTCCATCATCTGTTGTTTTTGCATTCCTCACAAGGGTCAGCAGCCATGATATGTTTGGGTAACCAGAGTCACCTGCAAATATTGAGGAACAACATTTAGCCACACACTATCACATATAGCCAACCATACCCGTAACCAACATATACTGGGTGGGAACCAGGGCTCATCTATTAGCCACACCCTGTGCCTCCGTAGTTGGGCCATCACATTTGGGATGCTGCTATTCCTCTGGAGAAAGGCATCATACACTGACCCAGGATACTTAGCACTGACATGGGAGAGGTACTGGTCCGCAAGGCACACCACCTGTACATTCATTGAGTGGAAAGTCTTCAGATTCCTGAACATCGGTTCATTCTGGCGGGGGAGGGCAGAGGGGGTGGGGATGACAAATGCAGTATGTGTATCAATCCCCCCAATTATGTTGGGGATACGGCCTTCACTGTGGCCAAATCTTCAAGCTGGGGAAACCAATTTAGCTGCATTTGTGTTTTATCAGGGCAGATAACACTTTTGTCAGCACTATTGAGAACATTGGCTGTGACATTCCTGCTGCCAAGCCCACTGTCACTTGGAAAGAACCAGTTGCCAGGAAATGAGTAATGATAGCACCTGCACAAGAGGGGGGATCCCAGTGGGGTGACCGATAGCAGATAGCAGGTCAGGCTCCAATTGGGCACAAAGCTCTGTGATTGTGTCACTGTACATTCTACAGGTGAGGATAATGTGCCTTTCCTCAAGTGTTTCAAAGTCCACCAGGGGTCTGTACATGGGGGTATATCTCCATCTCTTATTTATCTGCAGCGGTAGCAATCTAACGAACACAAAAGTGAGGATCTGGTCACAAACTGAACAATGGAGCTACAACAATAAATTGCATCCTGTAAACAAATAATGGGTCATTGTGATTTGCCCAGTATGTGCTAATATATAATGTGACAGAGCATTATTCCTGGGCCTGCCCCCATTCCCTGAAATGGCGTCCGCCTGTCCTGGGTGAAGGGACAGGTGGAAGTGAGGTAATTCCGCTGACGTTGTGCGTCGTTGCGGGAGGCAGTCATGAACCGCCGTGCAACTCAACATTGGTTAACATTGGGCCCTATGGGGTACAGTGACCAATGGTGAACTACGACGGCGGTGACATATGCACCGCCACGGACGTGACCACCATTTTCTATCATATTCCTCACTTGCTACCTGACCTTCCATAAGAGAGGACCTACACTGCATGTGCTGCTATCACCTGTGTCTGGGACCTACCATGCCCGTGTGAGCGGGGAAAGGGCCCCAGCCTCCACTTCGGAGGAGTTGGAGAGACTGGTAGATGGAGTCCTACCCCAATAAGGACTGCTGTATGGGCCTCTAGACCAACAGGTGAGTACACTGTGAGCAAGATGCATGTGACATGAATGCATGGAGTTTTATGTGTGAAGGCCTCGTGTAAGGGGGGTGGGTGGATGTCTTCTGGGCGGCGTACAGTTTGTGTGCTGGGCCATGTGTGTGTAAATGGTGATGGAAACGGGCATGGTGGGCCATATGTGTAACAGGCGGGACTGATTGTCTAAAGCTATTTTCCTGTGTGTATTGCCTCTGCAGGTCAGCGACCATCAAAAGAAGGGTATATGGCGTGCCATTGCCAAGGACATGCGGACCCTGGGGGTCTATGGCAGACGGAGCACCCACTGTCGCAAATGGTGGGAGGACCTGAGACGCTGGGCACGCAAGACGGCAGAGGCCCAGCTGGAGATGGCCTCCCAACAAAGAAGGGGTGCCCGTCGAACCGGGAGCCCCCTGATGGCCCACTTACTGGCGATGGCCTATCCTGAGCAGGATGGGCGCTAGAGGGCATCACAGCAGCCACAAGGGAGTGAGTACAGTGCCAATCATTACAACTTACGCATGGTAGGGTGGTATCTGGGTGGGGGATGTGTGTCAGTGGGTGCCCCTAGGCCAGCCCTGACATTGCAGTGTAGGTCTCCTAGTGGCTAGGGTTCAGAAGGGAAAATCTTACAACCTGGCTCGTAGGCATCCACTACTGGTCAGGGCTGCGTGGGTCCCAGGTGTGTTGCGTTTGGTGCTGTTTGCCCCTCTCCATGCCTTGCCCACTTACTATTCCTCTGGTAATGCAATGTAATGCATATAGCGTAGGGCTGTTCCGTGTGTGTGACGGTGCTGTGTACGCCAACGGTGGTGTTGGTGCAGCCATTGGCCAAGTGTATCCTTTGTCTCTCCCCCCCCCCCCACTGTTTTTGTTTTGTCATCCTGTCCTTATGTGCATTAGCATCATCTGGCGGAGGAGCAGAGGCACCGGCAACGGAGGAAGCTGCATCCCACAGGGCCCAGGAGACAGAAGCCACGGACGCTGAGGGCACCAGTGGGTCAGAGGGTGAGGGGAGCACCATGGCCGAGACTGGAGGGGACAGTTCTGACACAGATACCTCCCCTGATGGAAGCTTCCTGGTGGTGGCGGACACTTCTGTGATCACCCCAGCTACAGATACAGCTGCCAACCCTCATACCAGCTCCGCGCTCCCAGCAGACCCTCATTGAGTTGCCTGTGTCCGCTGACCCATGAGGGTGGGCATCTCCTTCGCCCCAGACACCTCAGGTCCTGCCACACTTAGCCCTGCTGCCCTGAGTGAGGAGGCTATTGACCTCCTAAGATCCATCTCTGTAGGGCAGTCAACCATTGTGAATGCCATCCAGGGGCTGGCAGCCCAGATGCAACAATCTAATGCATTCCTGGAGGGCATTCACACTGGATTGGCGGCCCAACAGAGATCGATTCAGGCTCTAGCCTCCTCTCTGATGGCAGCCATTGTCCCTGTTCCTACCGTCCCCCTTCCAACTTCCACTGCCCAGTCCCATTCCCCTCAACCCCAACCTATCCCAAGCTCATACAGACGAGCATGTACACAAGACAACACCCAAGAGTGTCACAGGCAAACACAAGCACCAGATCATCCCACAGGCACTCACACAAACACCATCCAGTTGCAGACACAACAACATCCACTATTTCCACTGTCTCCCCCTCCTCCTCCTCCACCTCCCACCCAGTTACGTCCACACTCACACCTGCATGCAATACATCTTCATCCACTACCAGCATCACCACACCAAGCAGAAAACACACCTCACTGGCAGACACCTCCACAACAGCCATGCACACCTCCCCTGTGTCCTCTCCCACTGAGTCTGTCCCCCTCCCTCCTAAGGTACACAAACGCAAGCACTCAGACACCCAACAGCCATCCACCTTACAACAGCATACAGCCCATGCACCTGCACCCAAAGCAGCAGACACCTCCAACAACCACTCCCTCATCCTCCACTCCCATTCCTTCTCCCTCTTCCCACCCCAATATCCCTAACAAACTGTTCCTATCCACCATTGACCTCTTTCCTACCCCTCCCCCCTGTCCTGCACGTATGGCCAGGGTAGGAAGGACCCAGCCAAGCACCTCAGCCACACAGTCCACGGGCCCTGTCCTCACTGCACCCACTCGTGGTGGAAAGGGATCCAGGCCACATGACCTGAAGGGGAAGGAGCCTGCACCAGCCAGCCTAAAGTGGAAGGAGACTGCCCCAGCAGGCAAGAAGGGAAAAGAGCCTGCACCTGCCACCCAAAAGGCCAAGGAGCCTGCACCAGCAAGCAGGAAGATCAAGGAGCCTGCACCAGCAGGCAGGAAGAGCAAGGGGCCTGCACCAGGAACTGTGACGGAGCACCCACCACCAACCATGGTTGTGCAGCCATCCGAGGTTGCAGGGGATGGGCAGGAGCCTACCCCCAACAGCACCACCACCACTGTGCAGCCGTCCAAGGTTGCAGGGGATGGGCAGGAGCCTTCCTCCACCAGCAACACCACCACTGTGCAGCCGTGACCGCCGCCGGAAGGTATGTAATCCTGCCTCCCTCGGCTGCTGTGCGGCCTGCCCCCTCCAAAACCAGTGGGCAAGACACCCACATGAAAGACTGTGGCCCATCACTCCCCAGAATCAAGCACAGGGCACATTGCCCCCTCCAAAACCAGTGGGTATGATACCCACCTGAGAGACCTGACAGGGGAAACCACCAGGGAAAGGCTGGAGGAAGAAGGGTTCTCTATCCAGAAGGCAGCGCTGCTTGCAGCGCTGCCCTGTCGGATAGAGAAAATCCACCATCGTCAGGCTGCCTTTCGGCGGAAGCCTGGCGGTGGCGGAGGGCCACCTGTGGCGGTCTTCCCATGTTTGTAATATGGTGGTCTAGACCGCCATGCCGGTGGTGGTAATTTCCGCCACCGCCGGGATGGCGATCTATAGCGCCATGTTCATAATGAGGCCCTTAGTGTTTGCTGTCACTTGGCGTGAGCTTTGAAATTGCTCCTGTCAGAAATAAAAAACCTTACAAAATCACTGAAAAAACCCAAAGATAGTTAGGTTCAGATTGTACACACGCAAAACTATAGAAATTCAGCAGTTGTAGTTATACTTACCTCAAAGAAACCATAACTCGTGCCCTAAGGTAACTATAACTCGCGCCCTCACCATGCACTGCTAATTACGCTACACATTACATCAGTCATGGCATCTTCCATGACATCATTGATAATATCACTGAAACATTTCCAATACAATTATTGATGAGAAAACTGTGCATGGCAGGGGAGTGATTTAGAGTTGCATTAGGGAATGAGCTATTGTTTCTTGACGCAACTATGACTATAACTGCTGAATTTCTATGGTTTTGTGTGTGTAAAATCGGAACCTAACTATAACCTGTGTTTTTTTCAGTGAATATATAGAACTATGTATATATGTATGTATATATATATATATATATATATATATATATATATATATATGTATACACACACACATTTACTATTCCTAATTATACTACATCTTCGTAACTTGGGAATTACATACGTTGCTAAGATACATATTCTTGCATACAAGCTACAAAAGTGAAAAAGTAGAGACTGTAAGACTATTGACGTGCAGGACGGAAAGCTGCTATGAAATCTAAACTAAGGCATAAATAAGCGTGGTGCATAAATTGCTCGAGATACTGCTGTGTTTTACGGCAAAATCATGTCAATCCAAATGCGACCTATATGAAATACCCCAGAAAATGCTTCCACAATGTTTTGGGAAGGTTACTGGTAATTATACCACAGGTACAGTCTGTGGATCCAATACAGTGATGGTTTCAGAAATATTCGTAGTGATATTTAAAAAGGTAATACCTCTTTAGTGGTCTTCTCCAGAGATCCAATAGTCTGATGCCCATAGAGGGTGATCCATTAAATACTTGCTTCATGCCCATTATAGGCCCTGCTCGTCGTTCCCCTTGAGGCCATCTTTGCCCCTCTTTCCATCCTATAGGTTATAAGACGTTGTAGAAACTGCATTGAACTGCAATAGGCTCTTTTGGAGCTTGCATTATGCCGGCAGGTGCCTTCCCAGCCCTGACCTGCCTTCCTGCACGGCCGCAGGACTGGTTTTCATATTGTGCTTCAAGAGAACTCCCATTGCTGTTCCAAACTGCAGGGCATGATTAAGCAATCCACATAATTACACACATCATTAAACGATTGCAAAGTTAAGAACCAAGAAAATAAAGTTAATTTAATTGCCCACAGCTAACAGAGACTTTGACAAACTACGCTCGTGGCAGATTCTCCACAAATCTCAGCTAATATGCCCAATTAAAAGCATGTCTTTAGACTCCAGCAGTTGACTGGATGATGCATGGTTGAACATTTACAACTTGCCATCCATTCAGACAACAGGGTCTAATAATGTCCGTCTACATTGCTGGCTCAATGCAATCAGCCCAACTTTATATCTAGTCAGTTTAATGGACTATGGGCAAAATACAGCCGTATTGCGGTAATCAGGGGCGTTCAGCGTAGGTCCAGGATAGTTGGATAAATGCCGGATATTGAGGATATCCACATATGATACAATGAACCTAAAGGGAACTCATTTACATATATTTTTGTAGCAGTACTCTAAAAATCTGGCACGGCTTTGGTCCTTTTGGTTTTATGTTGGACACCTGTGCCCTAGATTTATGCTTCTGTTTTCAGCACCTTGTGACATAATTAGAGGAGAACAGGCAGCAGGCTAGAATCTGGAGACTACGGTGTCCTTTCGGTTAATTGGCAGGATAACTAGAATAAGGGCCTAATTTAGATCTTGGCAGTAATGATCCCGCTGCTGGTTTTCCAACTGAAACTGCGCCGCCACCATGATGGTCCTCCTGGCGTATTTAGATGGTGGTGGTCCCATAGACTTTAACCTGTCAGAGTCCAGGTGACTCCGCCACGGATTCCCATCCACCGTGACCGCGCCATAGAAAAGTGTGGCTGATGGCAGGACTCTAGCCACACTTACCACCGAGCAGATCTGGATGTGCCATACTGGCAAGCAAAAAATGGCGGTCTGACCTCTACTTCTTACTTGTTGGATTGGGGATGAAAGGGGGTGAGAACTCAACCTCCATCGCTGCTGCCACAGGAATCTGGAGAACCCCCTGTCACTGGACACGGAGGTAGGCAACCTGCATTGGCTGTGTATGTTGGGAGGGTCACTGCACATGCGCATAGGACTACTGAAGACATATACATGTCACAGTAATTTTTTTTTGTTACTGTGACATACCTGTGTTGGGGACAGGAGTGGGTCAGACACAGGTGGGGACACGCTGGTATACAACACATATTGCACACATACAGAACTGTCATTATGGTGCCAGTATTTACTGGCAAATTAATGCGGGCACCAGAAAGATGGTGCAATCACACCTGTCAACTTTGGTCATGTGTGCACATTGCCAGGGGACCTGTTATGTTGTGCTGCAATTGTGAGTGTGAGTTGGTTGAGTGAGGTGAATGCAGCTGCAGTGGGTGATGTTGTGTTAGTATGTGTACCACTTCCATATGGTGTGGATCTAGTTTTGCATGTTGTATTATGTGTTGCTGCGTGCAACATTCAGGTGCATCTTGTTGTGTGGCGGTCGTTGCCGTGCTGTGTGTAGTTGTGCTTGTGTTGCGAGTGTGTTTGTGTAGATGTTTGTGTTGGTTGTTGTGGTTGTCATGTGTGTGTGCAGTGTCACTAGTGTGTGTATGTTGTGTGATGGATGTATGTCAATGTGCGTTTGTGACATGTATGCATTGAATTGTAGTGGAATGGCAATGGATATTGGTGTGTATGTGGTGTATTGTGTCATGAGGAGGGGGATGCATATGTGCAGGGTAGAGAGTGTGTGTATGTGTGACCTACCTGTATTCCGCGGCCAACTGCATTGTATGATGTCCATAGTGTCCGGTGATGGCCTCCCTCCATTAATAAACTGCCGGCAGGAAACCGCTTGTCCAACTGTAACAACTTAATACGACTGGCGGGAACCCACATACCTGATGACTAAGAAAAGCACTCCATCATGGTGGTCTTCGGCTCAGCTGCAATAAATCTAAACACGATGGTCGGAACACCGTCAACTTAAAGGTCTTCTCGGGTCCACTGCTGACGAAGCATGGCGATCCACTCACCAAGATCTAAATCAGGCCCTCAATCTGACACCACTGAGCTTGTCAACATAATTTGCCCACAGTGACAATAATTCCCAACAGCAGCCTCACGAGCTGAAAATGAATGTGTGCTGTAAACATCTGCTGTCCACACAGCCACCACAAATTTAATGCAGTGGACCCAGTTGAGTAGGGTACGGCCTTGTAAAAACATCACATGATGCCATACCTCAGCATTGTTCCTCCAATCAAATTGCAGACCTTAATAGCTACGTAGAGTAACATATACATCCGTCAGAAAGCAGTTGTGAAAGAACCACATATCAGGCCCAAAACCATAAAAATAATTTCTAGTAGACTCAAAATAGTCTATTTTTTAGACAGACCAACATTTTTAATTCATATAACAGTGTACAACATTTTTTGCAAAATTAATTTACTATTAGGTCTGTAAAAGGATGCTGAATAAAAAGGGGACAAACAATTACCTGCTTCGTTTCAGGCATTTCTGTAAGCAAATGAACAAGACCTTGCACAGCAAGGTGGCATATTATCAGGGCAAAGCCAAAACGAAATGCGGACCTCAACAAGTCCACGGGACTGACCTGGATAGCAAAGGATGTTAAATTGCTATTTGGCCAGCAGAATGTTGGCTGTGGCCTGCTTATGAAATACTCCAAAGTACTAGTGAGTAAATAGTGAGGCCCAGGAGGTCCATATCTTGCTTACAAAATTTACCTTGCAGGGGAAGTGATCTCAGGACCTTTCAGAAGATTACAATATGTTTCTCAGAGTATGACAGAGTAAATGACAGGGTAAACGCAGGGTATTTGGATATGTATGACCCTGACTACCAGTCCTGATTGAATGAACGAATTAAATTATACTTATAAAGCGCATATGCTACTTCAGAAGAAGCATACTGGCACTGAAATACAACAAGGAAAGAGAGAGGCTCGACCGTTCATGGAACAAGAAAGTTTTAAACTGGGCTATAAAAACACTTTCACTAGCGATATTGCGAAGATGAAAATGTAGAGAATTTGAAGTAGTGGGTGCAAAAATGAGAAATATCTGCCACTGGATTTGGCTTTACACACTTTTGGGACAAAAAAAGCAAATTTTGGTTGGCAGAGCAAAGTGCCCTAGAGGGAATATATGTTTTAAACTATTTTGAATATAGGACGGACCGTTCTGAAAAAAGGCTCTGTGACTGATTATAATAGCTTTAAACGGAATTCTGGATCTAATTGGTAACCAGAGAAGAGATTTTTGGCCAGTCCTGGAATTGCAACCCCTGCAATAACAGAGTAAGATCCGATGTAGCCTCGACAGACTCCCATTTCTAATTTAGCCCCGTAGTTCTCCCAGATTCCTAGAAGTAAATAAGTTAGGAGATACATACTATAGTAACAAAAAAAACTTTATCAGGAAGTGCTGCTTTGTGGTATTATTCAAAGCATTTCCAGGTGTTATTGCTCAACATACTCTTCTTGGAAGCTGCTTCCCTGACCCTGCAAGTATATTTCTGTCTTTCACAAACCTGTTGAAGATGGCGTCTACGCAAGCACTGCAGGATGTGAACTTGAGGTCGAAATTATTTTTTCTGGTTGTAGAAGAGTATAGGGGCATATTTAAGAGCCCCTAGCACCATTCAAATGCCACATTAGTATCATTTTTTGACACTAATGTGGCTTTAGAAGACCAAAAACCCTGTGCCATATTTGCAAAGTGACACAATGCATGCATTGGGCATCTTTGTAACCCTTTGCGCTATATTATGCCTGCGCTGGGGAGGGGGGAATGCTGCATGTAAACCTAACAGATTTCCTTGCGTCATTTTTTTCGGCACTTTTAATGCCTGCCCAGGCCATGCCATTGATTACAATGAGCCCCTATGAACTCTGTAAGAGTTGCACCAAAATGTTGGCGCTACTCCTACAGAGTACATCAATAGCATTAAAAAATGAGGCTATTGCCCCCTACCCTGCGCCATGGTGCGTCGTATTTTAAATACGGTGCACACATGGTGGCAATATGGGGCACTAAAGGGCACAAGAAAAGTGCCACTGCACTGTGTGCAGCACCACTTTTCTTAAATATGCCCCTTATTCTCTTATTAACTCGTGTTTGTTGCAAGCATGAATCATTTTTGGTTTGTGTTGGCAGTGCAGCAGTGTGCATGAAATATTGTTACTAATTATTCAGAATATACATAGAGTGGGCTTTGGCTCTGCCCTGAGGACAATCTCTCTCTCACCTCCTGGTATAGGCTATTTGGTGTGTCCTTCCTCCTCCTATAGAATGCTTGCTTTGCAGTACACGAGGGGCGATTTTACATTTTAATGGTTTATTGAAGCATCGCACATTAAATTCATGAATGCATTACATACAGAAAACATTTTTTTTAAAAGTTTTTTTCATGGCAGGATGTTTTTTAAATTGTTTAGTTAGCACTCGAAATGCAAGGCTGACTTAACTACTTTGCCAATGCCATTTGCTACAGTGGAGGTTCGTGAATAGATGCTTGTCTGATTTTCAAAATGGCGGAACGCATTTCCGGTGGCATATCATTTAATTGTATCTAGCTAACTTTTTGTTATTCTGAACCTTTGTTGAAATGAACCACAAAAACCAATTGCTCTTACCACTTGGAAGCTGGGCAACGCAATGGACATCCGTTGGTGTGGTGAGACTGTCTTGTACTTCACAATGTGCGCCGCAAACTGTAACAGATGTGTTACCTGGAGAAAATCCTGTACCTTGTAAATGCAAGAGTCCTTGCCCCAAGCAGCCTAGAAGGAAAAGAAAGTTTAACCTTTAGTGAACCACTCCAAAGCCACACATTTTTCAGTGTCTCTAAAGTAGACTTTGATGCAGGGGTATGGACAAGTCTGGATGGACATCGGAAAGGCAGGGTCTTTCCCAGTGCAGCAAAACTGGGGCCATTTTCGCTACTGCAAAAGGTTATTGTCACGGATATATTGTAAGACTCAGAAGTAAAACAAATGGAGCATTTAAGGCAGTGTTTCATTGCAGATAATGGGATCCTTTATGAGTGGGATTCATGGAAGCATTGGACTACCTATGTAAACTCTAGTGCTTTATTTGGTCATATGAGAATAACTCTGACATCAGAATGGGCCTACAATACCTTTTCACAGCTACTTCTCACATCACTTTTTTTACGCACTATTTAACAAGTGATATTGTATGATTTTTCTAATAGGCATCACCTACATCAATGGGTTCAAATACATGTTTCAGGGTTAAACTATGCCCATATGATGATGATATAAAATATTCTTGACAAGATGTATCATTTACATGCCACTTAGGTCCTCGTTAAAGGGCATCTCATAGTAGATACCTCTGTAGGTCGTGAACACTTGTTTGTGGTTGAAATCTGCAGATAGCTAGCGGTGTTCAGTGTACACGCTCTTTACTGCCCTGGCGCGTAATTCATACAATGCGAATACAAGATTTCTTATTTATGGGGAACTAGTGGCCCCCTCCCTTCGCTCTCGTGAATGCACTCCCAGTGCTCTGCTTTGACCATTGTGTTTTGCCCTTGTATTTAGAGGATTTAAAAGTGGCACATCTGCTAAAATCTGGTTGTTTCTGACAAGGCTAAGCATCATGGCCTTGTAAATTACGACGAGTTGCCAGGTTCTGTGACAAAATAATCATCACATTTATAACTATTAGTGGCTTTACTTAGAACAAAAGAAGAATCAAGGATATCCTGTGTTACATGCAGGGTGTTTATTTACAGTACAGGGCAACTCTGTCTTACAACACGAATGAGCATAAAATCCCTCTGAATACTGGACTTTCAGAAGATGGAAATGTAACCCACCTTGTCACAAAGAGGTGGCTCTACCCCTAAAATTAAGAACCAGTGTGAGACAAGACGATGCAAAACACTACCTCCCTTTAGCCTGGAATGCCTATAACTTTATATTTTTACCATTTCTTCAGTATTGACCAATCAGTCAATGCTCCCCTGTCTCTCCTGTATGTCAGTTGTACAACTTTGATCTGCCAATAAGTTGCTTTTCTGAATTTTGTAACATGGCAAGAGGCAAAGAGGTGAGCAGGTGCTCAACTCAGCTCTAAGAAGTCCATTTATATTTCAATTCTCATCCAGTCAGGAAAATGTGTCCACATTTATTCCAACTGCTTGCAGGAGGATGACTGAAATGCATTTGGAGTTATTCCAGTTTCCATAGTGGGCGCAGAGTAGTCTGCGATGGTACATAACTAGTGAATACATTGTTTTATTCCTAAAAAACAACAGCAGTCCAGTCAGCAGGCCTTTAGGACTCCTTCCGCATTGGGACCAGGGAGAGGTTAGTAGAAGTCTGAGCTCACACATAAAATGTCAGTCACTATAGTCAAATGGAGAAACAGATAACCCTTTTTATAAACTACATTTTCTAGTTTCAACTTTCAGCTGTGAAAGAAGCATCTCCTCATGATCTCGGTGGAACTGACTTTCCCCTCAAGACTCATTGACAAAGGTAGTAATCTTATATTTTTTTTAATTGTAGTTCCCATATAGTGTGTAATGCAGTAACATGGTGTTCCTGAGATTTAAAATGCAACTACAACTTTTCAGCACATCAAATGCAACTACAACTTTTCAGCCACAAAAGGTATTACAAGTCATTTCAATACAAGCCGTTGCAGCAATTTATGTATTCTCCAAACAAATAAGTTTTATTTAGGAAGAGGACAACCTCGCTCCCTCTGCCTATTAACTTACCATAGTTGTTGAGCACAGATGACACACTAAGATGCGACGTGTAGGTAACATTTGAGGAGGCCCAGCCTCTAGTGGGGTCATAACCCTTTACTTGGTAATCTCCAGCTGGAAGGTGGGGCACCAGGCACTGTAATGTACTCGAATTGCCAGAAACGTTCGCGCAGATCTCATCCCCAACAAAGACCTGCATACTCTCTGCTTCTGCAATCCTCAAAGTGGCTATTCTTAGAAGGCGGCTTGTAGAAGGTAAAGCAAAGAGGAACACAGGAGTGAAATGTTGATGATAGTTTACTTCTCCAATATAGTGCAAAACTCCATCTATTTCCAGTGATAAAACACTAGTCCTGTTTCTAGACGGTGCAGTGCATTGGATGGTCATATAATTGAGATATGTTATGTTACAGATAGATTCATTTCCAATAAGGACCGTGGTTGAGTTCTGTCCTTGCAAGGCCACACCTATAAGCGTCAGTAGGGCCCCACCATTCAGGCTGAAATATTTAGGAAATAACTCCTTTACATGAGGAACAATGGTGAATTCCATAGACCTGTTGCTGAAGCAAGCTTGCCCAAATATTCTGTTAGTAAATGAAATGTGGTGCATGCCAGGATACAAGTGGTTGGCAGAACAAACAACTAGGGTTTGATTCCCAAACGTTGAATTGCAGATCATGTTATCCACCAATATATTGAGCTCATCGATTGCCTCTGAGAGTCTGTGACCTCTGATGTAGAGAGTAGTGGTATTTCCAGTTACTGCGTGTGTCACGTGGTCAACTACAGGTGTGCTTTCTTCAAGTATGCTGAATGAGCAGTTCCCTTGACAAACACTGACAATTCCATTTACAATGACTGTGATGTTGAGATTTCGAGAACCGTTATTGATCAAACGCTGAGCCTGGTGTACTAGTAGACTACATCTAACTGTATCATCATTAAAATCCTGGATGGTACATGTGAAATTATTTGTAAGGGTTACTTGAACAGAATTACCAGAAGATTTAAAGAACTGCCCAGAAATGGTCAACGTCAGCCCTCCGCAAGCAGAACCATTTGAAGGAGCCACTGAAAATACAAGAGGTGGCAGATCAAAGATGTTCATGGCCGAGGAAATATCTGCATATCCATAGTCCTTGTGCATTACAGTGATTTGATAGCTCCCAGCTTCAAAACTGTCCAATAGTAAAGAACAAAAGTACAAAGTCTGATTGGTGGTTAGCGGCTCAAGTTCACATGAAGATCCTGCCAGTAACAGAGAAGTGTTACTCATGTTACTTCCTATAATGTAAAAGAGCACAGTGTGATTTACAAATTTCCAAGAAATGCTGGACACTACTGGTGTGAGTTTCTTTGTGTAGCTGAAATAAAATGTGTTTGTGGGGTAACCCAAATGGCAGCTGTGCATATTTCCAATAAACACCCTTATTAGAACTGCCATAGTGTCTGATCCTCTAGGCAAAGCCACTGGCCGGGTTTGACACTGGATAACTTCTTCTGATGATCTGATGACATCACATGTACCAGAGTTTAAAAGGACTGAAACCAAAGACGAGTTGCAACTGAATCCTACTCCAGTGATGGTAAGTTGTGTTCCACCTAGAAAACAAAGAAGAACGTGTGATAAAGTGTCAGTAGGTTGGCAGACATTACATTTGTAAAGCAATAGAGCACAAAATGTGCTTGTGTAATATTCTTGAATCCAAGCAGCCATTCACTAAGCTTCTCCACTACGGTCGTATCCGAATTTGTAATGTCAAGAGGAGTTATCAGGTTTCTGAGGGCTCCACTAGTCACAAAGATATGGAGCTAAATCAGGGTCGGACTGCGACAAAAAAAAGCCCAGGCACCAAAATAAAAGTTGCCCCCATTAGCGAAGCTGATAGCTAAAACAGAGACCAATACTTGCAAATCAGGCCAGTGTTGAACTTGTGAAGACACACAGTGTGGGTATTTTGCAAAAATGGGAGACTACATGCCTTTTTGCTTGCTGCAGGCAATGTTTATGGTAATATTATGGAAATCAACAATACAAACGGGCCCACCTAGCCATACAACAGGCCCACAAACTGGTAAAAAACAGCCCACACATTGATCTGTTGGACTAGCCCAAAGGGCACTGCCTGAAAAAGTGCTGCTCCGCTGGCGCAGGCCTATCTAACATAACTATGAGACACAAATTCACCCTGAAAAGCTTTGCAGGGCCTCATAGTTATAGAGTATGGCAAGGCAGTGCAAAGCGATGCGTTGTCTTACGCTACGTCAAGGAGGCGTACATAGGTGCAACACCCATGGATTTTGACACATTCCCAGATTTACAAGAATCTGTAAACCTGGGAATGCACAGAAACAATCATGCCAACAACGCCATGGTGCAAGGGTGCCTGCGTTGGCGCGAGGCACCAATTTGGGCGCAGGTAGGAGGGACAGGAATATGCTGTACTTCATTAATACAGCACTTTCCTTTTGATGCAGAACAGCCCAGCAAAGTGACTTCCTGTGCTGCCATGCAGCAAAACTAGTAAATGAGACCCTCTATTACTTCTCTTTATTCCCTCTATGTGTGATGCATTCTGCAGCACACATAAAAAGAGGAAAACACCTCCACTGATTGTGTTTGGGCAAGAAGGTGCCCGTCCCTGCACAAAAACAGTTGTGCCAACAACGCAGACACCCTTGCACCATGGTGAAAGGGCACCTGCATAGGCGCAAGGCCCAAATTTGTGCGCGGACACAGGCAGAAAGGACAGGAATGCACCGTATGTCATTAATACAGCACATTCCTACCTTTCCCTTTTGATGCCGGGCAGAGCAGCAAGAAGCCTTGAGGCACTGCCCTGCACCCAAAAGTTGTAAATAAGGACCCATCTTTTTTAAATGTCCCCAAGAATCAATTTAGGAATAAGGTGACATTTGAGCCCCATCGAATTCTGGATTACTATAATATCAGGCAATTACATGGAGGTGTTCTGATTTTTTTTTAAACTGACTTGAAGGAGGAAAGGTACCCCAAACAGTTGTTTTGCTTTAAGTTACATTCCAAATTTCATAAATTTACTGTAACGAGTTTGTTGCCTATGGGTACCCCAATCCCACAGATAAACATACATGTCTGATACCATCACACTCAGGAGACCCAGAAGACCACAGATGGGAGTCATTTCTTGGCAGGAAAAATGACGGGAATTAACAGTTTTATGAAACAAAAAAGTGATGTTGAGACTATTTTACCAGCCAGCTAGCCACAACAAAGAGGTTTGGTTGCACCAACAAATTACTTAGGTCACATGGAATAATAAAAGATATAGGCCCTCATTCTGACCCTGGCGGTCGGTGATAATGCGGCGGCCAAGCCGCCAACAGGCCGGCGGTCCAAAATATGCAATTCTGACCCTGGCGGGAACCGCCAACACAGCCCGCCGCATTAACACTCCGACCGCCACGGCGGCACAAACAAACAGCGCGGCGGTCCCCGCCAACAGCCAGGCGGCAGACAATGTACCGCCCACCCTATCACGACCCACCAATCCGCCACCTTTTCCGGGGCGGGAGCACCGCCGATAAAAACACGGCGGAAACAGACTACGAACGGGAAAACGCTCACCTCTACGCACTCCACGCGAGATTCCGGCAGTATGGAACCCGAGTTGCAGGTCATCCCCGCACTCCTATACCTGCTCCTGTACCAGGAGCACGCCCGGCGGCGCGGAAGACATCGGTGAGTACTGCACCTACGACACAGGGGAGGGAAAAGATTACCGGCACACACCCACCCACCCATACCCACTACAACACACACATCAATGCATTCCCACAGATCACTGTCACAACCCACAAACCCCCCCCTCCGAAATAATGCAAAGACCAAAAGAAGAGATCATAAACGGGCAGATATATTGAAATATGGACACCAGTAATCCCAATAAATAAATAAACTATGTACAAAATATATACAGCTACTAAATGTAGTCCAACCACTGTCCGTGGACCACAGGGGTCCTGTGCAAAGGGGCAAGGCCCAGTCCCACAACAAGAACTCCACGGAGAGAACACTGCAGGGGCATCAGAAAGAAAATAGGACAGGCACCTCAGGGGGAAGGGAAGGGGGGGCACCTCAGCCACTTGAGTACACAACGCCAGATCCACGAGGGGACTCCATGACCACTGGGCCATCCTGGGGAGTGCAAAGCCACAGTCCATACAGTCCATACAGTGGGTGGCCTGCCCACTGGGCCATCCTGGGGAGTGCAAAGCCACAGTCCATACAGTCCATACAGTGGGTGGCCTGCCCACTGGGCCATCCTGGGGAGTGCAAAGCCACAGTCCATACAGTCCATAACAGACCCCACTGCCACTGGAGGAGGCATGTTGGCCAGAGGACATCCTGCAGCCCTGCCCGAGACAGATCCTGCCCTGCCACGTCTGCCAAAGGGCCAGCGGTTCTTGCCTTGAAGGGCCCAGTTCAGCGCTTCTTGCCTTGAAGGGCCCAGTTCAGCGGGTCTTGAGACGGCGGGGCCCAGTTCAGCGGTGCTTGAGACGGCGGGGCCCAGCGGAGCGGTTCTTGAGACGGCGGGGCCCAGTTCAGCGGTGCTTGAGACGGCGGGGCCCAGTTCAGCGGTGCTTGAGACGGCGGGGCCCAGTTCAGCGGTTCTTGAGACGGCGGGGCCCAGCGGAGCGGTGCTTGAGACGGCGGGGCCCAGCGGAGCGGTTCTTGAGACGGCGGGGCCCAGTTCAGCGGTGCTTGAGACGGCGGGGCCCAGTTCAGCGGTGCTTGAGACGGCGGGGCCCAGTTCAGCGGTTCTTGAGACGGCGGGGCCCAGTTCAGCGGTGCTTGAGACGGCGGGGCCCAGCGGAGCGGTGCTTGAGACGGCGGGGCCCAGTTCAGCGGTTCTTGAGACGGCGGGGCCCAGTTCAGCGGTGCTTGAGACGGCGGGGCCCAGTTCAGCGGTGCTTGAGACGGCGGGGCCCAGTTCAGCGGTTCTTGAGACGGCGGGGCCCAGTTCAGCGGTGCTTGAGACGGCGGGGCCCAGCGGAGCGGTGCTTGAGACGGCGGGGCCCAGTTCAGCGGTTCTTGAGACGGCGGGGCCCAGTTCAGCGGTGCTTGAGACGGCGGGGCCCAGTTCAGCGGTTCTTGAGACGGCGGGGCCCAGTTCAGCGGTTCTTGAGACGGCGGGGCCCAGCGGAGCGGTGCTTGAGACGGCGGGGCCCAGCGGAGCGGTGCTTGAGACGGCGGGGCCCAGCGGAGCGGTGCTTGAGACGGCGGGGCCCAGCGGAGCGGTTCTTGAGACGGCGGGGCCCAGTTCAGCGGTGCTTGAGACGGCGGGGCCCAGTTCAGCGGTGCTTGAGACGGCGGGGCCCAGCGGAGCGGTTCTTGAGACGGCGGGGCCCAGTTCAGCGGTGCTTGAGACGGCGGGGCCCAGTTCAGTGGTGCTTGAGACGGCGGGGCCCAGTTCAGCGGTTCTTGAGACGGCGGGGCCCAGCGGAGCGGTGCTTGAGACGGCGGGGCCCAGCGGAGCGGTGCTTGAGACGGCGGGGCCCAGTTCAGCGGTTCTTGAGACGGCGGGGCCCAGTTCAGCGGTGCTTGAGACGGCGGGGCCCAGTTCAGCGGTTCTTGAGACGGCGGGGCCCAGTTCAGCGGTGCTTGAGACGGCGGCCGGTCTATGGCCAACTGCTCATTGCCTGGTGGTGCCCTCCTGGGCAGCGGGGATGGTGCTCCTTCAATGGCCACCTGGGCTGTGGGTGGTGGGGCCCTCCTGGCCAGCTGGGCTGGGTCCTCCCTGGGCAGCGGCTATGGGGGTGGTGGGCTCCTCCTGGGCAGCAGGCCTGCAGCCTGACCTCTCCGACTTGCTGCCCTTGCCCTCCTTAGTCGGGAGTCTGTGTCCCTTTCCTCCCTTTGGAGCTGTGGCTGGTGACTGTCTCTGGGTGGTGTCCGGGGGGGGATGTAGAAGCCGGGCTCCTGCGGCGCCCCTTCCGCCTTCTGCTCCTCTTCCCAGGGGGTGGGCTGGCTGTCCCCTTGCTGCTGGGCGAAGATCCAGACATGCGGGCTGGTGGGTTCCAATACCCCTGCACCCTTGTCAAGGGGGCTGCAGGGCTGGTGGTGGCTGAGGTGCTCTTCTTACCCCGACGAGAAGGAGGGGGGGGCTCAGGGTCAGGAAAGAAGTTAGCAGTGGCGAGGAAGAGTTTCTTGGGACAATGGAGAGTGGTAGGTACAGTGGGAATGGGAGTGGAGGGAGAGGATGTGGTTGTAGGTGAGTCACGTTTGCTGTCTTTGGGTGCAGGTGCAGGAGGGATAGGCTGTCGTGAGGTGGATGGCTGTTGGGTGGGTGGGTGGCTGCGTTTGTGTGGTGTGGAAGAGGGGGTGACAGACACAGTGGGAGAGGACACAGGGGATGTGTAAATGGCAGTGGGGGTGGTGACTGCACGTGTGCGGACTGGAGTGGAGGGTGTGCTGGTGATGGAAACACTGGCTGATGGTGAGGTGAATGGAGGTGTGAGTGTAGACGTCACAGGGAGGGAGGAGGGAGACGAGGAGGTGGGGGTCACAGAGGTGGTAGTGACTGTTGGCATGTCTGCATCGGAATGTTGCGTGTGTGAATGTCTGCGTGATCTGTGGTGCTTATGTTTGGATGAGCTTCTCTTGGGTGTTGAGGTGTGTGCAGGCTGGTCTGATGGTGTGGGTGGGACAGGCAGAGGAACAGGAGACTGGGAGGAGGGAGTTAGTAGAGGGAGGCAGGAGACAGGGACAATGGCTGCCGTCAGTGCTGAGGCCAGAGCCTGGAACGATCGCTGATGGGCAGCCTGACCCGAATGAATGCCCTCCAGCTACGCATTGCTGCGATGAACCTCCCTCTCCACCCCCTGGATGGCATTCAAAAGGGTAGTCTGCCCAACAATGAGCGTTTGGAGGAGGTCAATGACCTCCTCACTGAGGGCAGCGGGGGTAACAGGGGCAGGGCCTGAGGTGCCTGGGGCGAAGGAGATGCCCGGCTTCCTGGCAGAGCAGGCACGGGGCGAACGCTGAGGGGCTGCTGGGAGGGCAGAGATGGTGCGCTGGGTGGCGGCTGTACCTGTAATGGCGGGGGGCACGGATGGTGCCACCCCCGCAAGGGAGCTCCCTTCCGAGGACGTGTCCGTGTCGCTGCAGGGTCCAGTCGTCCCCGTTGTGGAGCTCCCCTCGCCCTCCGTCTCACTGGTCCAGTCTGACTCTGTGGCATGGCCCTCCTGGGCCATGTGAGATGCAGCTCCCTCCTGCCCCGATGCCACTTCTCCTCCGCCTGATGATGCTGATGCACACAAGCACAGAAAGACAAACAAAAAGGGGGGGGGAGAGAGAAATAAAGGGATATTGAGTACATGGATCTCCAGTACAGTTAGCGGACATGACAGACACAGATGCCCCCTGCACTAAGTTGCGCACTTGGGGTCCGCTACGCATTCCGTGGAACATGCCCTACACGCCTAGAGTTGACAACTGCACCCATGGATGACACGGCCCAGGGATGGCTGTACTGACAAACTACTGAGGGTGTTGGCTGGGGACACAGGGGCTTACGGGGGTGCCCAGCCTACAGATATCGCCCTGGCCTAGGGGGACCCACAGCCCTCCTCCCCCACCCAGACACCTCCACTGCACGACAACAGAGTAGATAATGCTTGTACTCACCCCCTTGTGTCTGCTGTGCTGCCCTCACGCGCCCATCCAAATCAGGGTAGGCCACCGCCAGGATCCGGAACATCAGGGGGGTCAGTTGACGGCAGGCACCCCGCCTACGTTGGGAGGCCATCCCCAGCAGAGACTCGGCGGTCTTCTTGGTCCCGCGGCGGATGTCCTCCCACCTCTTGCGGCAGTGGGTGCCCCGTCGATGGTGGACCCCCAGGGTCCGGACTTCCTTGGCGATGGCACGCCAAATCCCGATCTTCTCATGGGCGCGGACCTATGTGACACGTACAGGGAGGGAGAAATACCACGTTCAAGTTTGTCTGCATTTTCGTTGCCAGTGGCCCAACGCCCCCCATCCCCGCCAGGCCCCCCGCCATGCCCCCCGCCAGCCCTAACATGCCCCCCCATGCCCCCTGCCAGCCCCAACATGCCCCCCCATCCCCGCCAGGCCCCCCGCCAGCCCCAACATGACCCCCCATCCCCGCCAGGCCCCACGCCAGCCCCAACATGCCCCCCCATCCCCGCCAGGCCCCCCGCCAGGCCCCCAAGCCAGGCCCAACGCCCCCCATCCCCGCCAGGCCCCCCGCCATGCCCCCCGCCAGCCCCAACATGCCCCCCCATCCCCGCCAGGCCCCCCGCCAGCCCCAACATGCCCCCCCATCCCCGCCAGGCCCCCCGCCAGCCCCAACATGCCCCCCCATCCCCGCCAGGCCCCCCGCCAGGCCCCCAAGCCAGGCCCAACGCCCCCCATCCCCGCCAGGCCCCCCGCCATGCCCCCCGCCAGCCCCAACATGCCCCCCCATCCCCGCCAGGCCCCCCGCCATGCCCCCGCCAGCCCCAACATGCCCCCCATCCCCGCCAGGCCCCCCGCCATGCCCCCCACCAGGCCCAACATGCCCCCCCATCCCCGCCATGCCCCCCGCCAGCCCCAACATGCCCCCCCATCCCCGCCAGGCCCCCCGCCAGCCCCAACATGCCCCCCCATCCCCGCCATGCCCCCCCGCCAGGCCCCCACGCCAGCCAGTGGCCCCAAATCCAGATTGAATTTAACTCACTTGTTGGTCTGGAGGACCGTAGAGTAGCGCATACTGGGGGAGGACCCCATCCACAAGTTTCTCCAACTCCTCTCCAGTGAAGGCAGGGGCCCTTTCCCCAGGCGCAGCAGCCATTGTCCCTTCCAGACCGAGGTCACAGCAACACTTGCAGTATAGGTCCTCTCCTGTGAAAGTTCAAGTCGCAAGTGGATAAGTAGATAGAAAATGGCGGTCACGTCCGCGGCGGTGCGTACCGCGGCGGTGCGTACCGCCACCGCCGGCGCCCTTCGCCATTGGCTCCTGAAACCCATAGGCTTCAATGTTAACCAATGCGGCTTCGCGCCGCGGTCTTCGCCCGCCGCCCGCCGCGGTGTGCCACGTCAGCGCATTGACCTGACATCCCATTGTCACACTTCACAGGTCAGGCAGCCGCCATTTCGAGGGTCCACATGGCTCAATTTCAACTGCGTCACACAGGCCTAGGCCTTGCATAGCCACTCAGACACGCCATTCACTGCATAGAGAATCGTTTACTGTGCTAGCTGTGAGTACGTACCTGTGGGTTGCTTGACTGTGTGTTCCATGTTGTCCTTCCTAGGCACCGTCCGCTGGGTTTGGCGAGGAGACGGATGAATCCTCCCGTGTACCGACCGCTGGTGGACCTGTCGACAATGGAAGAACGCCACATTATCCTGACCTACCGTCTTAACCGTGCCACTATACATGAACTGTGTGCCCAGCTGGAGCCCGACCTGATGTCCCCCATCCGCCAACCCACAGGGATTCCCCCTCTGGTGCAGGTCCTGTAGGTACTCCATTTCTTGGCAAGTGGGTCATTTCAGACAACAGTGGGAATTGCTTCTGGGATGTCTCAGCCCATGTTTTCGAAGGTGTTATCCAGAGTGTTGTCTGCCCTGATGAAATACATGAGGAGCTACATCATTTTCCCTGAGGTGGGCGAATTGGCTACAGTGAAGGGTGATTTCTACGCCCTTGGACATATTCCCAACGTCATTGGTGCCATTGATGGGACCCATGTGGCTTTGGTTCCCCCAAGAGACAGGGAGCAGGTGTACAGGAACAGAAAAAGTTACCATTCAATGAACATCCAGGTGGTGTGTTTGGCTGACCAGTACATCTCGCATGTAAATGCCAAATTCCCAGGGTCAGTGCATGACGCCTACATCCTGAGGAATAGCAGCATCCCTTACGTGATGGAACAGCTAGAGAGACACCGTGTATGGCTATTGGGGGACTCTGGGTACCCCAACCTGTCGTGGCTACTGACCCCAGTAAGGAATCCCCGGACCAGGGCAGAGGAACGGTACAATGAGGCCCATGGGCGTACTAGGAGGGTGATCGAACGCACCTTTGGCCTCCTAAAGGCCAGGTTTCGGTGCCTGCATATGACAGGTGGATCCCTAATGTACTCACCTAAGAAGGTGTGTCACATCATCGTGGCCTGCTGCATGCTTCACAACCTGGCTTTGCGCCGCCAGGTGCCTTTCCTGCAGGAGGATGGTCGAGACGGTGGTGTTGTGGCAGCGGTGGAACCTGAGGAGAGGGACGAGGAGGAAGACGACGGGGCTGAAACAGACAACAGGGACAGAATCATTGAACAGTACTTCCAATAGGACACAGGTAACAATTCAAAGATAATTTAGTAAATGTGAACTACTCTCCTGCATCTCTGCTGCCTGTCTATTTGCCCCAGTGTATGATGACTGAGTTGTGGCTTTTCCCTCCCTATTTCAGATCTGGGGTCCCCACTACGAGTCCTGTGCTTCGTTTCCCCATGGACTACAGCTTTGTGGCAGCTGTTTGTTGACTTCACTATGTACAAGGACATATTTGCACTGTCATGTCAATTACAATATTTTGAAATCACAGCCAGACTCCAGATAGTTTTGTGCAAAATAGGTGTTTATTTAAGTGCTCAAAATGGGATGGGTGGTTTCAAGTGGGTGGGGGCTATGGTGAAGGAATGTCCATGGCAGAGTCCAGAGTAACAGTCACACAGGTGCATTGTCCAGAGGCCTGTGGAGAGATGGAGCATGGGCAGTTCAAGGATGGACAGGGTGACAATGTGGGACAGTGGGCTGACATCAGGTGGTATCCTTTGCTGGCGGGGGTCTTGACATCCTACTCTGTCTTCTTGCGAGATCTCAGGGCCCTCTTGCGGGGTGGTTCTTCTCCTGCAGGAGGTGGGGGTCTGGTGGGCTGCTGCTGTGCGGGGGCCTCCTGTCCACTAGCGCCGGCGGAGGTGGTTGGCTGTTCTTGGTCCAGGCTAGTGGCAGGGGCCCTTGGGTGTTGTTGAGTGTCCGTCCTGGTGTTGATGAGGTCCTGCAGCAGCCCTACCATGGTAACCAGGGGGGAGGTGAGGGCTCTGATGTCCTCCCTGTACCCCCGATAGTGTTCCTCCTGCAGTACCTGGATCTCCTGGAACCGGGCCAGTACCGTCGCCATCGTCTCCTGGGAGCGGTTGTATGCTCCCATGATGGTGGTGAGGGCCTCGTGGAGAGTGGGTTCCCTGGGCCCGTCCCCCCCCTGTCGCACAGCTGCCCTCCGAGTTGCCCTGTTTCCCTGGGCCTCTGCCCCCTGGCCGGTGTGCCCACTACCACTGCCCCCAGGTCCCTGTTGTTGTTGGGGTGGTGGGTTATCCTGGGTGCCCTGTAGTGGTAGACACACCGCAGATTGACGCGCCATGGAGACAGAGGCATGGGCCTGCTGGGTGGGAGCTGTGCTGGTGTTCCCAGAGGGGTTGGGGTCTGTATTGGCCTGGGCCTGTGTGAGGGGAACCGACTGTCCAGAGGTCCCCGATGGTCCGGGCTGGTCATCGGTGTCCAGGTCGACAGAGCTGCTGTCATCGCTGACGGCCTCTTGGGTGGGGGGTGTGGAGAATTCTGGGCCCTCCGCGGCGGTGTGTTGACGGTCGGGTCCTGCAGGGGTATAGAGGTAGGGTTATAGTTTCAATGTGTGGCATATGGGTGTATCTGTGGGTTCCCGTGTCCCCAAGTGCTGGCATTCGTGTGTGGGTGCTTTGGTGAGGGTGGCTTGTGGGGGGGATGTGTATATGCATTGGGCATGCTTTGGTGATGGGTGTCCATGCTTAGTGGACGCATGCAGGCCTAGGTTTTTGGATGTGTGGGTTGTGATGGTGAGACATTGGCAGGGAATAGGTGTGCTGGGGGTGAGGATGGTGGTGGGGGTGAGGATGGTGGTGGGGGTGAGGATGGTGGTGGGGGTGAGGGTGGGGGTGAGGATGGGGGTGAGGGTGGGGTTCGAGGATGGGGGTGAGGGTTGGGGTATGATTTGGCATGCAGGTGGGGGGGAAGCAGTAGTGAAGCTTCAACTTACCAGTATCCATTCCTCCGCCGACTCCTGCGAGGCCGTCAGGATGCAGGATGTTCAAGACTTCCTCCTCCCATGTTGTAAATTGTGGGGGTTGAGGTGGGGGTCCTCCGCCAGTCTTCTGCACGGCGATGTTGTGCCTGGATACCATGGAACGCACCTTCCCCCGTAGGTCGTTCCATCGCTTCCTGATGTCTTCCCGATTTCTGGGGTGCTGTCCCACAGCGTTGACCCTGTCGACAATCCTCTGCCATAGCTCCGTCCTCCGGGCAATGCTGGTGTATTGGACCTGTGTGCCGAACAGCTGGGGCTCTACACGAACGATTTCCTCCACCATGACCCTGAGTTCTTCGTCTGAGAAGCGGGGGTGCCTTTGGGTGCCATGGGGTGGTGTGTATGATGTGTGGGGTGGAGTATGTGTAGTTAAGTGTGTTGAGTGTGGTGGTGTGTGTTGTTTTGTGTGTGGATAGTGTGTGGGTGATGGTGTTGAGTGGCTGTGGCTGCTAGTTTGTGGATGGTGGTGTCTCGCTCTGGCCTTCTTTCAGAATTTTCTGTCGTAGGGGTTTGTGGGTGATGTGGGTGTGTGTTTTATATTGTATTGTGTGTGTGGGAGTGGTGTGTGTATGTGTATCAGGTGTGTGGTATTCAAATCGGCCAATGTGGCTGAGTTTTGTTCGTTTGTGTGTATTCTGACCGCGGCGGTGTGTCCCGCCAATGGAATACCGCGTTTGAAAGACCGCCGCGTGGATTCGTGGGTCGTAATGGCATGGGCGTATTTCTGTTGGCGTGACGGTGGAGGTTTTGTCACCTCCACTTTTCCGCCGACCGCTGGTCTGGCGGTCTGTTGTGGCTGTCGGATTTTCGGAGGTTTGCCTTCTGCGGGTCAGAATGACCGTGGCGGGTTTCCGCGACCGCGGCGGGATTATGGAGGATTTCTGACCGGCGGTAGGCGCCTTTTACCGCCGAGGTCAGAATGACCCCCATAGTTTTTATACTTTCACTATAGCCCTTAGGGCCATATTTATACTTTTTGACGCACAACTGCGCCAACGCAGTTGTGCGTAAAAAACT
Organism: Pleurodeles waltl; assembly: GCF_031143425.1. Classification (NCBI taxonomy): domain Eukaryota; kingdom Metazoa; phylum Chordata; class Amphibia; order Caudata; family Salamandridae; genus Pleurodeles; species Pleurodeles waltl. The sequence goes on from NC_090444.1 coordinate 1,749,661,494, forward strand.
TTAACGCCGGCTAACGCCATTCCAAAGCGCCATGCGGGCGCCTTATTTATTGAATGACGTTAGCCGGGGCAGCTGACTGGTGTGCGTAAAAAAAAATGACTCACACCAGGCAGCGCCGGCGTAGGGGAAAATGGAGCTTGGGAGTCAAAAAATGGGGCAAGTCAGGTCTGAGGCAAAATATTGGCCTCAACCCGATTTGCGCCATTTTTTTGGACTCCCAACCCCCATTGAAATGACTCCTGTCTTAGCACAGACAGGAGTCATGCCCCCTTGCCCAATGGCCATGCCCAGGGGACTTATGTCCCCTGGGCGTGGCCATTGGGCATAGTGGAATGTAGGGGGGCACACATCAGGCCCCCCTATGCCACAAAAAAAAAAAAAAAAAAAAACTTACCTGAACTTACCTTAAGTTCCCTGGGATGTGTCCCTCCATCCTTGGGCGTCCTCCTGGGGTGGGCAAGGGTGGCAGGGGGTGTCCCTGGGGGCATGGGAGGGCACCTCTGGGCTCCTTCCGAGCCCACAGGTCCCTTAACGCCTGCCCTGACCAGGCGTTAAAAAACGACGCAAAAGCGGCTGGACGTCATTTTTTAAGGCCCGCCCACTCCCGTGCGTCATTTTTGCACAGGAGTTTAAATAAGGCGCACATGCCTTAGAGTCATTTTTTAGAAGGGAACGCCTACCTTGCATATCATTAACGCAAGGTAGGTGTCCACGCTAAAAAATGACGCAAACTCCAAGATCTTTGGCGCTAGACGGGTCTAACGCCAAAGTATAAATATGGAGTTAGCTTTGCGTCGGATTTGCGTAAAAAAAACGACGCAAATCCGGCGCAAACAGAGTATAAATATGCCCCTAAGTTTGATTTGTCATGGGATGAACTGTGCACCAGAAACAGTAATCCTTCCACAATTTAGTGATCTATGCTAACATTACATAATTGATTGGGCAGGCTACAATCCTTAACAAAACCCACCAATAACGAACTGGTAAACAGAAATCAAATGGGAGGTTAGGCCGCATCAAAGTTCAGCAAGATGTAACATTATTAGACACACTCACTGGACACCCAACAGCGTCTTTCTCACAGGGACAACAGATGAATGCGTCACTGAGTGATAGCACGGGTGAGAGATCTAAATTATTAACTTATTTAAACTGTCTCATGTTGCAATAACCACTCAAAGTATGCGAAATGACCTGTGATTCTCTAGTCAAAGTCATATAGCTTATCAAATTAACAGGAAGTAGATGTTAACAATATCTGGGTAGTCCCAGTGGGACGAAATACTTAGGAGACTTGATTTGGTCTCATGAGGTCAATGATCGGCTGATCTAAAGTGAGGATATAATTGGTTTACCTCAAGGACGCCCACATGATGGAGGTGCTATTTTGTGAATGCTGGGAGTTTCTGGGGATTCTGGATCTTGTGTGGACGTGCCTTTACTCGTAGGTGCTGGGGCGTTGCTGGGACCGGGTTCCAACGCTGTGCATCAACAAGATGGCTGAGCTATGTGGATTGTTGTTTGAGTAAGGTGGTGACAGTTTCTTATAACTAGCCGTTAGGGCTGACTTTGTTGATGTATGCACTGTCTGTGGGTGGGTGGGGTTAGTCAGGGTACTTATTTACTTGATTGACTTGTATAGTACTGATCTCGTCTGAGCTACACCATATGTTTTGTAGGGGGCAATGCTCAGTGGAACAGCAATGGGCTGGTTATGCATTAGCCAGACTGACAACTTACCAACATTAGATACATATATGGGTTGGAAAGGTGGACTTTTGACACAGAACATCCAGGGACTTAATATACCTGCCAAAAATCATACAGTATACATCTATCTTAAAAGTTATGTAGTGGGTATAATAATGATGCAAGAGACACATATCTGTGGCATTTGCATACAGCGCCTTCGATTAAAATGGAGGAGACAAATATTTGATGCGTCATATTCCGGATATGCAGGGGGAGTCCTGAGCTGGTTGGCACCAGATATCCCCTCCAAATGAGGGAAACGAAAATTGATTTTGAAGGTAGATACATTTTACTTTTTTGGTACCCTAGATGTGCAGGATAGGGGTTTAATTACAGCTTATGCTTCCAAATGTGCTGATGGAAACCTTTACGTTTCTGAGGCTTGCAATTTAACATGTTCCTACAGAATCAATAGTAGTTGGGACCAAAACTATGTGTTGGATGGCAACCTAGACATGCATCCTCCCAAGGGTGGTACAAAGCCCAACATGACAGGCACACTAATGGAAGCAATGGCTGGGTTGGGCTTCCTAGATGTGTGGCAGATCAGCACCCTTATCATAAAGCATATTCTTGTTGTACACCTGCCTCAGGTACTAATAGTGGACTTAATTGATTCCTGATACAAATGTCCCATGGTCAAAAGAGAACAGAATTTACCTCCCTCACTAGATACCTTTCAGGTCACTCAACACCGTTACTTACCTACGAATATAGAAAGAACACTCCAACAGTCCCGGGATGGTGATTATGAGTGGAGGCATTGCCTGACCCACTCTTTGCCATATGGCTGACAGAGCCACTACTGCATTACTTTGATGACAACTGGGGAAGCACTCGCGGTAGGGCCACTGAGTGGGATGCCATGAAAGTGGTACTCAGGGGGAATGCCTAGCAAAGACATATAGGGTTAAACTACAACTGGACAAATCCATTCAAATCCAAGACACCCATCATAAGCAGGTAGAAGCAGCAATATCCTTGATTCCCGACAAATTGATTGAATGGAGAGATCTAAGAAAATTACTGCTGAAGACTTGGGACAGACTGGACAGATTTACAACCACAACGTTCCGGGGTAGGCTATATAGAGAAGGACATAAAAGCAGGCAGGATGATGGCGCGGTTAATAAGAAGTGAAATGCACAAGTCCACTTTGGTAATCATAGACACCTAAGGTAGGGAAATACGGTACACAGATAGGAATTAATAAAGCATTTGTTTGCCACCTGTGTAACGTTTACACACAGCCCCGTGGGACATAGGCCTTGAGGTAGCTGGATGTCTAGATGATCTTTCAATACAGAGGGTTACGGCGCAACAGTGCGAAACCTTATATTCACCAATAGCGAAGGAAGAAATACTAGTGGCTATTCACTCAATGCAGAAGGCAAAACACCAGGCGAGGACGGACTGCCAGCCAAACTCTACCAAATGAGTGCCTGGTTGTTGGTTGATCACCTACTAGAAGTATATATAGAAGCTTATGACAAAGGCATATTGTCTGACAACATGAGGAAAGCAATTATAATCCTTCCCCGCAAGTCAGACAAAGATCCGCTGGAGGTCACTGCTTACTGTCCACTGTCTATGCTCAATGTGTACATAAAGATACTGAGTAAGATATTAAAGACTAGACTTATGCAAATCATTCCTGAACTCATACATAAGGATCAATGTGGATTCATTCCATGCAGAAACACTTTATGTAACATTATCACACGTGTCATGATCCTCAAATAGTCTAGGACGAACACACCCTAGCATTGTTAGTCACTGAACAGGTGTCTGATGCTGTAAATTTAGAGTACCTATGGTTAATGATGGGGCGGGTGGGATTGGGTCACGCATTCATCAAGTGGGTCTGGCTATTATACACTAAACGACTAGCCCTGCTGCAAAAAAGAAGAGATATTATTAGAGCACTTCAAACTGGAGAGGAGAACTAGACAGGGTTGCCCACTCTAGCTGCTTTTTTTGTTGTGTTAGCCATTGAGCCACTTGCATACAGCTTGAGAGCGGTCTTGAGATCCTGGTGGTTCACAGCTGGCATGTCCACACATGTAATTTCACTCTACTCTGAGGACGCATTTGTATATTTTAAACACCCAGAATACTGGGTCTTCTGGCAGGCAGTACTACATACACTAAATGAATACTCAAATGGGATTACCCTTTTCACAATAAAACACTGCCAACTAAACATGATCCCTACATATAAAAATAAATAACTGTTGAGGAAGTTTGAGTACCTTTCTAGAAAAGAGACGAATAGTTATCAAGTGGATAAGCAGCAGCCCTCCCACAGGTGCTGGCTGGCTGAATGATATGTTGGAATGGACAGTGGCTGATGAAGCACACATGAAAAAAGTACATAGGGATGACAAATTGGGGACAACTTGATGATACTGGCTGTAAGGAAATGCCTCCTTGGCATGGTTACCCCCTGACTTTTTGCCTTTGCTGATGCCAAGTTATGATTTGAAAGTGTGCTGCGGCCTGCTAACCAGGCCCCAGCACCAGTGTTCTTTCCCTAAAACTGTACCTTTGTCTCCACAATTGGCACACCCTGGCATCCAGGTAAGTCCCTTGTAACTGGTACCCCTGGTACCAAGGGCCCTGATGCCAGGGAAGGTCTCTAAGGGCTGCAGCATGTCTTATGCCACCCTGGGGACCCCTCACTAAGCGCAGACACACTGCCTGCCAGCTTGTGTGTGCTGGTGGGGGGAAAATGATTAAGTCAACATGACACTCCCCTCAGGGTGCCATGCCAACCTCACACTGCCTATGGCATAGATAAGTCACCCCTCTAGCAGGCCTTACAGCCCTAAGGCAGGGTGCACTATACCACAGGTGAGGGCATAGGTGCATGAGCACTATGCCCCTATAGTGTCTAAGCGAAACCTTAGACATTGTAAGTGCAGGGTAGCCATAAGAGTATATGGTCTGGGAGTCTGTCAAACACGAACTCCACAGCACCATAATGGCTACACTGAAAACTGGGAAGTTTGGTATCAAACTTCTCAGCACAATAAATGCACACTGATGCCAGTGTACATTTTATTGTGAAATACACCCCAGAGGGCATCTTAGAGATGCCCCCTGAAAACATACCCGACTTCCAGTGTGGGCTGACTAGTTTTGCCAGCCTGCCACACACCAGACATGTTGCTGGCCACATGGGGAGAGTGCCTTTGTCACTCTGTGGCCAGGAACAAAGCCTGTACTGGGTGGAGGTGCTTCTCACCTCCCCCAGCAGGAACTGTAACACCTGGAGGTGAGCCTCAAAGGCTCACCCCCTTTGTTACAGCGCCACAGGGTATTCCAGCTAGTGGAGATGCCCGCCCCCTCCGGCCACGGCCCCACTTTTGGCAGCAAGGCCGGAGGAGATAATGAGAAAAACAAGGAGGAGTCACTGGCCAGTCAGAACAACCCCTAAGGTGTCCTGAGCTGAGGTGACTCTGACTTTTAGAAATCCTCCATCTTGCAGATGGAGGATTCCCCCAATAGGATTAGGGATGTGCCCCACTCCCCTCAGGGAGGAGGCACAAAGAGGGTGTAGCCACCCTAAGGGCTAGAAGCCATTGGCTACTAACCCCCCAGTCCTAAACACACCCCTAAATTGAGTATTTAGGGCCCCCCAGAACCTAGGAAAATAGATTCCTGCAACCTAAGACGAAGAAGGACTGCTGACCTGAAGCCCTGCAGAGAAGACGGAGACTCCAACTGCTTTGGCCCCAGCCCTACCGGCCTGTCTCCCCACTTCGAGAGGAACTGCAACAGCGACGCACTCCCCAGGGTCCAGCGACATCTGAAGCCTCAGAGGACTACCCTGCTTCTAAAAGGACCAAGAACTCCCGAGGACAGCGGCCCTGTTCCAAAGAAACCACAACTTGCAACAAAGAAACAACTTTAAAAGGACTCCACGTTTCCCGCCGGAAGCGTGAGACTTTCCACTCTGCACCCGAAGCCCCCGGCTCGACCTGCGGAGAAACAACACTACAGGGAGGACTCCCCGGCGACCCTGTGGGTAGCCAGAGTTGACCCCCCTGACCCCGCCAGCGACGCCTGCAGAGGGAATCCAAAGGCTCGCCCTGACCGCGATTGCCTGCTTCCAAGAACCCGACGCCTGGTAAAGACACTGCACCTGCAGCACCCAGGACCTGAAGGACCCAACCTCCAGTGCAGGAGTGACCCCCAGGTGGCCCTCTCCCTTGCCCAGGTGGTGGCTACCCCGAGGAGCCCCTCCCTTGCCTGCCTGCTTCGCTGAAGAGACCCCTGGGTCTCCCATTGAAACCTATTGCAAACCTGATGCCTGTTTGCACTCTGCACCCGGCCGCTTCCGTGCCGCTGAGGGTGTACTTTTTGTGCTGACTTGTGTCCTCCCCGGTGCCCTACAAAACCCCCCTGGTCTGCCCTCCGAAGTCGCGGGTACTTACCTGCTGGCAGACTGGAACTGGGGCACCCCCTTCTCCATTGAAGCCTATGCGTTTTGGGCACCACTATGCCCTCTACACTTGACCGGTCCTGAGCTGCTGGTGTGGTAACTTTGGGGTTGCCCTGAACTCCCAACGGTGGGCTACCTTGGACCCAACTTTGAACCCTGCAGGTGGTTTACTTACCTGCAAAACTAACAAATACTTACCTCCCCCAGGAACTGTTGAAATTTGCAGTGTCTAGTTTTGCCAAAACTGTACATGCTATTTTGCTGATTCAATGTTCCTATGATACCTAAGTGAAGTACCTTTCATTTGAAGTATTGATTGTAAATCTTGAACATATGGTTCTTAAAATAAACTAAGAAAATATATTTTTCTATATAAAAACCTATTGGCCTGGAATTGTCTTTGAGTGTGTGTTCCTCATTTATTGCCTGTGTGTGTACAACAAATGCTTAACACTACCCTCTGATAAGCCTACTGCTCGACCACACTACCACAAAATAGAGAATTAGAATTATCTCTTTTTGCCACTATCTTACCTCTAAGGGGAACCCTTGGACTCTTGGACTTAAGACATGCTATTTCTTACTTTGAAATAGTACATACAGAGCCAAACTTCCTACACTGGCCCACTCTGATACATGTCCTAATGGACCCGAGGATCCCGCTGAACCTATATTGAGATACTACACCCCTACTGGGATAGAAAATTGTCAGTGAGATATTCTGAAGGTGCTGTGACCAAGGTGAACATTACCAGTACAAGGACATCTCTCCAATTAGTTTAAGATGACTGAACATCGACCTGTCTGTAATGTAGAGGAAAAGATTCAATATCGATGGTGGTTTGGATGTACAAGTTACTTACCTTTGGTAACAAAATATCTGGTAGAGACATATTCTAGTTGCAGATTCCTTACCTTAGAATTTTCCCCCAGGTGTCAGACTGGATCCGGAGATTTTTTCTTTGAACAATATCCTTTTGCGTTTGTAGGTGGCGTTTGTCGACTCCGCAGGCGTCGTTGGCGTCGTAGTCACAGTGATAAGGTCCGGAGTAGTACATAGACGCCACCTCAGCGCAGTGGCGTCAGTTTCTTTTAATGATTTTCCACGCCAAAGCGCAGAGCCGCTAAGAACACTGAGATTGGTGTGCCAGAGCTAAGGACCTGAATGGGAAATCCCTGTCCCTAGAAATCAGTTTGCAAGCAGGGAGGATGGATGGGCCGGTAAGGAATCTGCAACTAGAATATGTCTCTCCCAAATATTTTGTTACCGAAGGTAAGTAACTTGTACATCTGATAGAGACTTCTAGTTGCAGTTTCCTTACTTTAGAATAGATACCCAGCAATGCTGTTTTCAAAGGTGGGCTGTGAACCAAGATCATACTAGAAAGTCATGCAGGACCGAACAACCAAAGTAGCTGTCCCGATGGACCTGACCGTCCAGGCAGTAATGTTTAGCAAACGTGTGCAGGGAAGCCCATGTAGTTGCCTCGCAGATATCCAGGACAGGAACTCCACGTGCTAACGCAGTGGAAGCAGCAGTTGCTCTGGTGGAATGAGGGGGTTGCTTCTTGTCCAAAGCATAGCACATCTTGATGCAAAGAAGTAACCATCAAGAGATGGTATGTTTTTGCACCACCTTCCCTTTTTTCACACCCACATCTCCAAAAAAGAGTTGATCGCCACCTGGAAATCTTTAGTAGGATTGAGATAGAACACCAACGCTCTTATTGGTGGAGTCGCTCCTCCTCTTAAGAAGGATGGGGGGGGTGCGTAAAAAGTAGGCAGGTGATGGACTGGCCTACATGAAAAGGCATAACAATCTTGGGAATGAAGGAAGCCTTTGTGCGCAACACCACTTTCTCAGGGTGCACAGGCAAATATGGGGGCTTTGACAAAAGAGCTTGAAGCTCACTTACTCTGCGATGCAGAATTGATGGCAACAAGAAAGGCAGTCTTGAAAGTGAGGAGCCCAAGAGGGCAGTTGCGCATTGGCTCAAAGGGAGTACACATTAAGTAAGTAAGGACGAGATTGAGGTCCCACTGAGGCATGATAAACGGAGTGGGAGGAAATAAATGGGTGAGACCTTTAAGGAATCGATTGACAATAGGAGACCTAAAGAGTGAGCACTGATCAGGTAACCTAAGAAAGGCCGAAAAAGCCGATAAATACACTTTAAGAGTGCCCAAAGCAGAGCCCTTTGGGCTAAAGAAAGAATGAACAAAAGAACCTCAGAAAGAGGAGCAGAGAGGGGAATCAACAGATTTGTTGGTACACCATGCCACAAATGTATGCCAACGACAAGCGTATACCGTGTTGGTGGAGGGACTTCAAGTCCCACTGCAGAGCCCACATATGCCATCTGGCATGTGTTACTAGCAGGATGCAGGAGGCCATGAGGCCTAGCAACCTCAGAGTCAGCCTCACTGAAACCCAAGACAGAGGCTCAAAGATCGGAATCATAGCCCAAATATCTTGGACCCCCTTTTCGGGAGAATAAGCCCAAAACTGCACTGGGTCCAGAACAGCTCTGATGAAAGGGAGCGCCTGAGAGGGAGTCAGGTGTGACTTCGGCACATTGATAGTGAACTCTAGCATATGCAGGAGACTCGTCATAGTCTGAAGGTGGGAAATGACTTTCTGGGGCAAGTCAGCCTTCAACAGTCAGTCGTCGAGCTAGGGGAAGACTGAGACCCTAACCTGCGCAGATGAGCTGCAACCACCGCCATTACTTTCATGAACACCCGAGGGGCGCTGTTAAGGCTGAAGGGGGGCACGGTTAACTGATAGTGCTCATGACCTACCACTAATCGCAGGTAACATCTGTGGACAGGCAGGTTGGGAATGTGGAAATAAGCGTCCTGCAAGTCCAACGCTACCATCCAGTCTCCTGGGTCTAAGGCAGACAGGATCTGAGCCAGGGTGAGCATTTTGAATTTCTCCTTCTTGAGGAAGTAATTGAGGTCCCGAAAGTCTAGGATAGGACGTAGGCCCTTGTCCTTTTTCGGCATCAGAAAGTAGTGGGAATAACAACCATAACCTTCTAGCACAGTGACCTTCTCTATGGCTCCCTTGGCCAAGAGAGCTGCGACTTCCTGGCGGAGAAGTGCCAAATGATCCCCTGGAAGATGGCTGACTGATGGAGACAGATTCGAAGGGGAGGGAGTAGCCCTTTCAAGCTATCTGCAAAACCCACCTGTCCGTAGTGATGCATTCCCAGTGGGGCAGGTGATGGTGAATCCTGCCACCAACTGGATCGGAGTGAGGGGACGTACTAGGAGGGTTTGGAGGTTGCAGTGGGAGCAAGGGTGGACTGGGCAGACCTCTGGTTCCCTGTCCCACACCCACGTGGCATTCCGCATCCCCGGCCACGCAGCGACTGAATAGCATGGGTGGTACGGTGGCTGGGTTGGGGATGCGACAGGAAGCCACTTCCGTGGCCACGAAAGGGGCAAAAGGAGGATTGTTGGGGGCGAGGGGTAGTGGACTGAGCCATAGCCCGGGAGTCCTTGAACCTCTCCAAGGCAGAGTCCGCTTTGTCTCTAAAGAGACGGGAGCCATAAAAGGGCATGTCCATAAGAGACTGTTGGACATCTCCTGAAAAACTAGAAGTACACAACCAGACGTGGTGCCTCAAGGTCACCGTCGTCGCAATCGATCTACCTAACGAGTTAGTCGTGTCCAGCCCACATCGGATTGTGAACTTCCCTGCATCTCTCCCATCGGTGACAGCTTGGGAGACAATAGCGCGCGCCTCTTCCGGTATTTGCGGCAGAACTTGCGCAACCGTATCCCACAGAGAGTGGGTATAGGCGCCCAAATGGCATGTGGTGTTCATGGACCACAGCGCGAAACTGGAGGAAGAAAACATCTTCTTCCCAAATTGTTGCAGCCTTTTTGATTCCCTATCCGAGGGTGCAGAAGGGAATGCGTCAGAGGAAGAGGAAACCTGGTTGACAAGACTCTCAAGCATGGGTGTTAGGACAGGAATTTAGGGTCATTCAGGGCGGGCCGATTGCGGCGTGTGATAGTCCTGATCACAGGAGCCCCTGTGTTGGTTTTGGACCAAGTACCCAATCAGTGAGGGCTTCATTAAATGGGAGAAGGGGCTCAGATGTGGAAGCCCCTGGCTGACGCACCTCTGTCAGGAGATTTGATATGACCTGTACAGTAGGCAGCTCAAGGCCAAGGACCTCAGCCGCCCTACTGACCACCATAGAATAAGTTGCTCCCTCTGCCATAGCCACAGTAGGAGCAGACAGCATGGCAGCATCTGGAGAAGGGTCTAGGCCACTGGCCTCGCCCAACTCCTGTGTCCAGTCCAAATTAGGGTCATCCTGGTATTCATAAGGGTCCAGGGACCCCACCAATTCTTCCCCGAATTCGTGCCCATAAGAAAAAGAGTCCAAATCCGACCTGGGGTGAGTAGGCCCCATCGAAGACAGAGATGGCATCGGCTGACGCCGTTCTGACTCTGAGTTGTCGGAGAAGAGGACCGGGTCGACGACGATGGTGGGTACCACCATCGGGAGCGTCGACAATCGAACCGGCGCCAGGGAAGGTCTCAGTGGTATGGCCGGTGTCGCTGCGGATCAGAGAGCGGATCCAGGGGGGACCTCGGTAGCCGAAGCCGCTTGCGTGGAACCCTGAAGGCACCCCCGACCGCACCCCTTGGGCCTGAAGGCTCAGTATCGGGGACGGCCTGCCCAAAAATGAGGTGCATGGCCTGATAAAACTCTTTCAATTGGGCGGGTCCGCTTCGGCTTCTCGAAATTCGGGGATGCGCAGAGCAGACCCAGAAGCGGGCTCCGAAGACGGAGGCCTCGAGCATCAACGCTCCTCCTGTGTCGCATCAGGCGAGCGACTGGGTGAAGTTGAAGGGTGAGAGGACCGCTTATACTTCTGCTTCTTACCTTGGCCCGAAGGTTTGGAGGAAGAAGAGATCTCGAGACCTTCCCACCGAGCGAGACTGGGACCTACGCGGAGTCGAGCGCCGGGCCGCCATGAGCTTGAGGGACCGCTCCCTCAAGGCCTTTTGGTGCATGGTCCGGTACTCGAAGCACAACTTCGGGTGGTGGTCGCACTCCAAGCACCACCAACAGACCCGATGCGGATCCGTCACCAACATCATGCGGTGACAGAGCTTGAAACCAGTCTTCGGGGACACCTCAACGCACCAAAAACTCACCAAAAAACTCGACAAAAGTGTTGAAATTGGTGAAAAAGAGACCAGGGTATCTCTCTCCAGATCAGCATGTGGCGCGGAAAGAAAAGAGCTGATGTCACTGAGTGAGGCGGCGTCTATGTACTACTCCCGACGTCATCACGGCGACTACGATGCCAACTACGACCGCAGAGTCAACCCAAGCCACCTACCGACGTGCAAGGCTATTGCTAAAAAAAAAATACCCAGATCCATTCTGACACCTGGGAAGAAATTCTAAGGTAAGGAATCTGCAACTAGAAGTCTCTATCAGATACCTTTGACAAGCGAAAGATGCTATTGTTTTTCATTTAAGCTGAGGTTGTTTTTTTTTTTTTTCTATCTCATGTTCAAGAACCATGGGCTTGCACTGTATTATAGTAGCACTGTATACTGGAAATCTTGAGGTAACAGCACATGTACAATTCATAAATACATATATGCAAGGGAAAGACTCTCCCTAAATTGATTACCAAAATGACTAAAACCTTGCATTGAAAACTAACAAAAAACAACTTTCAAAAACAAAAACCCACAAATAATTAATATTGCCAGCCACCAAACATTCAGGGAAACATGTTCTTTTTTTCCTTTTTCTTAAATTTGAAAGTTTTTTATTAAACGCACAGTGAAATACATGAAAACCAACCATCATCTTTGATATCAACTAAAAATTCATAATTTTGATACATACAGTGCAATTATTGTATAATAACGAAATTCAAATTCATTACCTACAGTAGATTATCAGTTACACATTCCGTACCCAATGTGACAGTGGGGCCCATATTATCGCCCCCTCCTTCTACCAGCCTTACCCTCAATTGTATATAGGCTACTCTCCAGATAATACACTGACAGTATTCGGGCCAACCATTGATAATACGTTGGAAGGTCAGGCTTTAGCCAGTCTGATGCAATTCAACTCCGCATCACCGACATGGCCAAGAACACAAAACAATAAGATTGTCCCTTGCATACCTCTTCATCAATACCTAACACTACAAGTTGAGGTGTTAAACATAGTTCCTGGTGCAATACCATTTCCAAAGATTTCATTATATCAGTTACAAATGTTATAAGCCTATCGCAGCTGAAAAACATATGGCATAAGTCTGCATTTGTGTAATTACAGTGTGGACAAGAGATACCAACTGTCCTTCCCCATTTAGCTATTTTGGCGGGAGTGTAATATAAATTGAATAGCGTTTTATAATGCTGTGCTTGTGGCCCAGCTGATAGTAATACAGACTGGCCCATTTCCAAAGAAACTAAAAACGCTGTTTCACCGGCCCCTATCCGCCATCCCAATTCTCCACCTGCTTCCCCAGATCATCTTGCATAGAGTCCAAAAGAAGCGGATAAAGATTTCTAATATTGCAACCATTTGAGCTCCGAAGCAGCTCCATCACTGCAACCTGATCGCCACAGGAACTCTCCCTAGAAAGAGTTTGCAAAAAGTCTCTAATCTGTCAAATTTTTAACAAATTGTGCTATTGAGAGAGAATTAATCTTTCAATTCATTAAACGATTTCATTTGACAGATCCAAATAAATATCACCCAATTTTCAAGCGCCACCTTCATACAGTATTTATCCTCAAAGAGGGAAACATGTTCTTGCTTAGAATTCTGGTATTTATGTTTGTCTATTTGGGATGAGAAATGCAGCAAAATATGTTAGCATATTTGTTTATTTTTTTTTCATTATCTTTGTGGTCCAATGAGATATTGATGTAGGGTTTGGGTCAATACTTGGCCCTGTCTGTGTAATAAACAAAAAACAAAGTTCGAACAAATGAACAAAGAGATTAAGGAGATGCATGTGCTTTAACAATTTTTTGTGGTGCAGAAATACCCTGTGAATAAAAGAGTTAGGACCTAATTTAAGGAAAGTGGTGCTGCACGCAGTGCAGCGTGACTTTCCTTGCGCAATTTAGCGCCCCCCTAAAACGTATCTAAGATACAGAGCACCATGGCGGTAGTTAGGGAACTAGCATCAACATTTCTCACACTTGTTCCAAGCTTTGCAGGATTAGCGTCAACATTTTTTATGCTAATTCTGCAAAGCCCATTGGGCCCATTGTAAACAATGGTGTGCCTCCTGTTAACCCCTTCACTGCCAGGCCTTTTCCCCCTCAGGTGCAAGGCCTTTTTGGGGCTATTTGGGGCAGCTCATGCTTAGGCCCTCATAACTTTTTGTCCACATAAGCTACCCATGCCAAATTTGCATCCATGTTTTTGCAACATCCTAGGGATTCAAGAGGTACCCAGAGTTTGTGGGTTCCCCGGAGAAGACCAATAAATTAGCCAAAATACAGCAAAAATGTTGTTTTTAAAAATGAAATGGAAAAAAAGGGCTGCAGAAAGAGGCTTGTGGTTTTTCTCCTGAAAATGGCATCAACAAAGGGTTTTCTGTGCTACAATCACCATCTTCACAGCTTTCAGGAAATGGCAGACCTGAATCAGAAAACCACATTTATCAACACAATTTTGGCACTTTACTGGGACATACCGCATTTTTACTATTTTGTGTGCTTTTAGCTTACTTCCAGTTAGTGAAAGAAATGGGTTTGAAACCAATGTTGGACCCGCAAAGCTAAACATTTCTGAAACGTAAACAAAATTCTGAATTCGGCAAGGGGTCATTTGTATAGATCCTACAAGGTTTTCCTACAGAAAATAACAGCTGAAATAAAATATTAGAATTGAGGTGAAAAAACAGCCATCTTTCTCCACGTTTTACTCTGTAACTTTTTCCTGCCATGTCAGATTTTTAAAAGCAATATACTGTTATGTCTGATGGACTCTTCTGGTTGCAGGAATATATAGGGCTTGTAGGTTCATCAAGAACCCTAGGTACCCAGAGCTAATAAAGAAGCTGCAGCTTGCAATGGGTTTTTATTGTATACCGGGTATACAGAAATTCATTTGGTGAAATATAAAGAGTGAAAAATAGCTATCAAGGAAACCTTTCTATTTTCAAAATGGGCACAAGATAAGGTGTTGAGAAGCAATGGTTATTTGCACATCTCTGAATTCTGGGGACACCCCATACCAGCATGTGAATTACAGGGCATTTCTCAAATAGATGTCTTTTTTACACACTGTCTTACAGTTGGAAGGAAAAAATGTAGAGACCGACAAGGGGCAATAACACTTGTTCTTCTATTCTGTGTTCCCCCAAGTCTCCCAATATAAATGGTATCTCACTTGTGTGGGTAGGCCTAATGCCTGCCACAGGAAAGGCAACATGGACACATCACATTTTTACATTGAAATCTGACGTGTTTTTTGGAAAGTCCCTAGCTGTGGATTTTGGCCTCTAGCTCAGCCGGCACCTAGGGAAACCTATCAAAACTGTGCATTTTTTAAACCAAGACACCTAGGGAAATCCAGGATGGGGTGACTTGTGGGGCTCTCACCAGGTTCTGTTACCCAGAATCCTTTGCAAACCTCAGAATTTCACAAAAAAACACTTTTCCCTCACATTTCAGTGACAGAAAGTTCGGAATCTGAGAGCAGCCACAAATGTCCTTCCACTGAGCATTCCCCCAAGTCTCCCGATAGAAATGGTACCTCACTTGTGTGGGTAGGCCTAGTGTCCGCAACTGGAAATGCCCCAAAACAAAACATAGACACATCACATTTTCCCAAAGAAAACTGACCTGTTTTTAGCAAAGTGCCTAGCTGTGGATTTTGGTCTGTAGCTCAGCTGACACCTAGGAAAACCTACCAAACCTTTGCATTTTTTAAAACTAGACACATTGGGGAACCCAAGATGGGGTAACTTGTGGCGCTCGCACCAGGTTCTGTTACCCAGAATCCTTTGCAAACCTCAAAATGTGGCCATAAAAAAACACTTTTTCCGCACATTTTGGTGCTGCAAAGTTCTGGAATCTGAGGGGAGGCACAAACTTCCTTCTACCCAGCGTTGCCCCAGGTCTACCGATATAAATGGTACCTCACTTGTGTGGGTAGGCCTAGGGCCTGTGACAGGGAGTGCCCCAAAACACAAGGTGGACACATCACATTCTCCCAAGGAAAACTGACCTTTTCTTTGCAAATTGCCTAGTTGTGGATTATGGCCTCTAGCTCATCCAGCACCTAGGAAAACCTATCAAACCTGGACATTTCTGAAAACTAGACACATAGGGAAACCCAGGATGAGGTAACTTGTGGCACTCTCACCAGTTTCTGTTACCCAGAATCCTTTGCAAACCTCAAAATGTGGCAAAAAACACCTTTTTCCTCATATTTCGGTGCTGCAAAATTCTGGAATCTGAGGGGAGGCACAAACTTCCTTCTACCCAGTGTTCCCCCGATAAAAATGGTACCTCACTTGTGTGAGTAGGCTTAGTGCCCGCGACAGGAAATGCCCTAAAACACTATGTGGACACATCAAAATGATCAAACACAAAACTACCTGTTTTTGAAGTGGGGGGGCACCTGCCTTTTGGTCTTGGGCTCAGCAGCCGTCTAGGGAAACCTACCAAACCCAAACATTTCTGAAAACTAGACACCCGAGGGAGTCCAGGGAGGTGTGACTTGCGTGGCTCCCCCAGTGTTTTCTTACCCAGAATCCTCAGCAGACCTCAAATTTAGCTAAAAATAAATCATATTTTTCCCACATTTCGGTTTGGGATCACCGCACCTGCACAAATTTCCTACCATCCAACATTCTCCTCAGTCTCTTGGTGGGCCAAGTGCTTGTGACAGGGAAGAGCCAAAAACATGTTGAAAATGAAGGGGAACCAAAGCAGGTCCAAAAGGGCAGTTTGAAAAAAAACGCTTTTAGGCTGACAAGTGGGGCAGAATTTATATTGGTATAGATGCGACAGTACTGGGTGGTAGAAAGTTTGTGGATTCCTGCAGATTCCTGAAGGTTCCATCACAAAAATGTGTAAAAAATGGGTGATTTCAAGCAAAGTTGGAGGTTTGTAGGGCATTGTGGGTAAGAAAATGATGCTGGGTGCATGTGAAGCACACCACACTGGACTCATCAAGATGTTTAGATTTCAGATGTGTCTAGGTCTCGTAGATTTTTCTACATGTCAGCGACCCAAAGTCCAAAAAGTGCAGCCCTCATCATTCCAAGTGGGACAATTTAGAGTGTTAGACAAGCTCTCATGACCCAAATGTAAAACCAAAACCCCAAATAATCAAATGTCCTCTTGCTTGCCGTGGGATAAGATGTTTTAGTGTGCGAGGAGAGCTGAAAGACTGTTAACTTCTTCAATTGGGGTGGGGGCAAAACCATACTGGTTGGTAGCCATCTCCCCACTATTTTTTATTTTTTTATAATTCCCTGGCATCTAGTAGGCTTCCCGTCCCCCCCGGGAGTGGATCTGGGGTAATTGTCCCATCTGCCCACCGGTGGGCAGAACAACTTTGTCCCCATTTATTTGGGGTGGGGTATGGCCATACCACCACCCCCTTTTAAACAAAAAAAATCTTCCCTGGCCTTGGTGGGCTTTCTGCCCCCTTTGGGGGCCGATGGGCCTTACAAAAATAGGTTGATCTGCCCCCAAGTGGGGCAGAAATGGCCAACAGTGATGTGCCCCATGGGGAGCGACGCTTGCCCAAGGGGCTGCCCTCTCAAATAAAACACACACACCAATCCCTGGTGCCTAAGTGGTTTATGCCCCCACTGGGGGCAGATGGGCCTGATAGAAATAGGCCGATAGCCCCCAAGAGGTCAGAAATGGCCTAAAATAAATTTGCCCCAAGGGGAGCGACCCTTGCCTAAGGGGTGGCTCCCTTTGCGTGAAATTAGCACAAAAAAATCCCTGGTGTCTAGTGGTTTCTGCACCCCTTGGGGGCAGATTGGCCTAAGAAAAATAGTCCAATCTGCCCCCAAGGGGGGCAGAAATGGCCTAAAATAAAAATGACCCCCCCCCCAGGAGAGCGACCCTTGCCCAAGGGGTCGCTCATCTGTAAAAAATAAAAAATCCCTGGTGCCTAGTGGTTTCTGCCGCCCTTCGGGGGCAGATTGGCCTTTCAAAAATAGGCTGATCTGCCCCCAAGGTGGGCAGAAAAGGCCTAAAATATAATTGCCCCCAGAGGAGCGACCCTTGCCTAAGGGGTCGCTACCCATCAGTAAAAAAAAAAATTAAAAAATCCCTGTGGCAAGTGGTGTCTGCCTCCCTGGGGGCAGATCGGCCTAATTAAAATAGGTCGATCAGAAATGGCCTAAAATAAATGACCCCCCCCATGGGGAGCGACCCTTGCCTATGGGGTCCTTTACCTTGCATAAAATTGAAATCCAAATAAAAAATCCCTGGTGTCTAGTGGTTTCTGTCCCCCTTGTGGGCAGATTGGCCTAAGAAAAAGAGGCTGATCTTCCCCCAAAGGGGGCAGAAATGGCCTAAATACAATTTGCCCCAGGGGAGCGACCCTTGCCTAAGGGGTCACTCGCCATTTCTAAAACAATTTAAAAAAACGTATCCCTGGTGTCTAGTTACTTCTGCCCCTCCTGCGGGCAGATCGGACTAACTTAAATAGGCCGATCTGCCCCCGGGGGGCAGAGAAGGCCTAATAATTAAATGCCCCCCAGGGGAGCGACCCTTGCCCAAGGGGTCGCTCCCCTTCACTATAAACATTAACAAAAATAAAATCCCTTTTGTCTAGTGAGAATTTCTGCAGCCCGATTGCTTCACGATCGGGCTGCAGAAATGCTTACGGAGACATGAAAGGAAAGGAAAGGCCTTTTCTTTCCTTTCATGCCTCTGCCTGCCCCCACCTCCCGGCCAGAAGAGAAGTGCAAAGCATTTCTCTTCTGGATCGCGCTGGAAGCTCAGCTTCAAGAGCAATGGGAGGTGACCTCTGATGAGGTCAGTACGTGATCGTGTACTGATGTTGGGGTCCTAATTTGTTAATATTATTTAATTTTGTAAGCAGTCCCGGACCCACTGAGGAGGCTTCACGGACGCCCAGGGATCCCCGGACCACAGATTGGGAACAGCAGTCTTAGATTTCTTTGTGCCCTTTTTTAGGTTCCCCTAATGGAAGAACACCCCCTTTGCATCCATTGTGCCTGGCGCAAGCATAATGTGGCACAAAGGGTTACAAAGTGGCGCAATGCATGAATTGCGACACTTTGTAAATTTGGTGCGGCGATTTTGGCCTTGTTGGGCCACATTAGTGTAAAAAAAAATGACGCTAATGTGGTGCAAGGAGGCTCTAGGGGCTCTTAAATCTGCCCCTTAGATTCAAGAGCAGCATAAGGACAATTGGCCATCTTAACACTGGGGATGAGAACAGGATTCAAACCTATGCTTGCCAAGAACATTAACTGCACATCACAGGGGATATTGTCTAATGTGAAGCCGAGTTCTCAAATGTCAGACACCTTCTTCAGACGAAGTATTAACAACATCTCTAACATGGAGATTTGTGTTCACCCTGAGTACAAAGCATTTTCTGATATTAGTCTGTCTATCTACACACTTGCTGTGATACAGTTGTGTGAAACTAGTGTACATCGTCCAAAAATATTGCACATGGGTAAGTAAAATGTTTACTTGCTTTGAAAACTAAACTTTCCCAATATTTCAAAGTACGAGCATGGGAAGTTGGTACGAGGTGCACTGTTTGTTAATACTGCAGCGTGATGGAATAAAAAATCTAGGCCCATATTTATACTTTAGCACCGCATTTACGTCATTTTTTTTACGCAAAAGCAGTGCAAACTTGCTAAATACAATTGAGGCCCATATTATACTTTTTTAGCGCGCATTTACATCGTTTTTTACGCAAAATCGGTGCAAACTTACAAAATACACTTGTATTTTTGTAAGTTTGTGCTGCTTTTGCATCAAAAAATGACGCAAATGCGGTGCTAAAAAAGTATAAATATGGGCCTGAATTTTTTAGTGTGGCATTTACGTAATTTTTTACACAAAAGCAGTCCAAACTTGCAAAATACAATTGAATTTTGTAAGTTTGCGCCGTTTTTGCATCAAAAAGTGGAGCAAATGCGGCGCAAAAAACGTTTAAGTATGGGCCCTCGTATGGTCCAAACAAAGACAGTAATTGTACTTTGCGCATCACATACATGATTAAAAGTACATTGATTTTATTATTTTTGCACTTTAATTAACCTATTTTCATTTAATATCGACACATTTGCAAACCGAAAATAACTGCAACTTTTGAGCTAGGCAAGCCAAATGTCATATTAGAATACAATGCCATTTACCTTCAATCTTACCTATTGCCACTTGAATTGCACGCGTGGTACATCTTGGCACAGCCTGATTGCCGCACAATGAGGTTTACTTCAGTGATGTGGTCAAAACACACCATGTCACACAAAAGTCATAACCCATTCTTTTCTAGAAACACTAGCCATGGATGAGCAGTGACTCGAGATACTCTAGTCCTCTCGTTATACTCAGTTTGTACTTAAAATGCCTCCTTGGGAAGTTGTTAGATCTTGAATCAGTGCTGTGTTTTAGGTGAGCACTCACCATTGTGTTTCTTTTAAATCTGTGATCGTTGACATTCCAGGTTGTTTCTGTGCATCAAAAGTGATATTGCTTTAATAACTGATACTATGATACTCCTGTTTTCTCTGTTTGAGGTATTGTTTGAGACATTTTGCAGTCTGGGCTGTAGGTGCATTAATGCACATAAATACTTTACCATCAATGTTGTCTTTACAGCTGTTTAAGTGTCAGATCGGATCCATCAGCCCTATGTCTATTTAGATGGCCTGAGTTCTTTGTTAAAGGTAGCGTGCAAAATACATTATGTACCATACTCTACATACCAGGAAAGGGGCACAAAAAATAAAACAGATAAGCGCCTTGATTGCAACGTTTGGTTATGGTAAATGAAACAAAAACCCTTACATTTTATGGCAAGAGACAGAGGGTTCCGATATGTAATATCTCCTTTGTTTGTCACAGCAGCCACCTAAGAAGAACTTAGAAGACAAACATTCCACTAGAAAAACCCAGAGCACAGCACAATCTTCCTACATTTAGTGCTATTGCTCACAAATAGATACGTTGTGTGAATGCGTTGAGGTGTGATGTGTAAGGCGCCCAGTGTTTAACTTGTATGTTTGGCATGTGGTTTAAGAGACTCCACTCTCTTAGATCATACGTGCTTAAATTATTTCAGTGAGTAATTTGGGGCCAGATGTAGCAAGCAGTTTTGCCCATTCTGTGTCTATGGGAAAATGTGTTTGTACATATGGCCCTAAGGGGGTTATTCTAACTTTGGAGGAGGTGTTAATCCGTCCCAAAAGTGACGGAAAAGTGACGGATTTACCACCAGCCGTATTACGAGTCCATTATATCCTATGGAACTCGTAATACGGCTGGTGGTATATCCGTCACTTTACCGTCACTTTTGGGACGGATTAACACTCCTCCAAAGTTAGAATAACCCCCTTAGTGTTTTAAGGCTTTGGGGAGATAAATTGTTGTTTTTTTTATTTCGTTTTCAATGGATTTGGGAATATTTTACTTCATTAATACCTTTTAGGACTGGTGTCCGGTGAGGAACTGGGTCTATTGAACAAGCAGTGGTGCATGGTCTCGCCTGGCATGGGCACACGAGCGTTTCAGCCTAATAGCAGAGGTGCTCGTACGTCGCACGCCGTGCAGTCCCGGACTGGACAAAACGTACAGCGCAGGAGAGATGCTCTTGCCTCGAAAAGCATTAATGCACCTCAATTTGTGACTTGCCACACTGACACTTTTACGCTGTAGATATGGCAGACATTTTGCTAGCGGGCTTTTAATAGGGAAGTCGTTGATCATTGGGAATCCCTTGGTCAGTTCGATGTCGTTTAACAGATTTTAGAGCATCCTTGACTAATGGAGTGGAAATTCTCTGATTGCACCTTTGGGGTAATTGACAACAGAGGAGAAAACAGGATCACTTGTGGAGAACAAAACTGAGGACAGACTAAAGAAAGTAATGGATGGCGTTTCACCAGACACAGCAAGTAAGGACGCTTGAAATGCTGTTGCGGTCACAAGGTCTGACACAGGCATCAGACGTCTGCTGGAGAGGCAGATTCAATTTTAAGAAAATAGGTGGAAAGGAGTCAGGCAAAGGGAAAGATGTTGAAGATTAAGATCTGCTGAGGCAGAACATAGTTTTTTTGATTGCACAACGATGGTGCTGAGGGCAGACAAGCCGGCCAGAAAAAGGCTCTGAGAAATACTGAAAAACTAAGAGTAAATCCAGAAAACATACTGCAGTGAGATGTGATGATTCCACTGATGAGATACGTTGTTTATCAGATTTTGAGTTAGATGCTCGGGGATTGCAGAATCAAGAAAACAGAGAGTCTGAATTAGGAGCTGGCAAAGAAAAAAGTGTTTGAACAGATCAGTTCGGGAATAACACGTTTGACCAACTGTTAATTCAGCACTATTTATACCCTGAATGGTCTCCTGCACGTCACGCGCGGAATATGATGAATTCGGGTAATGGAGTCAAATTGCAAAGGCAGTTTCAGGTTAAGATCTAAATGCCATAGGCAAATGTTTGCAAATAGTGTGATGGTTACGTCAGAGTGGAACTCCAAAATTGTGGCCTTTATTGGTGAAGGCTGTCATGATCCACAGAAAGGCTTAGACAAGGATCTGAATATCTGTCAAGATAGACTCTTTGATGTGATCAGGCCATTAAAAGTCATTTTTAATATGGCAGGGAAGACCTTTGTAAAATAACTGTACAACAGATGTAAAGAAGATGAGACAATGGACTCAACGTGCAGTATGCCTTCTGGGGACTAAGAATGCATCTCTAGCTGTAAAGTCAACATTCTGTTGAAGATAGACCCCAAATTGTTTGATTTGGTTAATGATGGGGAGGGTACAGCTGCACAGGCTGAGGAGAGGCTTTTATTAGGATATGTCCAAGTTTGTAGGGGCATTCTGTTTTTTACAGAAATTGCATTGGGATAATAATTGCAACTGTACATGTATTTATATAGTGCTTATTACCCCTGGCAAGGCATTGAAGTGCTTTTTGGCGACCAGCACGCTTCTCTGGAACCCAAGATTAGTAGGTCAGTACAATATTTTTTTCTTGTGCAATAGTTGCTTTAGGTTTGTGCTCTTGATTTCATGTGTGTTTAGTAGAAGAAAGAGACCAGAAATGGTGGCTCCTAATTTAGAATCACTTCTAAATTCCTCATGTGAGAAACTACACTCTGCCCTTTTCCAGAAGAGAGAATGGAGAGGTCAAAGTGTTCAACATTTGTGTTTTTGGATTGGTTGGGCAGGCAAGGGATCGGTTCCATGCAATCATCCAGGGAATCATCCAGGGTTATTTCTCACGGAGATCTAGGCTCTGCTTTCACAGATTGCATGCTTAGAGTTTTTACAAAGAAACAGGGTTCTTCCCAAAGAGGCGGTGAAGTCATGGGAGAGGAAGTCATGGTGAACATCATTTCAGAAGTGCTACAGGTAGGTACAAGTTGAGATCATATCAGATCATGGCATACTTGCTCTTAAATTGGTAATGTGCTAAGGTAACAAAAGACTCTTGGGCTTTAGAGACTATTTGAGGGTTCAGTATAGAGTTTGTGCAAAACCACTACAAGATCATATTCCAAGTGAGTTAGGCCCATATTTATACTTTTTGACGCAAAACTGCGCTAACGCAGTTTTGCGTCAAAAAAATTAGCGCCGGCTAACGCCATTCTGAAGCACCATGCGGGCGCTGTATTTATTGAATGACGTTAGTGCGCGTTAGCCGCCGGTGCCGGCTGGTGTGCGTTAAAAAAAACGACGTACACCAGGCAGCGCCGGCGTAGGGGAAAATGGAGCTTGGGCGCCAAAAAATGGGGCAAGTCAGGCTGAGGCAAATTTTGCGCCGCAACCCGATTTGGCCCATTTTTTTTTTACTCCCAACCCCCATAGAAATGACTCCTGTCTTAGCAAAGACAGGAGTCATGCCCCCTTGCCCAATGGCCATGCCCAGGGGACTTATGTCCCCTGGGCATGGCCATTGGGCATAGTGGCATGTAGGGGGGCACAAATCAGGCCCCCCTATGCCACCCAAAAAAAATAAAAAATTATACTTACCTGAACTTACCTGAGGTTTCCAGGGATGGGTCCCTCCATCCTTGGGTGTCCTCCTGGGGTGGGCAAGGGTGACAGGGGGTGTCCCTGGGGGCATGGGAGGGCACCTCTGGGCTCCTTCCGAGCCCACAGGTCCCTTAACGCCTGCCTTTTGCAGGCGCTAAAAAACAGCGCAAAAGCGTCCGTACGTCATTTTTTTTGACCCGCCCACTCCCGGGCGTGAATTTTGCCTGGGAGTATAAATCCGACGCACATGCCTCGGAGTAAATTTTTTAGACGGGAACGCCTACCTTGCATATAATTAACGCAAAGTAGGTGTCCACGCTAAAAAATGACGCAAACTCCATGGACTTTGGCGCTAGACGCGTCTAACGCCAAAGTATAAATATGGAGTTAGTTTTGCGTCGAAATTGCGTCAAAAAAAACAACGCAATTCCGGCGCAAACGGAGTATAAATATGCCCCTTAGTATTTAGCAAAAAAAAAAAGAAGGTTCTGGTAGTCAAAGAAGAAGTGCAATATTTGAGGGCGAAGGATGCCACTGTACAATCCCAGGAGCATCTTCAGGTTTTTATAAACTAAAATTTCTTAGTGCAGAAAAAAAAAGGGATGTGTTCTCTAATAAACCTATGAGACCTGAATGATTAGGGTGTTTACCACCAGTTCACAGCAGAGTGTGTACATTTCTTGAGAGGCATTATGCGGAAATGAGAAGGGCTGACTCAATTTGATTCGAAGATTGGATATCTGAAAATGACAATTTAGAATCTACCAACAGAAGTATCTTCAATGTGGGTGGGGAGGAGAAAAATGAAGGTTTTGTTGTCTGCCTTTTGGCCTCTCATCTGTACTGTGGTGCTTCCAAAAGTGTTGCACATAGTAGTGATATGGCTTAAAGAAAGAGGTTTAAAAGTAATTACATATCTAAATGATGTATTTATCATGACTCAAAACAAAGCTGTTGGGCCTCTACATACAGAGATGATGGTGTCCTTGCCGGTAATTTTAGGCTTTGTTTTGAGGCATTTGTGGATCGATCTCAGCAAGTGGTTACTAATCAGACAAGGAGAGCAGTATTTACATAAATGTTTGAAATTGCTGGTGGGATCTTTCACAATAAGGTGTTTCCCAGAGACAAATGTGGTGTTCTGTTGAGGATTGACAGTAAAATAAGTGAACAAGATGGGAGGACCTTGAACGAAGGCACAGGTGATCAAAAGAATGTGTTTTGGGGGTTTGGCTTCAAAGGGATGTTTCAGTTCAGACTGAACATATTGCAGGATTGAGCAACAGTATGGCAGTTTGGTCCTCAAGGAACTTACAACGGTGTTTAGGGCCACTGTCCCCAGTCTAATTAGGTGGTTCCCAGTCCTTCCTTGATGTTCGTATCTTCGAGTATGGGACCCTCAGCCATGCCCAAACAGCAGTAAATGCGTTGTAGGAGTGCTGAACTTTGCACGCCTTACATCCTGGGACACGATCTAGATTAGATGTGCATATTAAGTACACACTAGTTGCTGCGCCACATCGGCCCTGATGAGATCCTCTGCAGCCATGACTTTATTGATCCAGATTCCTCTGTGGACCTTCACCCCTGTGTGCCGCTCCTTTGAGGATCTAGGTAGGCAAACACTTTTGTAGCAAAACAATCCATTAGTTGGATTGCAGTGTTCCTTTAATGCTTCATTTCGCTACAGGAACCTACAAAGACTCATAGGCTCAATGCCCGTGCTTTAAATTTTCCGGCAGTCACAGCTACTAGCCCTTTGCACTGACCTTCTGATGCCTAATTGTGGTGGCGCAGTATAATTTCTTTGAGGTATGTTTTTTCTCATTGGCATATTCTATATTGTATTGCTCTGGACTGACCCCTTACTTCTTGATTATTGATTATATGATTATATAATTAGTTATATGTACTTATTCAGAGCGTTACAGCATTAGCACTCTCTTTTGCTTACTGCCACCTATCATACAGGTACCTTAAGTTTTGATTTTTTTTCAGTTGCCCTTTATTGTGATATATGTTGTTTGGCTAGGTGAGTCAGATCTATGTGATATCCTGTATAGCCTGCAATGTGAACCCCTGGGAAATAGTGCAATGTTATATTGATATATATTATAATACAACTTGAGGCATTTCTGTTATTGGTGGGCCATGATCTGTGAATTCATGTGACTACATGTTCACGTTCGAATTTTTAAAACAACTCAATATCAGCATTTATTGTGCAGATTGTAAAATGAGGTATGATGTACATGGTAATCTCTGTTCTTTATATATGAGAACTGGCAGAGTTGTATATTTTATGTTTTAAATGTTTGGTGACAATTAACCAGCTTTGTCTTTTTTCTTTCTTTCTCTTCTTTTTTTCCCACCAATGTTTGTTTTTTATGTCCGGATATACATAGTTACATTTCAGGCATTGAATTTGAAATGTCCTGATAATGATCCTTACATTTAAAAGGGATGGAAACATCATTGACTCTGCACACTGAGCCCTTATTGAATATGTAATTTCACAGGGCTGGTTTGTGGCTGTGTACTGTGACATACATGGCATCATTTCTCTATCACTTGGAAATGTGACTATATTAATTTGTGTTTTGCTGGCACTACCCACCACTTTTGATTGTCATCAAATATGTTTTTAAATTTTAAAATAATATATTGAGTCATCATTCATTGATATAATTTGAGAATAACCGTGCTTCTGTAGGGATCTTTAGTCCTTAAATTATCATGTACCCTTGGTCCGTATGTACCCTTGGATTTCCCTTGATTTTGTTAAATAAAAATCTTTCTAAAAGTGGCATTTTCAAAACTGTAATCTACTTTACAGTTAAAGATGATTTTAAATTACAATTCCCTTGAGTCCAAACCTGCTATTTCCAGCTGTTCCCAATCACAAGTTACCCAAGTTATCCTATGGGAGACATAGGCCTCACGGTAGTGAAAAACAAATTACACTACAAGGACATGTCAAGTTCAAAAATACATGCGCTACCTTTGAAATATAATGCACCCTGCCCTATGGGCTCTTTTGGGCCTACATTTGTGGTGACATATATGTATAAAAAGGTAGGTTTAGGATCTTATTAAAGGATTTTTTTGCCATGTCGAATTAGCAGTTTAAAAGTACACTACATGCTGCAATGGCAGGCCTAAGACATGGTTTAAAGTGCTACTCTAGTGGGTGTCACAATGCGTTCTGAAGGCCTATAAGTAGCATTTAATTAGAGGACCTAGGTAGATATACTATGAACTTATACGTAAATTAAATGTGCTAATTATGTGTAAGCCAATTTTACAAGGCTCGAGGGAGAGAGCACAAACACTTTAGCATTGGTTATTAATGGATAAGTGCCAACAAAAGTGAGTTCAAAATTCAGGAGGGGTGAAGACAAAAACATGTGGGGTGACCCTGCAGAAAAGACCAGGTCCAATATGACCCTCTTCCAGGCAAAAGGCAGGGTATCCAGGGTGTACTAATCAATACCTTCGTAGGCTTTCCTACTTAGGCATTAGAACATGGACATTAGGCCTCTTCTGCAGTAGTAGTTGCCAGTTCTATGCTCTTCTGATCCCAATTTGTTGCCTCTATCAACAATCTCTTCAGCCACTGAACAGACACATGGAGAACCCTTTTCCTCACCTGTGAACCCCATATGTGCAGCAACTAACCTCAACCTGCTCAGAGATGCATCCTAGTAAGCAGACAGTTCCATCATGGCCACAACAGTGATGTGGCCCAGTCCACCTCTTAGATCAGACTTTTGTCTCCAACCCAAGGAAAATTCTGCCAATAAGAATAGCAACAAACAGAGGCCACTGACAGCTGTCAATGTCAAGAGCCAAACCCCGGGGCCTCCACTGCTGGGAGAGGATCCAAGTGGGCTGACAAGGAGTTTATTCACTGCTCCTGAGGGTTCTCCCCCAGAAAAATTAGCTTTCATGGAACCCTGGACAGCTGCCCCCTCTGGCTCTTTCAACACTAGTGACAACTCATTTCCCAGTGTGCAGTGAATGGGCATCAACTGACTATGACCATCATCTTGGGCATCTCATCAACCCATTTAAGGAACATCAGAGTCACAGAGTGGAAGAAGTCCTGCCCCTGGGTCTAGGCCACCCTACACATCTTTCCAGTATGCTAATCTAGGGAAAGCAGCCTTTCCACTACCATGGTTTGACTGGCACCAGTATTTCTCAGAGCAGTGACAGGGATCCCCTTTACTGTGACCAATTGGAAACAATGACTTGCCCCCTCAAGGACAACAGCTCACCCCAGTCTTTCTCTGAAATAAGGGAGACTGGAGCATGTTCTACCTCCTGCCTCTGGGGACTACTTCCTCCTAAGGCCACGATGGACACCTCTGTAGTGTTCCCACCAGTAGGTGGTATCTTAGGACAGAGTCCCCTGCTTATGTCCTAGCTGAATACAATCAAAGCACCAGGGTTGGAAATGGGGTGCCTTGGGCCACCCACCAGAACATCCTCCCTGTTTTTCAGAAGGGGCATGGGAACCCTTTCATCTCACCATATTCTGGGACTTGTCTGTGTCACCCTGGACCTCCTTCTCACTCTGCTGAGGGAAACCTGAAACACCAATCTTGGGTCACTCCCAGGTACCTTTTTTGATACTCTGGTGCTGGTCAGGCGGTCCAACTCCTGAGCAAGCTCCTTAGGTTTTAGGTAAATTGGGAGTTGGTGCAACTCTATAAAGTAGATACTGAGAATGTGCTCTCTTAAAATCAGGTCGTACAACCAATTGAAATTACCCACTTTATTGCCCCTAACATAACCATAATCAAAGAAATCCACTCAAGAGTGGTTTGACAGCCTCTGGCTGTCCCTAGATCTTATCCACCTGTAGTATAAGCAGAGTATCCCTCCCCACTGAAAGTGTGTATTCCCAGAGACTTGCACCCTATGCATCTTCAGGGCTTCCTTATGGTGGAAAACCATTTAGCAATTTCACCATCCACTACATAGCTAGGCACTAGGTCTTGGAGAATGTGGACCCTCACGTCTACAAAGAACACTGTATTACTGCCACCGTTACTGCTGGACTCTGAGGCTTTTTTGGCTTTGATGTCCAGCTCTTTAAGACTCACTTCAGGAGCTGATGCCAGTTTTCTTCCAGCCACAGTTCTTTCAGCCATAGTTTTCTGCTTCTCCAGGATTAGCTACTTTTGCTATAAGGTCTTCTGTGCAGCTGTCTCCTCCTTGGCAATCTTCCTGTTTGTGGCTGCCTCCACATTCTGAGTTTGGCCAGGTACACTCTGAGTTCTGTTTCAGTCACTGCTCTTTCCCTAGGTAGGTGGCTCCACTATTGTGAGCAATTTCTCCTCCCCTTCAGGCTAAGCCCACTTCCTTCTTCTCCTCTAACTCCACCTACTCCTTGGGACCATCCTCTTCCTGCACCTCTGAGGTGGACTTCAAACCTTCTGACTTCCTCAAAGGCTCACACAGGTAGCTAGAGGTCCACCTTCTTTCCAACATCCATCCCCATTAACTTGCAAAGCTTCTGCAGCTCTGCCTTGCTAAGGTTCTCCACATTGATCAGCTCCATCTCCTTTGCAGCAAAAAGGATGTGAAACAATTTATATTTGAATACAGTTTAAAAGAGCCAAATTAAGAAGAATTTAGCAACAAAAATTTAATCTGATGTCAAATTACTTTAATGGAATTTTTGTGTTAACCGAAACCACTGAGTGGCATTGCTCAAACAAGTACTCAATCACAACACTGAACACCAATATAAGAAATTGGTTTATTGATTGAGGGAGGTGTAAACCATTCTCATGCCACACTTTCAATCCATGTCAAGGTGAGCCACAACAGTCACTAAATTAATCTGTGCTCAGCCCTCTGGTAGCCTGGTACAAAAGCAGTCAGGCTTACTTTAGAGGCACTGTGTTAAACAGCAATAAAGTGAAAGTGCAAAACAAGCTAAATCACAAACCAATTCAGAAAAATAGAGAACATTTTAATACGTAAACTGAGAACAGAATGACAAAAATCCAACCAGTAGATATGCAATTTAAATGTTTTAGGTAAGTACACCACCTAAAAGTACAAAGCACCACTTGGGGGAAAGTCATGAGTTCGGAGACACCACGATGGAGCGTGGGCCAGAAACAGGGATCAAGTTGCCCTCCTGATAAAGATGCCTTCTCAATGTCTGGCGCAAAGAGTCCAGTTTGCGGTAGAGAAGGGTGCAAGGGGAGGCTCGCAGATGGTTGTCACTGTAATGCAAAGAACAGGCTGAACGGAGTGGGCTGTCATTGCTGTAGATTCAAGAGCCAATCAAGGGTCCCTGTTGGTCATTGCTGGAGCTTCGCACTGGTGGTCACCGCAGAAATAGCGTCATAGCGTGAAAGGCATATCAAGCGTTACCGGTCTTAACTGGCAGTGGCTGTACCAAGAAGAGTCGAGTTCAAGGGAACTTCATGCTGGCGATCATCACAGGCCTGTTCATGGTTGCAAAAAGCCAAAAAATTCAGGATTTCTTCTTTTTATGCAGAGGACTGCACCCTGATTCCAAGGATCCAGGCCGTGGGGAGGAACCTCTAGTCGGATCAGGGACTCACTCTAGCAGAGGCCAGCAAGACTCAGGCAGGGCCCGTTGCAACAGGTCAGCTGGGCAGTTACACGGAGGCCTCTGGAGCTTGTTGTGTCCCTGTAGCTTAGAAAAAGAGGTCAGCCTACTGACCCTTGGAATCACTCAAGCAGCTTGGGATGAAGGGAGCAGGTCTAGTTTTCCTTCTCAGAGAGCACGCCAGGCCTCAAGCAGCAGGGCAGTTCTCTGGGGAACAAGGCAGGCCTCAAGTAGCAAGGCAGTCCTCTGGGGAATAAGGAAATTCTCAAGCAGGAAAACAGTCCTCTGAGGAACAAGGCTGGTGTCAATCAGCAGAGGAGTTCTCTGGGGAACAAGGCAGGCCTAAGTAGCATGTCAGTCCTTTGGGGAACAATGCAGTCCTTCTTCTACAAAGTGTCTGCAAGTCCACGAGTGTACTGAACAGTTGGTGCGAGGGCCCAATATTTATATCTGGTACCAGCCTCTGAAGTGGGAAAATCGTCTAGGGTACCCCACATCTATTTCTGGAGGGTTCCTTCTTTCTAACGCCAATGCTACAAGAAGTCTGGGGTAACAAAAGACTAGTGTCAAGTTCCTTTGTGCTTGTTGGAGGCAAGCCATTTGAAATTTAAATGGGGCAGGGAAGAGCTTCACTCCAACCATCCTGTCAACACTTTATCTCTTGTTGTTCACTGTTTGAACCTAATACACATTCTTAGTGAAATTGTAAAAGGCCACAGAAACTTTTGGGCAAGGAAATGCCAACTTTCTAAAAGTGGCATTTTCAAAATTGTAATCTAAAATTCAGCTTTACCACTAAAAGGATTTTAAAATACAATTTGAGTCCACATTTGACATTTCTACCTGTTCCCAATCAAATGTTAACACTTATTAAATGTAAAAAGGTAACCTAATGTTATCTTATGAGAGGCATAGGCCTTACTATAGTGGAAAATGAATTTAAGAGTTTTTCTCCACTAGGACATGTAAAAATAAAAAATCTATTTTAAATTCAATGCAGCCTGCTTTATGGGGTGTTTAGGGCGTACTTTATGGGTGACTTATCTGTATGGTATGTTTAGGCCTAGCAAAAGTTTTATTTTGTCAAGTCAAATTGGTAGCTTAAAGGTGCACTGCAGACTGCAATGGCAGGCCTGAGCCTGTTTTAAAGTATCAGTCTAGTGCATGGCACAATGAGTGCTGTAGGCCCACTAGTACCATTTATTTTAACCCTTTTAGTGCGGGCGTTGGCCAAAGGCCGATGCCCACACTATCTCCCTGGTGCAGGTCACGACCAGTGGCCGACACCAGGGAGGGGGTGCGGGCCAGGAAACGCCACTAGACACCAGGGATTTCACTTGGGGGGGTCGGCCCCCCTCAGAAAACGCCCCCCCCCCCGGGCCATATTTTTTTATTTCAAGATTGGGGCCCCCTGGTATAGATATATCAATCCATGTAGATAGATATATCTATCTACATGGATATATCTATAGATAGATCTATGTATATACATAGGTCTATATATATATATGTATGTATTTATATATACATATATATATATATATATATATATATATATATATATATGTATATATATATATATATATATATATATATATATATATATATATATATATATATATAGATATGTCCATGTAGATAGATATATATAGATCTCTTTTGTCAGTGCATGTGTGGTTTCCCTTGGGGCTGCAATCGGCCCCCAGGAAAACCAGACCCACATATAAAAGTGATCTATATATATTTTATATATATACATTTTCCACCAGTTGTCTTGCAGTTGCAGCTTGCGTCTTCAAAGCAATGCACATACTTCAACTGACGCATCATGAGGGTGTTTGCCTATCCGTTCCTAAAAAAGACAATCACTAAAAAATAATCTAAAAGAATATCATCAAAGGAAAATTGCAGTGAAATTATAAACGCTGCAGTAAAATTCCAATACAGATACAATACATAAACTAGATTATACTCCAATACAAATTAACTTACCTTCAAAGGACCCACAGCATGGATCAATGCTTGTGACATTACCAACATATTGTACAACTAAGAGTTCTCTGCAAAAGATGTGGAAGACACAAAGCATGTGGTAAATTCAACTTCTGATGTAATGAATTAATGTACATATTCTCCTGTAGTGAACAATAATATTAATAATAACAACAACAATATTAATAATAATCTCACTTTATATAGAATTTCACACAGCA
The DNA here is from genome assembly GCF_031143425.1 of Pleurodeles waltl. Classification (NCBI taxonomy): domain Eukaryota; kingdom Metazoa; phylum Chordata; class Amphibia; order Caudata; family Salamandridae; genus Pleurodeles; species Pleurodeles waltl. The sequence continues at coordinate 1,749,693,765 of NC_090444.1, forward strand.
CTTTTTCATTTCTGTGCCCAGTTAATAACAAAGGATACTATTACTCAGTTTAAAGGGATTTTAATCTACCTACCTTGGTTGAGGCGGCATTACCAAAATTTGTGACCACTAGGTGACTGAATATTTCAATAGTGAGTGACATCTCACAGAGTCATTTTATCAGCATCAGTAGAACAATGTCAGGAGTTAACTGTCCTCATTAAGCGTCTGGGAAATACTTAAGCAGAATGGCCTGAACTTGCAATATTTTGTTTGAGATATCTATTGTCAATTTGGAAAGACTCATCAAATCCTACAGTAAAAACACACGGCACCATACACAAAGATACCGATTCATTTGTATATTTATTCACATGGATATTTCCTAATACATTGGCCACGTTCTTGTTATTGACCAATACGAGTAGAGATTAACAGCTGTCATAATTTAGCGCTTCTTTAATACTGCTATAATAATTGGGCCCCAAGAAACTGCTGTACCTGCTTTCCAAGCAATTTTGAAATAATTTAAACTAGAATAAACTAGAACAGGTGTCAATACTTAATTCCCATTGGCTGAGAGCTTATATTTGATGCTACTTCAGATACCATAGTTTTATGTTGCCAAGGGAGGGTCAAGTAATGCATTCCTCTTATTGTTAGCATATTCTTTGCAGTCATTATCTACAACTGTTTTATGCATGGTGCATTACCCATTGTGAAAATTGGTTTCAGTCTATTTAATTCCCCCAGTTTTTTGACTACTTGGTTTATGGACTTCTGCTGTGACTAATTCTCACTACCTGAGTCTCACTCATTGTAAGCTCTGTTATAATGGTTTGGGTGACCTAACCATCAGTGCTTGCCTTTTAAGATCAACCAATCAATCAATCAGTGAATTTGTATAGCTCAGCTAATCATCCAAGAGATTATCCAGCCACTTTCAAGGTCTGAGAGACTCCCTCAAATAGTCAGATCTTGAGTGCATTTTGGAATTCTGGTACAGAAGGGGAGGTGTGGAGCTGCAGAGGGAGGCCATTCCATGTCTTTGTCGCGAGGTAGGAGAAGGAGCGCCCTCTGATCATGCTTCTTTTGTTGCATGGAGTAGAAGCGAGTGAGAGGGACTTAGAGTGTAGTTGACTGGCTGGTTGGTAAAAGTTCAGGCGGTGGTTAATGTAGGCAGGTCGAGGGCTGTGTAAGGCCTTGTATGCATGGGTCATCAGCTTAAATTGCTGTCTCTTCTGTACTGAGAGCCAGTGGAGTTCTTTGAGGTGAGGGGTGATAAGGGTCCTTCGGGGAGGTCTAGGATGAGTCTAACTGTGGCATTTTGAATGGTATGTAGTCTCTGGAGGAGGTGTGTGGCGATCCCTGAGTAGAAAGTGTTGCCATAGTCCAGCCTGATACTGATGAGGGCTTGTGTGATGGTGCGCATTGTGCTCAGGGGAAGCAATTTGACGATTTTTTCGTAGAATGCACAGAGTGAAGAAGCAGGCAGAGGAGACCACATTGATCTGAAACTTCATGGTCAACTTGCTGTCCAGGATGATGCTGAGGTTTCTGCAGTAGTCCAATGGAGTGTGTGCTGCTGTGAAACTAGGGTAAGATGCTCTTGTCTGGTTTCACATGAACATGTATGTGCAGAAATGCAAGCTAAGTGTGTAAAAAAATCTTCTAGCTCAGCCTGGTATCTATGTGACGGTATCCTGCTGCAGAAGCGAACCTTCAGGGATTGGCGCTCACCTGGTGTAGGCCTTATAATGTGAATGGGCATTAATTATGTGAGGAGATAAACCTGTAGTAATTATTGAAAAGTCTGCATGCTTTACTGTATTATATCCCATCAGCAAAATGTTTGTTAAACTACAGGTTTACATAGATAGGCCTACAGACTGACTCAATTGATACACTAATATTATGGTAAATCACAATCCAGAATGCAGATTTGATATTCATTTCAACGTACCTGCACTCCTTGTGACGCTTCAAGATTTATTATTTTTCTCTGACTATTGAGATTTGATGGTGTTGTTCTCCCTGCTGAGCTAAGTAATTAGTAGGTGTGGGCAATAAACTCTGCTGGTGGAGGTTACAAAGTTCTGCAACTCCGCGCTTCGCATGGAGCGTGGAGTTTGGAAAAACGTCACCAACCGCCATGTGCCGGAGTTTACCGCCCCTCATAACTGATCACTACATTTTCTTTGCATATCTTATCTTTTTGGGTCATGTCGCTGATTGCATTCAAGGCTAATTGTCCACTTCAAGGGCAGCAGGTTGTCTCAGTGTCACTGAGCTGGTAACTCGTGCAGATTCAAAGCCAATGTTAACAGTCATCGCTGGCCCGAAACGTGTTTCTATAGTGAAAGTCCGAAACTTGTGAGAACAAATAGAAAACTGCCTTGCCAGTGCCCATGTGAAACCTGTACCACTCCTCCCTGGGAACATCACCTACTGCCTCAGACTGTGTTCGGCTCCATCCACATTTTCTGGGTACCTCCTCTCCCCACAACTCTTGAATGTCCTCCTCTGGGCTCCGCACTCCTCCTCCCTGAGCCCAGAATCCCTCTTCCTCCCCTGGCTCGGTGCACCTCCTCCCTGTCTTCTCTCACTGTGCTGTTCTCCTGGCCAAATATGTGTTAAATGCCTTGGGCTCTCTCTCTCCCTTGCTCTCTGCCGGCTGCCAGGGTCCACTCTGCTGTATGGGGGAAAAGGTGACCCAAGCAGGCCTAGAACAGTGATGCCGCTGCTGAGGCAGGTACACAGGCAAAAGAGCAGCAGCTACTCTGGCGCTGGGCTGCTCTGAAGCAGAGCTGGGGCATCCTCCACTTACTGCATGGGGGACAGAGCAGCACCAGAGTCTTCTCTCTACATAAGAGAGTTATTTTTATCCCCGGACCTGCAGGATCCCCATGCAGTCTCCACCAAGAATGGTGAACCCTAGCCATGCTCCTTGTCTCTGCTCTGCAGCACCCCAGGACTGCAGTCTGTGCTGGATACCAGTGGAAGGGGTGAGAGGCATGAGCACTTAAGAGGGGTGTACTTCAGATGGTCAAGGGAGTCCCGTAGTTTTTAAAGTGTTTGTTCTCCAATAGAGGAATGCTGGCGCTAACAATACTTTCAAACTTTTATTGCTGGTGGGAGCAGAGGAATTCATAGTAGCCTGCATATATTTCAGTCACATTTTTATATCTTCGAGCAAAACTAAAAGAAGCTTATAGACCAAGGCTACTTGGACTATATTATCAGTGTGACATATCTGATGTACTAAGGAAAAACACTTCCACATGTTAAATAAATACACTTTTCGAATTTTGAGGTGACTTTACCATATTTCAACATTCTTGTTTCACAATGTCTTTAAACATGTTACATGTGTACATTAATGTTTGCCCATTTACAATCTTTCTGAATGATAGTGCTCAGTCACGTAAACACCAACTGAGGGCTGAGGAAACTGCATGTAAAGTTCTAGTCCTATTAACTGCATTCCTGTTGTTTTTGTTAGTGCAACTGTCAGCCTACTTATTATGTGGCGATCTCATACACTTTGACAGCTATTATCACCATTCAAAATATGCTAAATAAATATTTCTAGGCCCTAAGCCTTTCACATACATGCCCCCAAGAATTAGCGTGGTCATTAGGGTCGAGCCTGCGTCGCATGCGCTCGCGCATGCATTTCACTTGCGAGACGCTTTAGGAGTTAGAAAAGGGCTCGGAGCCCCGTCCATGTCATGTCAGTGTCTTTCATTGGTTCGTGTGTTTGCCTGTTAAAATCTGCTTGCTTTCATTAGTGGAAGGCATGCATAGGTCATTCCTTTTCTGGTGGTTAGCCCTCCTCGAGAGCAGCAAATGCAAAGTGACCACAGCACACATATAAATAGTACAATCACGTAGCAAGTATATGTATCCCTGGTAGAGCGTTTGAGGTTGAAGAAAGAATACGTGAAGATCCCAAATTCGTTAGAGTGTCTTTAATTATAGGCACAGTTTGCCTCAAGATTGCGTGTTCTTCAAAATACAGCCAACACGTGTTTCATCACTCAGGTGACTTCATCAAGGCTAGGCCAACTAGATAAACTTGGAGAACCTGCAGTAGGCAAGTAGGTAGAAACCTTGTAAGGTTGAGTGTTAATTGAGGTAGTAACTCCAGAGCATCGGGTGCTAGGGGTCCCAGTGGTGACCAATGAGAATGGGGAAGGCCCTGATAAGCCTTATATCAAGAAATCTAAATGAAGAGCCGGAGCGGTCGTGCGGTCGGTAAGTCGCGGGTATTCAAGCAGCAACCAAGTACTGAAAACATGCGAGGCTCGCTGTTTTCCGTCCAGTTTGTGGACTACTTTTTATCTTTGTGCGGAGCGCGATCTCGCTTGTCTCCTCCCAGTTGTCACCGCCCGTGATTAAAGCCACTCTGGCAAATCAATAATTCTGCGAGGACTTTGCGTTTTGCCCTTCCTGTTTTCCATTTTTAAGCAGCATAACCGTTTTATTTCAAAGCAAGATACAACATACGAAAAGCAAAGCGCCTTGAGATTCAAGTTAAGTAATCTTAAAAAAACCAAAAAAAAACCTGCTTGTATTAAATATCTACCGGCTTTAACTCGTTTGCTTCTCTGCACTTACCATGGTGATAAATCTGCGTTGCAAGCTAGTGTTTTTGTGTGCTTCTCTGAATTCTGTGTGTCCGTGTCAGAGTATTTTGCCTCAGTGGTGCTTGCACCTCAGTGCACCACTTGCAAGACCTGCAGCAAGTCCGCGAGAGAGACTATCTTGGCCTAAAACGAACTGCTTAACTATGTCGGAAATGTATGAATGAGGGTTTGCATAAAAACAAACTGGATGGAAGCCCCGAAGAAGAATATACGTCCTGCCTATCACTTTCCCTAGTTGGTGATTAGTTTATAGCAGATTTTGCAGGTGAGTTTGTGGTTTGCTTTTCCTGACGAATTACTGATTTGCCCTCGCCACTTTCCATGTAAGTGGGTTGCATTGGTCTACGGGCAGTCGCCGAGCTCTGCACGGCGCTACCAACGTTATACAGAATTACTGGAGGTATACCACCAGCATCAAACCAAGTGGGACAGGACAAGCCATTTTCACTTTCTACACACAGCCCATTGGTCACAGTAAGTGGGGTGGGGTGGCAGGCGAGAAAGCAAACTCCATTATATTTCTGGTATATAAAGTGTCTCCTGTCACAGCTGTCTCTCACTACTATGTAAGCATGTGCCATTGACGTAAAGGAATCACTACAGAATCAAATTATATCTGTAGACTGAACATCCCCAGTGGGTGTTTTGGGTGTTAGTCTAGATTTGCAGTGCGGTGCTGGGTTAATTTCCATGTGGTATATAACAAAAATAGCTTGAAATTTTCCTTGAGCTATTCATGCCTGTCTGACGAGAACTGATTCGAAAATTTGTTTTGGAGGTAGCACTCTCATAAACCATGAGTTTCAGATTTAGAAATAAATGCTCTCTCTGCAGATGTGGACATTGGTGGATGCCGAGTTATTGGAAATATGAGCTTTTGTTACACTAAAACATTATTGGGTGACTAGAATATTCTGAGGAAAATGAGATGGTTCCTACAAATGTGTAAGAACCACTAATTGTGTAGCACAGGCACCGACCAAGAAAAAGAGCATGAGGAGTGATCAAAACATTTACAACAGGCAGCCAACATGTCGTTCTAGTGAGTGTTTCTATTTATTTGTTTGATTTTTGGGGTGAGGGCAGTGTAATACTCACAAAATCTTTTGTGAATTACAGGTGGGCCAGGGCAGGTCTTATTTTATTGATGGATATCATTCTAGATCCAGGGCACGTGGATGAAAAGGCCTGTTTTCTTATTGCCACCTTCTTGCACCTTTCTATCTTCAGTACAATGATGTCCTGGCTCCTGGTGTGGTGACATCTGCCACAAGTGAATAATTTCTTCACTACATGTACCACATGTTCTTTCAAATAGGCTTTTAGGTGATGCAGCTGACCTTCAAAAATACTGTTCAGTAGAGGGATCCAGTGTAGTATCCTTCCATGTCATTTCCTTCAGCCTGTGGGTACTATGGTCTAACCTTTTAAGACTATGGGATGTGCCTTAGAACATAGGATGGCTTTCAGGAGTGACACAGTGGTGTCTGAGTAGAGTATTACCTCCAAAGTGGGAGAAGATCAAACAAAGCTTGCACACATCTGAAATCCACTTCTGGATGAAAGGTTTTCAGTTTCTTTAGTCTGGAACACTTGCAGGTCTGTAGGGCAGTGTTCTTTAGTAGACTGTGCATGGCTGCAGAGAAATTGTGCAGCATTTTCCGATCAAGGGTGAAGAAGTAGTCTTTGACCAGATTAAGAGTAGCTGTCTGTGTGCTGCACCATATTCTGGATCTTAATTAGTAATATTGCAAACAATGATTTTTGCTGTTCTTCTCTTGTGGCTGGGTGGATACTACTTTTCGCTAATGTTTTATTATGGAGGGTAGATGGGTGATGGGATGGAAGTTGGCAAGATCATATGGGGCTGATTTCTCAAGGAAGAGTATCTGACATGTTTTGAGAGTGCCCAGTATGGATTACTGACTGATGGAAGGGTTGAATATGTTGAGTGGTGTGTTGGTATCTCCTCTAAGAGGTTTGATGAAGAATGATTACAGAATGTAGTCTTCATAGAAAGTGACTTGCAGAGAGTTGGGGATATTGGATAGTTCCATGTGTGAGGAAAGGTTGATAGTCAACTTGGTAGCAATGGGTGAATAGTTGGTATCAACAATATTTGTGCTGTCAATGCAGGATCACATTTTTTGTTGATCTTCTAGGTGAAGATATTCATTGTAAAGCATTCATCAATTGGCAGAGGGGTTAACTGAGTTGAGATTTAAATGCTTGATACCATTAAAGTCAGTAGCTTCTTTTAATCACGTTGACAGTATTGTTGACGCAGGTGGCCTTTATTTTGCCCCTTAGATAGCTGCCTGTGAGTGGAGTGCTTTGAGTTGGGTAAGTTTGTTTCAGAGGTTGGTCATAAACGTTTCTTTTCTTGTCTACGTATGGCAACCTTGTCTAAAAGTTAGTGGTTTGTGCCATACTGCTGAGCATTTGTTTTATAGAATTTCACTTAGAGTTCCACGAGACATTACAGAGTTGTGTTGTAGGTGTGACAGAGAGTGTTGACTCATATGGTTGGAATGCCTTTGACAGGTTGAGTTCATTGTAGAAGACATTGATGAGGATCACTTTGAAGAAACCGAATGTTGGATTTTATTTTGGTCTTGGTGTACGGGTGTTGTGTTGGAAGGGGTTTGCATAATGAGCTGTCAGGTGTATTGGGTTTTGAAGGGGTTAGTGGGAGAGGCTGACTGGATGAAGTCTGTTGTTTCTTTTGATGTGATACTGCTCAAGGATGTGCGCCTTGATTTCCAGAGTGTTGAGGAGTATATAGAGGGATTCCTTCATTGTGATAGTAGGTTGGAACCCATCTGGGGACTGATCTTAGACTTTTCTATCAAGTTAGTGTCTAAGGGGTGGGGCCGATATGTAGACGAGATGAAAGGAGGCCAAGAGATGGAGCTCTAATTATGTCATTGTTGCTCTGTGTACTTGGCTCCGTCCCATGTTGTACTCTCTCTTTGGGCTTCAAACCACGCCCATGCCACGCCAGTCTCTTTCTTTGGTTCGTGGGCTTGCCTTTTAAAATCTGCTTGCTTTCATTAGTGAAAGGCATGCATAAGTCATGCCTTTTCTGGTGTTTAGCCCTCCTTGAGCACAGCGACCAAGTACTGAAAACATACGAGGCTCCACGTTTCCCGTCTGGTTTCTGGACTACTTTTTCTCTTTTTCGAATCGCGATCTCACTGGGCAGAAGTCTAGCGCTTTACATGACATCGACACTGTTACATTGTTAGTTGCATTTTTGCCAGTTACGTAGATAATTGCACTTTTAGCGACAGGTTTCACTAAGAGTGAATTTTTATTTCCGTTTGTTTGTCTGCTTTGCACTGATGGCGGCCGTCAGCTCGCTTATGTGAAACTTTTACTTTTCAGTTTATATGGCAAGAAAAGTCCAGTTAGTTATGTGAAACTGTTTTATTTTCATTTTCAATTTATGTGGCAAGAAACATCCGGTTAGGAGTTTACAATGCTAATTACTCTAGCTCAAGCAAACGCGAGACCCATTGCATTGCAAATGCTTGTTTTTATCATGCAGTTATTTTGTGGAATATGTGCGTGTCAGCCAGAAAAGCTCCATCATATGCGTCCTTTTGCTACTGTCAGTCACAAGGTTAAAACACTGACCTCTGATACAGGCTTGCAAACTGCCCCTGTAGAAAGTGCACATAGATGAGGAAGTCAAGCAGGACAGAAGGGAAGTGGAGAAAGAGAGAGATACAGAGACTGTCAGTGAGAAAGAGAGAGAGACAGAGGCTGCACACATAGCCAGGTCCCTAAGGGTGGAATCTGGATGTTGCCTACTGGGCAACCCCCTAGTTCACGGATTGGAAGGAACACAGAACATCAGAACCTGACTTAACACTGTAGCGCAACCATACGTAATACCTTACACAAACAAAATTGTGAACGTCACACCACAGCTGTACCTATCTACCTCATTCTATACACAATTGCACTTAATGTTCCTCAGTGCAACAAACTAAGTGTGACAGATATGGCCACACAGAGGTCCTAAGCTCACTGTGCCACTGGAAACAAGCAGCACCCTGCAGAAGAGGCCCAACTAGGCCAAAACCTGTCTAGTATTTATTGCGTTCTGGCTCAGAGGGGACCTGGCCTGTCAGTTCAGACTGGAATGTTCCTAATGGTGCAGGACCAAAACTGATTCGCATATAGTGGGTTCCTGTCTAAGGAGCCATGGTGGGAAAAAATGATGGACTGAGATGCAACCCTGAGTAATTACCTGTGGGTTAATTCAACCATTCCAACCCATCATTATTTATGTTCCTCAGTGTGATGTCCTAAGTGGGGCAGGCATGACCAGAGATAAGTCTCGTGCTCACCATGACACTGGAACCAACCTACACCCTACTGAAGAGGCCCCAGCAGCTTGAAACCGGTCTAGGGTTAGTGTGTTCCGGTTCAGAGGGGCCTGCACCTGGCAATTTGGGCTAGACTGTTGCGACTGGCACAAGACCAAGGCTGATTGCATCTATGCATGTTTACCATCGGAGGTGGTATGATGGACAAAAAACACAATGGACTGAGATGCTGCCTAAGTAATTTGCAGTGGCTGTGCTTAGTTCAAGCGTTACTTTCTTATGTTCCTCAGTGCGAAACCTTAAGTGCAAAAGACATACCTAAAAGTGGGTCCCATACTCAGTGAGTCATTGAATCTAGGGGTGTGCGAAATGTATGTAAATTGTTTTTCGAGTCATTATAGAAATTTTGGCAAAATCACTGATGCTACACCAGATGTCCTCTTGTACTTCTCAGCTTTATGTAGCATGGCATATGCTCTGAGGAGATTTTGGTTGGTTGGTTGGTTTGAGGGAGAGAGCAAGGATAAAAAGTATCATAACCTGTTGAAGGTCAATGATTTCACTCTCATGAGCACTCTCCTCTTTCCCAAGTGACTGGAAATCCGATTTCACATTCTTGTAATGATAGGTGGTAGAGCACTGAATATGCCTGACCAGGCTTCACGCCAGTAGGCTGCCCAACTCTTCTTGTGCAAAAGCAGTATATCAATATCTTTTCCACATGATTGAATAATTTTGTACCCTGGAAACAGTAGGACGCTTTAATAAAAGGACATTTCAACTCTGTTGGGATTGTGGAGGAAACTACTCAAGATTATGCACCGAAGTAAGCCTGAGAGAGAGAAGAAATAAGGGGCTCCCGTTGCCTGGTCACATGCTATGTTCCTGAAGGCATTTTTCCACACCTCCTACTAGGAAGAAAGACCAGTTCCCACTTTACAGCAGGGGAATACCTGAGAGCTATTTAAAAACATTTTTTGCAAACACTTCTGCTCCAAGCAAACAATGGGATATGCATGGTCGATAAGGCTAGATGTTTTACTGTTGATCAGGCTCGCCTAGCTACACTCTTGCATGTGTTCCCTCCGCTGAATCTGTTGTCCTTCATTGCTCTGTAATAAATTCTTAATAAACAGATTGGTTCTGAATTCTGACTGTTCCTGGTCCACATACCACCACCCCTCAGACTCACTTCTTTCAATGAGTCAGCTAAATACTGAATGTTATGTTTCTGTATCACAGACTTGCCAATCTCCATTACCCTGTGTACCTCATCATCTGAGCTACAGCCTTATGTTTACTCCATGCATCAGATGAAGGGGCTTACCTTATCTAGCCAGAAATCTCAAATAAATGAAGGTGATGGACTGTCATGAATTCAACATGCCCTCCCACGTCTGCTCTGGTGGAAACCTGTACTATTCATTGATGAAAATAGCAATTTGCTATCAATATGCAAACAAATAACAGTGACATACAAAACTTGATGGATTGGACAGCCAACTGTCTGTGCTCAGGAAACTCCTAAAAACTGAACTATTCAGGCCAGACTAGATCCTAGAATTATTTGGTAATGAGCGAGGAATACCACATAGGGGTCATGTTCCTTACACGATTGGACTTCTGCTACAACACAGGCAAGGCCTTTCCATTCCATCCTGATAAACAGGTGAAGAAGCCATAGGACTATGCTAAGGGTTATAAAAAGCTTGCAAAGTGCAAATAATAAGAGATGTTATTACACTCTGTATGAAATAACATGCTATCAATTTGAACCATTACAATGACAGAGAGTGAATAATGAGAAAGTACAGAGTAAAAAACGAGAATACCACTGAATTAAGTAACACTCACACAGCTACACACCGAGGACTGTGGGATAGCAAGTGGTAAAAACTGACTAGTATCATTTTTGTTAGAAACATTTTTAATTATCTAACACCAAAGTACATGTTTTAGTATCCAATCCTATACATGAACCAGAGAAAGGGAAGAAAGTCGATCTTACTCAGTAGAATTGACTTGAATTCCATTGATTGTGATGGAAATGTTGTATAATCCTATAGGCATTGGAGGCAGAATCGCCTGTATCTCATCTGAGGTCAACTCTCTGATGGTCACCTGTGTGTTTTGAACTGTGACTTTGATATCCTGATCAGCACAGTCACCAAAACGTAACACACCAATCTCCAGTATATCACCACCTATGAAGAAAGAAAAACCATAGGAGAGATTGGAAGCGATGGCAGGGAAATATTAAAAGGAACAGGAACTGTCTACAAGTTTTCCTAATGCTGTCATCGCTCATAGGCTGTGGCCTTTCCAAATCTCCAATAAAAGCCTGCACAGTTTTCATTGTGTAAGCTCATTAAAATGTATTAACATTAACAAACATTCAGTAGCAGGACGTTTGGGATATTTCGGGTGAATAAGTATGCTGAGGTTTAATCACGAAGCGGGTGAGACCTTTTAAACTCGTGGTCAGTTCTCTTTGTCCAATATCGTCTTCATCTTCTTATCTTGAACTCGAATGACCAAATGCATTATCTCACAGTATTTTAAATACTTTTAAAATACTATTTTTAGTAGGAAAAAATATCAACTGCTTATAAACACTGCATCGGACGTAGTTTCTACTTGTAGCAAAAAATAACTGCAGGAAAGAATTGCATATAAAAGATAGGGAAATATTAACCAGCATACCTCTGGAAAGTGGTGGAAATGTATGTCCAGACGAATAACAGGTCTAACAAGGATTTAATTAAAAAAAGGAGTCCCACAAGCAGCTGCTGCATTGAGAACCATGGGTAATGTTTGATCACAAAACAAGGAGGAAGAAAACGTGGTAATGATGCAGGGATGTAACCCTGCCATTGAAATTTAAATGTCATGATGTTTATTTTTTTAACCCTAAAGGTGTTTTGTTACCTTCTGACAATGCAGGTAAATATGTTACTACGTCTGCATTTTTCACACCAGCTGCAATCACCACGGGTTGCATTCCCATATCACAGTTCAATGATATATAATTCCTGTAATACTCATTCTCAACACTTTGAATTACAAAAGTTTCAGCTGAGGAGTAAATTATCACTCACAGTAGTTCTTGTGTTAATGATGCCATCTGGGATTCTGGTGCTTCTTACACATTCAAATGTTTAGTGGAGAGAGAGCAGCTCAAGTTCATTGGGAAATCCCAGAGAGGCGGAGTGTATGTTTCCATTCTTCTGTCTTTTATCACGATCAGTCTCATTTAGGTGACTGGCTTTTAAGTGGCATCAAGGGTGACACCCCGTTCATTATCCTGGCGACCATTACTCAAATATCACACATATTCTCTCATATATTTAAGAAAAGCATTTAAAACTGTAAATAGCTTTAGCTTAAAGTTTCTCCAAACAGTTTGCCAGCAAGGAACTAGCATTTGTTTGGCTCGGTTGCACATCTTCTTATTGGATATGAAATGTAAAAAATAAAATTTCTCAGAATAAGATATTGATTTTTAAAACACCTGCCCTCAGATGCGATCATAGTACTAACATCTCCATGTTAAGAAATCTCAGTGAGCTCTACTCATCCATGGCCATGGTGATGTCAGCCTTTTAAACATGTCATTTTGATCCATTGTTTTCGATACAGTAAATCTCTAAATTGTACTGGACTCCCTTAGATGTGACATGGGTTTAATATCTTAAGGAAAAAGGAAAAAAACACGCTCAGCAAGTAAAACTTGATGACTCTCTGTCCCATCTCACTACAATTCCTCATACAGTCCCTCAAAGTTTAGTTTTAGCTCTGAAACAATTCAATCTCTATTTCAACTGATCGGAGACCTGCGGGCATGACTCCAGAATAGACTGCAACCAATAACATCGATGACATCGTGCTATACTGGAAAATATATCTTAAATCTGCTCCTCTCAGCCATGTCACTGTTAGAGTACCGATTGTTAAACCCAATTAGAACTTAGACTAACACATTAAAAGATGGAATTTCTTCTCACCTCTCCTGTTGCCTCCAAACGCCCATACTCCATCAGGATGTTCTTTTCGGAATTTACCACTACTCACATTTCACTCATCAAATCATTGCCTTTCATACGGGAAGTTAAATTACTCTTTCAGGCCGACATTTTGAGCAAGAGCCAAAAATGCTCTCTACCAAATAACACCCCTTAATTGTATTAATATTGCCTTACTACCTCAACAGACGCCTCAGCAATACCTCAACAGACGCCTCAGCTTCTACGTCCCCACCCGCCTCCTCCGCTCCTCTGGCCTCGCACTCGCTGCTGTCCCTCGCATCCGCCGCTCCACGGCGGGTGGGAGATCTTTCTCCTTCCTGGCGGCCAAGACCTGGAACTCCCTCCCCACCAGCCTCAGGACCACCCAGGACCACTCCGCTTTCCGGAGACTCCTAAAGACCTGGCTGTTCGAACAGCGATAACCCCCCCCCTTTTTCCCCTAGCGCCTTGAGACCCGCACGGGTGAGTAGCGCGCTTTATAAATGTTAATGATTTGATTACTTCCATTGAGTTGCTGTCTTTAATTCAAGCATTGTCTCTCTCTAAACGAGACTCTGGTAAGGCTCTCTTGAGAGGGCACGTAAGATTCACCTTGGTTCAGTCAAAGCTGCTGTCCATGTTTCATCCCATCTAACCAAAGGTACAAGGGGCCAGAGGTACAAAGCTATTTAGCATTTCTTAATGGGCTGAATCGGTATTTTGCCCCGATAAGAAATGCTAAACAGCCTTTTGGCATGTACAAACGCTGTTTGGTAATCGCAAAATGCGATTTCCACCCAGTAGAAATTACATTTTGCGACACCCAAATATTAAAACACAAATAGGGATTTCCTATTTGCTTTTTCCCATGCACATGTACAAAGCTTTTCCTAAATGCAAATTGGGCATTTAGGAAATGCTATTACCATTGTCTCAAAGTTAATGTGCCATTAAAAAAAAAACACTCCAAAATGCTTTTTTTAAAGTGCAATAAAGCGCATGTGTGCCCCTAGGGCATGCGTGGGCTTTACGTGTGCACCACTTTTTTCAGGGTGCAGCAAGAGGGAGGCCTTAGGCTGAACGTCACCCTTCCTTTAGCATTTCCTAATTTGTGGTTGCCTACTAGGAACGGCCCATATAAATGAATAGTTTGGTGTTACTTAAATATCGATTTCCTAATAGCAATTCCTACACTGTAGGAATCATTATTAGGGAATCTCTATTATTGTACATATAATTTTGCATTTACTAAATAGCGATTTCTAAGGAGTCGCTATTTAGGAAATACAAAATATGTATTTTGTACATCTGGCCCTAAATGCTCGAAGGGCAATACAGACCTCTGCAGCTCTGAATCCTTTATTTGGGACCCCATCTTCACAAACAGCATACTGTACCTGTGCCAGATCGAAATCCTTGTTCAAGGAACCCTGACTAACTTCATCATACATTACTTTCAAAAGAACCTTGAAATGACTTCCATCTGTATGGCCTGTGTTCGTCTCATTCACCTCTTTCTGCCCTCAAGTAGTATCCTGACCTCCGCCTCTCAACCCCCAGCCTACTGGTCCTCACTTCGTCTTTATTTCCACTGCTCTGTCTACAACCTAATCACTCCATTCATCTCGTAATATCGCAACGTGTTGTCCATAATGCTTTTGATCCAAAATGATATTGCCTTCTTTATCTTCATATATCCCGCCAATTGCTCTTTTGTTCCAAATTAACATTGATAATTTCCTTTTACACAGTTGTACTGTTCTTATTTCATTGCACTTTAATTCCCATAATGTTATTGTTTCTTTCTTTGCACTTGTTCACTCTGGCGGATTTTGTCCGCCTTTTTTTTTTTTTAAACAGTACTCTGATGTCATTTTTGGCCACTTTCAGGATATAAAAAGGCAATAAGTAAATAAAGAAATGTAAATGTAATTTATGGAAACTTGTATTATTCAATGGCTGACTGATGCCAACTTACCTGCTGTGCTGCTGGTATTTCTACTCAGAGATACCACGAGTGGATTTAATGATGGGTCATACTTGAAAGCATCTGTGAGGGGTAGAGGCTGGTTTCCAATGATCACCGTGACGTCCACAGCAGAATCCTCATCAGTCTGCATTAAAATGTTAGACACAGCCAATAATTAGAAAAACACATTATAGTACGAGCAAAAGTATGTGGTATGTCTTTATATAGTGTCACTAATGTTCTCCCACTATAGAACACTTCACAGTATGCAACTGCTCAAAATAAATAGATATAGATACTACAAAATATTTGAATAAAATTAATGGGTCAATACAATATGTACATTTTCTTGCCAAAAACAAACATTTGCTCATGTGTGTTGGATTTACTTGCGTATGTGGCTCTGTGAATCAAGCTTGCATCTCAGTCGAGTCCTTTACGAAAGATAACAGTTTCTGAGAAATTCTGAGGGTACAGATGGACCACAATTAAAACCAGGCCTTGGTTTCATAGCTTAGGTCTAGTGACTTTGCCAAATATTTTACAGTCTGACTGAATTTGCTGCTCCCACAGTATTTGTCATTGTGCTCTCACAATGACAACGTATAGGCATATTGGGTAACATATTCCAATTCATTTCTTGGTTATATCCAGGACTCTTGAGTCTCTTTATTCCCTGTGCATGTAGTATGTCTGTCTGAAACTTTAGAGTACTGCATGAACCATTGGCCATGCTGCTAATGGTTGCCAGGGAGAGTGGGAAAATATGATGACTGCCCAACAGGTTGGCGAGCCTGGCAAGAAAACCGGTTGTCTTTGTTAAGGCAGCTATTATGTTGGGGCTCCTAATCCAAATATTCCTCTCAGAGACCTGCATCTACATCCCTGGTAGCTTTATCCTTCAGGTGAGTTTGTTTATTATCCATAGCAGACGGGCAGGTGAGGCTTAATGACAATAACATTCTCTGAAAGTTCTGCTTTACCACATTAGCCTTACTACACTGGTGAGGGTAAGAGAAAACACAAAAAATAAACTTCTTTTCATTTTGGTGGCATTCCAGGTTGCCTAAGAACTGCTTACGTGTGGACGGATCACCTGGAACACTGACAATTGATGAGGTTTGAACCAAACATGGCTTCTCCATAGGTGATGGCTCCCCAATGCTACCTTCTTCCCAGCTGTGTCTTTTCTGCTTAGTATTCCATTAGAGCGCTGGACAGAAATGACATGCCTGTGGTGAATGAGCAAAGTGGCTGCTCACCTGAGCAAACCAAACCTTAATGAAATACTGTTGCTCTACTGGGGTCTAGCAACAGGGAGAGGTGAACATACCCCTTACCTTTGGTGGGAATTTATTATGCCAGTGTGGCAACCACTGGATGTGTGTGTGAAACCAGGGTTTCAGAAGCTTTTCAGGAATATCGGTCAAAAACCTCATGCAGTCCCCTAATCATACTGTCACATAGCGGTCTGATTTTTAAAGAACAATGCCAAAATTAGTTGAGAAAGAGTGACATAGTAAGCACATTAGATATAGAATAAAAGTAGAAATTCAATAACTCCCTCTAAAAGCACAAGAACAGCATGGGTAAGGGCAGGCCAAGTCTAAGAAATTGGGCTAAATCAGGTATTGCTTTCATTTTTCGTTTGGCCATCTGCACTTGAAATTACCTCTCTGCCTTCTTGTCCGCCAGCTCCTCTTGGGCCATGTGATGAAACACTGCTTCCTGCTCTGGCAGGGGGATCCAACTCATGGTATGAGTCCTCCCCCTCCCCTAAAGACTGCATTCCATGGCTGTTGTCCTGGTCTTGATCCTGTTCCTCCATATCCTTCCTCTCCTTTGTTACTCTGTGGCTGCCATCAACTAGTGGCCCTTTGTCCAGGCCCACAGAGCTTTCTGAAGCTCCAACATTTTGGTGCCCTTCTGGATGTACCACCAGGGGACCACCATCCCCGCCAGGAACATGGTTCCTTATGGTCCGACGGCAGTCTGAGTTGTACTCAGTCAGGGTGGCGCTGAGTTCAGCGCCGCCTGGTTGATTACAACTCTAATTACTGCCAGACTTTTCATGGCAGTCTGACCGCCATGGAAAGGCTGGCAGTAAGCCAGTGCTCCCCTGCCCACCACCCTTGGAATGCGCACTGTCTGCTTTTCTGAATGCACATTCCATGGGTGCTGGGGGCCCAACTGTGTGATGGCATTGGCCTCGGCTCCATGTGGAGCAGAGACCAATGCTGCCGCAGAGTTTCCACTGGGCTGACCAGCGAAAACTTTGGATTCTGCCGGTCAGCCCCGTGGAAACCTTGTAATGGGCTGATGGGGAAACCTCGAGCTCCGCAGTGGTCTTTTAACCGCGAGTCTGGCGGTTAGCTTGTCAGACCGTCAGACTCGTAATGAGGCCATTAGTTTTTTTCTATTTCCTAGTGATGTATGGCAGCTCGCGCGACCTCAGCATGCCACCAAGGGTTAGGCAGCATTTTAGAACTCTGCTCGCGCTTGAGGAAATACATTGGAGCAGTGATTGTGTTGCGTGTGCATGCTCACAGTCACTACTGCAGAGTCTAGTGTGTACACAATGTGAGTAGTGTCATTGCTACTTCCTGTTGCTCCCTGTGTGTTGATTTATAGTGCTGACTGCATTTATCAGCGCTTTCCTCCAAGCAGTGTGCCATATTATTTTGTGCACATTTCTACTCTCATGCCAACAACATCTTAATTGGTGTTTTTCAACTGTGAGTATGCTTTCTTTTAGTGAGTGCTCATCATCGTAGCTGACTACTGTACTGTCTGAACTCTATGTCAGAAGTGATATTTACAAGGCACTCATTGTGAGTGGTAAAGAGCGGATTGAGATAACCAGTCCACTCCACTATGGCTATGACTAATATTACTGTGAATGCACCTAAAGAGTTGGTATGTATACCTGATGATCAACCAGTGGCTTGACTGCAGTGGAAAGAATACTTCTTATAGCTCTACTATTGACCACAGTAGACCCCTAACTGCAGAAAGGAAAAACGGATTACTGTTACACTCATAGGGTCCTTAAGGTCTTAGAGTTTATAGCCTATTGTCAAAGGATGGTAATGTGGGGGATAACAATTTTTTTAACAAACATATTGCACAGTTAGATTCATATTTTTCACCAGCGGTGTGTTAAAAATTCTTCTACAGGAAGCAGGATAAAATGGAATCCATAGATGAGTATGTAGGGGTATTGAGGGAATGGGCTTTGGACTGTAAATCTGGTGTATTACAAGAGGAACTAATAAGAGACCAAGTGGTAATGCATGCTTTGGGTGAATGGTAAAGCAAATTTGAAGGATTTTACGGAAAGCAAGGTTGTCAAGAAGGTGTGCCAAAGCATTTAAGAAAAATAGTGCAGATGTTGAACGTGAGGTTGTAGCAAAGAATACAATGAATAACCCCACTGTAAAAAAGATTAAACCTAGTAAGAAGAGTAAGTCTAGCAAAAAGTCATAAAGTAATGATGTTCGATGTTTTAGGTGCAATAGTATTAACCATCTGGGTAATAGCAGGAATAGCCCTGCTGTGCAACAGAGGCGTTGTAAAGTGGGAAACTTTGCACATGTTTGTACAATGAAGTTGAGTAAGGTTTATAAAGTGAAGTGCACTTCTGAAGGGGAAACAGATACATATAGTTAAGAAAAAAAAATGATTATTCTGAGAAATTCAACATAAAAGAAAAAGTAGTTTTAAACATCTCATCAATGATTGACATAAACAAACCAGTATGTTGTATGAAGGTTGGTGGGGTAGCACTTCATATTGCAGCAGATTCTGGATCACCTTACTCTACAGTGAATGAAAGAGTGTTGAAAGATAATTTTGAAAAGAAGTTGGGCTGTAAATTGAATTGGGTCAACATTACTCCTGAAGGTTATATAGGCAAACCATTCAAATGTTAGGTTACAGAAATGATACCTTCCAATTTAGCAACAGGAAGGCTCTTGGCAAGTTGTATGTTGCCAAGAAAGGCCCTTCTGTGTTAAGTTGGAAAGACCAAATGAGTCTGAACATTGTATTAGATCCTAACAGTGAGGAACAAGTCTTGATACTTGATAATCAACATACTGTACAGAAAATAATGTGAGAAGAATTTCCCAATGTGTTTGGTGGAGGTCTTGGGAAATTAGATGGGTTTGAGCACAAAATTGTGTTGAAGGAAAATGCTGTACCTAAAGTGCACAAGTTGATGAATGTGACTATATCTGTGAGAGAGGAAGTTGGGAATGAATTGTCACATCCTGGTTAATGATGGGATTATAGAAGCTACTGAATAATCAAAATGGTTGGCTCCACTGGTAGTGGCAAGGAAAGCTAGCGGGAGGATCAGATTATGTGTTGATCTTCATCTTCTGAATGGTATTATTCTGATTGATTGCTTCCCCTTATCCAGATTCAATGAGATGTTGACCTACACCAGGGGTATGGAATTCTTCTCAACTGTAGATCTATCTGCTGCATATAATCAGGTTCCTTTGAGGAAAGACAGTAAAACATATACCACATTTATTTCACATGAGGGTTATCAATTAAAAATTATGCCACCACTGCTGTCTTTCAATGCCTCATGCTTAATATTTTAGTTAAGATGAACAACATTTTGTTTTCTCCAGGATGATATTCTGGTTACAGCAAGAAAAAAGGATGATCACAACCACAAACTGAAGGAGATTCTAAGTTTGTCAGACAAGTATGGTTTAACAGGTGAGTATTCGAAATGCAGGTTCTCCCAAAGACATATGACTTATTTACGCCATGAAATTAGCTCCATGGGGATTTAACTTTAGGCTAAATTGTTGGGTGCTATTAAAGAGGACCCCTGTCTATGGAACTAAGAGGAGATAAAGGGCCTGATTACAACTTTGGAGGAGGGTGTTAATCCGTCCCAAATGTGACAGATATACCACCCGCCGTATTACGAGTCCATTATATCCTATGGAACTCGTAATACGGTGGGCAGGATATCTGTCACATTTGGGATGGATTAAAACCCTCCTCCAAAGTTGTAATTAGGCCCAAAGTCTTTTTTTAGACTGGTAAAATTGTTTTCAAAATTTATGAAAAACATGTCCATGAGAACCTTCCACATCAGGCAACTACTAAAGTTAAATGTAAAATTTGTGTGGTCTGAGGAATGTGTGCTGGAATTTAAATAGATAAAGGATGAAATTTGTGCTCTTGAAGGTTCCTTTAGGTGTGAGCATGGTAACTACTGATGCCAGTAAAGGTCCTGGTGCTGTGTTATAACAATATACTGAGAAGGGAGAAGAAGAGATTGTGAATCAAGATTGTTATTTCCAAATGAAGAGAAGTATGCAACTATTGAGAGAGAGGCATTGGCTTATGCTTGGGCACTAGAACATTTCTGTTCATTTATTTGGGGGTAGAAGATTAGTGTTAAGTGTGACCATAAACCACTATTAAAAGTGTTTACAATGTTGGAATGATTAATGTTTCATCTAGGCTAGCTTGTATTTCAATGAGTTTGATAGATTTTATTTATAAAAATGGATGTATCCCTAGAAAGAGGAACATCATGGCTAGAGTGTATCAAGTTTGGGTGGCCTTTGAAAAGTGAATTGGGAGATTTGAGACCATATTGGGAAATGGGGAATGAGTTGACCTTTAATGAATTATCTGTAATAAGAGGAAAAATGTTAGTTCATCACGGTTTACTAATGGAAGAAAATCATTTCAAAGTCTCATGAGGGACATTTAGGAATAGTGAAAAGTGAAGCCACAGTTAACAGAGTTTACTGGTAGCCAGGCAATGATGTAGAAGTGGAAAGAGAAGTGAGTGAGTGTGGTGTGCGTTTGTCAGTCAATAAAACCCTTAAGACTTGAAGACCACCCATGAGTGCTTTTATGTGTCCAGAGTCCCTATGGGAATGGGTGGCTGTTGGGACTGGTGGGGCATTCTGGGGAATACATCATAATATTGATGGATGCATTTTCTGAGTAGTCAAATGTTAAGATTATCAAAACATTGAATACTGACACTGTGCTGAAGTTTTTTTTATGAAATGTTTTACATGAAGGTACCCCTTCCATGATTGTTAGAGATAATGGGATACAATTTACATTAAACAAGACTAAAGGGTACTTTGATGACTGTGGAATTTTACACTGGACTAGGTCACTGTACAATCCCAGTTGTATGGGAATGGTGGAGCATTTCAACAGAGTTCTTAAGGGTGCCATTCTGCTAGGTGTAGGAATAGTTTCCCATAAGAGGTGCAAATATTTTAAACCTTATGATATTACAAGTTTACTTAAGTTGATGCAAATAGATTTTCCCCTTTTAAGCTGATGAGGGGAAAAAACTTAGATCTAAATGCAATCCTGATTGGTTAGTTTCTTCCAGAAGTGGGGAATGGTCATCAAGGATTGTTAAGAAAAACCTTATGCAGAAACATGATAAATACAAAAAATATTACAGGGAAAGGTATGAAGCTAAATCAGCAAATGTCAAAGTTAGACTCAATAAGGGGGTTAGTGCATTTTTTGAACCCCAACGTATGGTTAAAGTTATGAAGAATTCTATATGTATGGATGATGAGCAGTGTGGGAATTTTAAGAGTGGCTCCTTGATCTCCAAGGATCCAGGTACACCTGCTGAGGTGAGTAAAATGACAAAAAACAGTTTTGTGTGGATAATGAATTAGAATAAGGGGGTGGTGTACAACAACTAAAGTCAATGAATGAAGGGTTAAGGAATGGTTGTGCACAGGATAAGATGTGGTCTTCCATTGTGCTGGAGGATGGGTTGACTGGAGGAAATTTAGGGGAAAGTGTTTTATGTAAGGGATCCATTGTGAGATCAAGAAGAGTTACCAAACATCCTAAAGCTTTAAATGATTAGCTATGTGAATAGAGTATTGTGCCTTTGTGTTGTTTTATTTTCCTTATGTATTTGCCTCTTTTACTGTATTGTACAACATTACTATTAATGGAGTTGGTTTTATTGGGATTATTTTTGTTGATTTATATGTGGGGGTGGTAGATGTTTTCAATAGTAAAGAGGGAAATGAATAGTGTGTAATCATAACTATGTCATGGAATGTAAATATGTCATAGTGGACTTTGTCATGTGGGGAATTTTGTTATTGCAATGAGGCCTGGAGTATGGAAGAGATCAATGGTTAGAGGAAGAGCTGAAAGGAGGTGAAGTGCTGTACCCTACCTAGTCGCAATAAACATACTTACGGACTTCTTCATGCGTAGAGTCTTCTCTACAAAAAGTAAGTGGACAAACATAAGCTTTCAACTTCTCTCAGTTTACTTGGAGATGCTCACCCATCCTCTAGACCCTTGGTAAGAAATGTCATCAGCTTCAGAAATCTATTTTTGTTGGGCTTGTTAAAGGGGCCATCTACTGAATGATGTCACAGTACATGTCAAAACCCCAGCTGACAGAATCAAACTAAGCAACTGTGAGAGGATGGTTCTGACCATCTTGTCCGCCCTGATTTTCGCTTTTTTTGACCACCTGTTTTTTTCACCTTTGACTGTGAGGGAGCCTCCTAGTTGGGGACTCACCCACAGTAAACCCATGGTAAAATGGGCAGCGTGTGTTTACTGCCGGGGCCGCCTTGCTAAGGAAAGGCTGCTGTGGTGCAGCAAGAGTAGAAGGCCCCAGGATGGTTACATGTGATCATGTTTGCACACACATGTGCACTCATGTGAGGAATGAGCGGGGAGAATTCCTGGTGTGCGCAGCCCAAGAACTGCGCTTAGGTAGCTTGACGCAGAAGGGACTATGCAGAGTGCACCTGGAGTGGGCCTAATGAGATGGGTGTACACATGTGAGGGATAGTCAGTGTGCTTGCTGTCTTTTCCCTGTAGGGACCTTCCATTAAATACCAATGTCAGTGTGCTTGCTGTATTTGCATTACAGGGACACTCCATTAAATGTCAATGGGAAAGGATGGCCTAGGGTGCAACTCCAGTCCTCTGGTGTTCACCGAGACCAAAGTCACACCAATGTACACTGTAACCTGTAGGAAAAGAATAATGCAGTATGTTACAAAAACACAGTTGTACAACTTATGGGTCATCTAGGGATGTCATCTTTCTCTGACTCAGCTCAGGATTAGGGCCAAATACTGCTCTGTCCAGCTGCCTGAGCAAGACCGTGCATCAATCAGCCAGCTGTCATTCCGTGCCAGGAGCAGGCTGGAGAGGCCCTGGGAAGAATGTCAAGGAGGAGGGGTTGCGGCTTTTTCGCACGTCGGAACTAAATCTTGAATTACACCATTTTGAGCTATCCCAGAAGACTGTGCAGGAAGGAGGGGACAGGGGCAAGGAGGTGATGTGACACAGCTGGATAGGCCAGAGGTGCAGGCCTGCTGGACACTTCCACCTCCACTTAAAAGGTTCTGCACAGGGGAGATCTCTCTCTTGGCTGTGCTTCACTGATGGACACTGGGAGTGCAGACGGGTGTCAAGGGCAACTGGAGAGAAGAACACCCTGACTGCCCCCATGGGACAAGGACTCTGCCCCTGAATGGCTTCAGGCCCAGTGAGGTGCATGCCAGGGCCAGGTAAGCTGGTGCCCTTACCCCCTCCCCCAACCACGAGGACTAGTTGGGGGAAAGACTGGGCTGGTGCAAGGAGAGCGTGCTGCCCAGAAGAAAAGGAAGGCCCCCTAGAATGTGGGACCCTTCTAGGCTAGGAGGCCTAACAACAGGGCTGCTGGTGGCAAGCGCTTGTCACCAGGAGTGGAACAACACCAGAATCACCAAAATCAGCCCATGGGGGGCCGAGATAACAAGGGCCGTGACCTTTGACCTTTGACCTTTCCAGCTGCAGCAACAAAGCGCATGGGGCTCTGCTGCTGCTCCAGACTGTGATTCCAGGATGGGTCAGGGCCCAGGGGCTGCCCCGAGAGGAGCAGGAGTCAGGGGAGTGCCGCCGTACTCTCCCTCTGGAGGAAGAAGGGGCCCCAGGGCCCTGTGAAGCTTGACCTGTTCAGGGAGGTGGCTGGGGGTGTGCTATTGCCGGCTGTGGCCGTTGCGCTCCCCGTGAAGATCGTTCTCAGGGGCCCCGGACTCCATCCCGGGGACTCACGAGAAGCAAAGTCGGGGCGTGAAAATAGCCTGAGAGGCCTCGGACCCCATCCCGGGGCCCCATGAAGCGGAGCTCGTCGGGGAGCGCCGTCACACTCCCCGTAAAGGCGAGAAGGGGCCCCGGACCACATCCAGGGGTCCCAAAGATGCAGAAGAGGAGGGGGGAGTGCCGTTGCACTCTCCCAGACGGCCAGTCAGGCTGCAGCCCCCGCATGTGTCTGCCAGCAGGAGTGGGCAGACACCACAGGAAACGCTGGCTCCTGCGGCAGCACGTGGAGGTGCTGGACATGCGGGGAGCCGGCAGGGACGGCCAGGGGGGGGCTCCCTGTGCCACCCCCCAAAGAGCGAGCACTTACATGGTGTTGGGGTGTGCGGGTGGGACCTGGCAGCACACCAGCTCTGGTGGCGATGTGGCCCTCCCCGGCCCCAGCAGGAAAGCTGCTAATTTCCTATGTGTCCCTCCCCAGAATGCCTTGCGGGGCACCAGGGTTGATTTAGGCCCCTAGCCAGATTGTGGTGGCCCCAGGAAGATGGGCCACCACCAAACAAATGCCCCTGGACAGGGGGAGCTGAGGAAGCAGCGCAGCCTCCCCCCAACGCAGTTTGTGTTCCTACTCTAAGTCGGGTAGGACAAAAGGATTGTAACCCCCCCAAGGGTTCCAACTCTGAGTGAAGCACAAGCTTGTTGGGGGTTTTGTTCTTTGTTTTGGGACTGTGCCCTTTTAGGAGTGTAGGATGGTATTATGAAATGTTAATCAACAGTAATCTGAATGTTACTCAAGAGTAATCTGAAAGTCATCCAAGAGTAATCCAAAAGTAATCCTAACCTTTAAATTGCTTAAACATGCCTTTACATGTTCCTTGTTGATGCTGATTTGAGTAATGAGACTGGCAGCCACCTATTTGCAAAGTAGATGTACCTTTTTGCCAGATTTAGGTGCGCTCATTCTACTTTACTGTCAAATGTTGCATTAGGATACAAATATCCAGGTGGGTTGTTGGATTATATTTCCCCTTGGGGAGAGATTACACAATGTCATCCAAGAGTAATTCCATTGATTTGTGTATATTTGTAAATTGTTGCATGGTATTGAGTAGTATTTGTGTAGTAAATGTACTTTTACTTTATAAAAATATAAAGCACAGACTGGACAATCAGTTATTGGGTGTTATTCTTGTGTGCTTGTGAATGGCGATTATAGCCCACACCGCCTACCTTGAGTAAGCCTTGGACTGCTCTGCAATGCTACCCTATGAGAGTCAAGCGCTACAATGGGGTGTTTGGTTCCCAGTGGTGGTTGTGTGTGGACCCATTACTTGTGCAGGCCACACAACTACTGAGCCACCTTCCAACAGCAACATTCTAGAATGCCTATGGCTGATGATTGTTCAAAATGCAGGATTGGTGTACCAGAACTGTCTTTTTTTCTCTACACTAGAGGCCTCTTAGAGGGTCTTACAGACAATGAGTTGATGGTCTTCTCCTGAACCATGACATCCCAGGCTGGATATTCACCAGTAAATGGTGTGGTCAGCAAGCATGAGCACAAGTGAAACCTGGAATACTCCCTGTAAGAAATTGGGTTGTTAGTTGACTGGGGTTTGAACCTTGGTGAAGCAGCAACCATAATCCTTGTCAGGGTGAAGCACAAGCACACTCTCAATTAACCTGTCCTCAATCCTCTGGTAGCTTGGCGCAGAGCCGTCAAGCTTAATATAGAAGGAATGTGTAAACTATCTGTGCAACACTTCAAACAGTAAGAAAAAGAAAACACCAACTTAGAAATACAGAGTGATTTTTAATAATTAAAACAAAACCAAAATGACACAAATCCAATCAGTAGAACCAGAGATATGCAATTTTAAAGATTTGACTGAAAATAGCACCCAAAAAGCAAAAGCACCAACTGTTGATATCTGGTTGCACTGGACCGGACAAAGTCATAAGTTCAGGCCAACTGTGATGGATCACTGGCCACTACAGTGACCCAGATAGGCCCGCTGAACAAAGTACCTTAAATCCTGGGTTGCGGGGTGTTGTGAGTATCCGCGTAGAAGATTCATCACACAGCGAAGCGATGTGTCAGCTCCAAGGATGGATGAGAATGCAATGTGAGGTCCAGCATTGAGGAAGTGTTGTACAGTTGGGGTGATGTGTTGGTACCGAGGAGCTGAGGGTGATATGCGGAGTCCAGCATCGTCAAGGTTGCCGTCAATGAGGGATGTAAGAACCTGAGCTGAGGATGTGCAAAGGGGGTGTGCGTCTTTGTGATGGGTCCGATCCACTCAGTGGTGGCGGTGAGTCGGTTCTGCTCAAGGTTGCGCTGCTCAGAAGAGGAAATGCATCGGTCCCACTTGGTCCAGAGAGATCGGCAAAGAATCGTGGACCCACTTCCAAGGGTCCAGGACTGGAGTGGCACCAGTTGGTAGGGTAGACTCACATATGGCAAAGTCCAAGTGCAGGGTTGTTTTAAGTCTGTTGGGTCCTTGAGGCTTCAGATCAGAAGACCAGCAAATTAGCCCCTGGAGTCGCTCTGGGGTTCTGGGTTCAAAAGATGCAGGCCCAGTCCTTCTTACTCAGGCAAGAGGGCAGCAGGACTGCACAGCAGGGCAGGAGTCCCTTCAGGTCAGTAGTCCAGCAAAGTGGCAGTCCTTCCCTCAACACAGCAGTCATTCTTCCAGGCAGGGTATCCACAGGTCCAGAAGTGTAGTGAAGAGTTGGGGTCTGAGGTCTGATATTTATACCCAGTGTCTACTTTGAAATTTGAAATTGGAGAAGCTTCTGGAGTTTTCCACTCCCCCCCTGAGGTGTCAGGCATCCCCTTCCTCCTAGTCCTGGCCCCAGCTTGTCTGGGGTCCTAATATCCTATTGACAAGCATTTGTGAGAGTTCTCAGGCAGGGCCTTTGTGATGTGCAAGTTTGGTAGGTGACAGCTCCTCCCCCTTATGAACTCAGAGTAGCCCATCCTGCCAACATCTATCTTTCCTTTATCTCACAGTCTTGGAGCAATACACAAAGACACACTGCCAGCTACACCTAGTCATGTGACCCAGGAACAGACTGAAGGCACTAAGGGGGATATTTATACTCTTTGACGCTAAACTGCACCAACGCAGTTTAGCGTAAAAAAGTATACCGCTGGCTAGCACCATCCCAAGACGCCGGCTGGGGGTTTATGGGAGGACGGTAGCCGGCGGTAAGGCCCGGCTAGCGTCATAAAAAAGGACGCTAGCCGAGTGGGGGAACAGGGGTTTGGCGTCAAAGGATGACACTAGTATGGGCAGAGGCAAAAATAATGCCTCTAACCAGTCTAGCATCATTTTCTGACGTTAAAACCCCATGGACATGCCAAGGGAAGTTATGTTCCCTGTGCACGGCCATCGGGCACAGTGCCATGTAGGGGGACCCAAGTTAGGCCCCCCTATGGCACTTAAAAAAAAAATGTATATACTCACCTCTATTTACATGGGATGGGGTCCCCCCCCCATCCTTAGGGGTCTTCCTGGTGTGGGTGGAGGTGTCCCTGGGGCCACGGAAGGGCACCTGCGGGCTCTTTCCATGGTCTCTGACCAAAGAAATAGGCCCACTGGTCCCCTAACGCCTGCCATACCCAGGTGTTAAATAATGGTGCTACGCAAGCTTAGCGCCATTATTTAAGGCCCCCATCCCTAGTCCATGATTTAGCATGGGGGATACATATGGTGCAAGACCCATAGAGTTGTTTTCTGCACAGGAATGCCCATCTTGCATCTCACTGACGCAAGGTAGGTTTCCACATCCAGAAAATGACGCTAATTCGGCAAGTATAAATATGCCCCCCAAATGGATAAGGCAAAAAATTGACAACATTCAGAAAGTGGCATTTTCAAAATTGTAATTTTAAATCCAACTTTTTGAGATTTTTTCATTACAATTCCAGAGACACCAAACATGAACTGATTACCTGATCCCATTTGGAAATGATCACTTAGTAGATGTTATAACATAAATCCAAATTCAGTCTATGGGAGAGCTAGGTGTTGCAGTAGTGAAAAATGAATTTCAATGTTTTTCACTACCAGGACATGTAAAACTAAAAAGTACATGTGCAACTTTTTTAATTCACTGCACCCTGCCCTCTGGGCTGTCCAGAGCCTACCCTAGGTGGACTTATGTGTATTAAAAAGGAAGGTTTGGGCCTGACAAAAGATGTATTTTTCCAGGTCAAAATGGCAGTTTATAAATAACGGTGGGCAGAACTTGTCGAGTTTCCACAGAGTTACATAAAAACTCCATGAGATGCCGCAGAGTTCCGTGAGCGGGGAGAATTTGGGCACGTTGCACTGCTCGCACTGATTTTTAGCACCAGGAGCTTGTTCCGCACTGTAAAATCAGCATGACCACCATGTCATGCGCCAGAGGGCACTGCTTCTTTCTGCCACTCAAGTAGACTTTCTACTGGAGCAGCAGCTTTCTCAGTGCAAATGGTCACAACCTGCCTAAATCGCCTGCGCTGAGATATCTCACCAGAAGCGTTCTAGTGCCCAAATATCTCGCTAGGGGATGCAAATTCTCACTCCCGCTCGCCAGCTTAATGTTGGTTAGCTGCACGCGAGAAAAAACTCCACCAAGCAGCAGTTGGCAGAATTTTGCTGGAACTCCACTCTCCAGTCTGAACGCAAAGTGGGTAAAACTCAGTAAACTACGCCGGCAGAGTTTAATTTTTCCCCACTCCTATTTTAAAACTGCACACACAGGATGCAATGGCAGACCTGAGACATGTTTAAAGTGCCACTTAAGTTGGTGGTACAATCAGTGCTGCAGAGACACCAGTAGCATTTAATTTTCAGGTCTTAAGCGCAGGTAATGCCACTTTACTAGGGACTTACAAGTACATTAAATACGCCAATTGGGTAGATGCCAATTCTACCATTTTGTAAGGAGAGAGCACAAGCACTTTAGCACTGGCTAGGCAAAAGGTTTGGGGATAGACCTGCAAAAAGGGTCAAGTCAAAAACTCCCTCATTTTCATGTTTCAGGCACAACCAATTAGATAAAGACAAGGCGACTTAGCCTTTCATCTCACCTAGGCTGAAAAAAACCTGTAATTGTAAAGTGAACCTTCCGTATATTATACATGATATGCAGATTTTTGGAACGCCCTATCACCCATGGAAGGTATCCTGGCACTGAGCAGGTGTGAGTCTAGCCAGTGGAGCTCATCAGGTTGATGTGATGTGAGTGTAGAGTGGGGGACTAAGAGTGATTCTGGCTGCTAAGCTCTGAATAGTCTGCAGCCTTGGGGATGTTTTTTTCTGATCCCATCCTAGAAGGTGTTCCTGTAGTACAACTTGCATGTGATGAGGGTGTGCGTAGCTGATTTCTGGGTGCTGATTGGGAGCATTTGAAAACCTTCCTCAGCGTGTTCAGAGTGGAACTGACTGCGTTGACTTGGGGGGTCATGCCAAGTTTGCTGTTGATGAGTACGCCAAGGTTCTTGGTGTGAGTGGTGGGGGTGGGTGTAGTTCTAAGCTCTGTTGGGCAGCAGGTGAAGGCCTACCGTGAAGTGATCCTCCCTTCTTGTCTGTGTTCAGCTTCAGACAGTTAGTATTTATCCTGTAGGCAATTTCAGTCATGCTGGCATTGAACTTGATCTGGGTACTGGGCGTCTTGTCCGTGATAAAGAGAACGAGCTGTGTATTGTCAGAGTATGAGAGGACATTGATATTTTGAGAGCGGATGATGCTGGTTAGAGGGACCATGTATATGTTGAGGAGGTTTAGGCTCAGGGAGGATATTTGCAGAACTCCACAGATGAGGTTGTGGTCATCAAGATGTATGGTGCCAGCCTAACTGGCTGGATTCTTCCAGTCAGGAGGGAGTAGACCCATTGGCGTATGTTTCCTTGGATACTGATGTTGTGTAGGCATTGGATGAGGATGGTGTGGGAGACCATGTCAAATGGAGTGGAGGGGGTCTAGGAGGATAAAGGCCTGTGTGTTTCCTGTGTCCAGAGTCATGCAAAGGTCATTGATGGTGGCAATGAGGGCAGTTGCCGCAGTGGTTGGATTTGAAATCAGACTGAGTGGTGTCAAGAAGTTCGTGGTCATTGAGGTATTCGGTAATGCATCTGTTGGTCATTTTCTGTATGACCTTGACCAGAAATGAAAGCAGGGAGATCGGTCTGTAGTTGGCAAGCATTGAAGGGTCCGTGGGGGGTTTCTTCAGCAATGGGAAAAAACGTTGCATGTTTCCAAGCACTTGGGAACATCACAGAAAAAGTGGAAGCATTTAGAATGGGTGTGAGCATGGCCCTGATGGATTGCAGTCCTCCACAGTAGTTGGGTAGGGATACGATACAACTGAGGGAATGGATTTCAAAGTGGCAGCTGTTTCTTCTGGGGTGGTGATGGGTTATGTGGTTGGCGTTAGCTCTTTGGTTGGGATCAGCAGGCATTTGTCGAGGTCTTTTTGGTCCAGTTGCAGGTTTACCTTGCTGTAAATGGCAGTGATTTTGTTAATGGAGAATTGAGAGAAATTGTTGCAGGGGTCCTGCAATGGTGTGATCAAGTTGGAGGAGGCCGCTGGTAAGAAAATATCCTTCACAGGAGTATTTCTTTGCTTCTGTTGGTTCTGGCATCAATGCAGTCCACCAGAGAAGAGGCTTTGGTTGTCCGGATCATTTAGTGGTAGGCAGATGTCAAAGTGCTCCATTAGTTCTCCAGTTTTTTACAGTGGTGTTATATAAGCCTGAGTTCTTACGTGTACCAACTGATGTGGTCTAGATTTTGTGTATTGCTTTGTTTCAGTGTGGCTAAGTAGTCGGCACAGGAGATGATCCAATTGTTGACATTCTTGGTAGCTTGTGGATGTTTTTGCCATGTTGGGGTCGGTGGGTGTTGAGATCAGTGTTCCAGTCCTTGTCAGTGATCCTATTCCAGTTTCAGTGTCTGGCCTGGTTGTGGTGCATGTGGATTGGACCGGGACGGGGATGCTGAACTTGATTAAGGTGGGGTCTGCCAGGAGATTGGTGTGGGGTCTTCCACTCCAGTGTTGACAAAGGTGGTGAAAGTAGGGTACAGGAGACGTCCGATGTGAGTAGGTATTTTCACTTATTGAGTGAGGCCCAGGCTTCCATGGTCTTCCATGAGTGCTTCTACGGTGGTGTCACTGTGTTCTTCCTCGTGAAAATGTAGGTCTGCAAGTAGGATAGAATTGCTAGCGTTGAGGGCGAATGGTTGAACGAAGTCCCCAATGGTGCTGGTGAAGTTGGTGCACATTCTAGGTGGTCTGTAGATCAGATTGCCACTTAGGGTGAAGTGAGCTGTCTTGTCGAGCTTGAACAACAGGTGTTCGAAGTTGGAGGATGATGTGTCCATGGAGGTGGTGCAGCTGATTGCATTTTTGTGGATATTGGTGATTCTACTTCC